>NW_004955578.1:1257055-1260933 GCF_000276665.1 Chinchilla lanigera
AAATCCATGGAGTGTCTGGACAAGTAATCCAAGTCCCCACCAGGAGGAAGTGAGCGTGTCGTAGATGAGGTGAAATAAGAGACCAGTGCTGTGGCCAAATGTCTCAGGAAGGGCACAGCCAGGGAAACCCGACCCCAGGGATCAGCCTCTGTCCTCATAAGAAGAAGAGATGGGTGGGCTTATTATCTAGACTGCTGTGTCTTTGAAGCAGGCCAGTGGAGAGTGAAGTCCTTAAACGCAAGGACTCCACACTCAGTCTGGGTTTGAATCCTGCCTTCCCCACCATTGTACGATCTTGAGCAAGTCAGGGAATAGCTGTGAGTCTCAGGAAAGTGAAAACAAAGGACCTAAATCCTGTTATCAGGATCCTCTGAGTTTGTTTATGGGAAGCCCTTACAACAGATCCTAGCATGCAATACTTTTCATAATAGGCATTACAGTTTAGGGGGCACAGGGAGAGAGGGTCTCACTGTGTAGCTCAGGCTGGTCTTGAACTTGCAATCTTCTGACTTAGCCTCTTCAATGCTCTGAGATTCTTGTGGTTTTAGTTTTGTTTTGTTTTGTTTCTGTAGTTTGAACCCAGGGCCTGCACACTGAGCTACAACCCCAACTTTCTTTATTGTTGTTGTTTTGAGACAGGGTCTTGGTATGTAGTGCAGGCCTGCTTTAAACTCCCTTATGTTCCCTAGGCTGACCTTCAGCTCCTGGTGATGATCCTGCCTCAGCCTAACTAGTGCTGAGATTACAGGCATGTGCCACTGCAGCCGGCTTCCAAGTGTAGTTTTTGAGACAGGGTCTTGCTAAATTGCCCAGGGTGGGTAGGAACTTGCAATCCTCCTGCCTCAGCCTCCTAGAGTGATGGAATTTTAAGTGTGCACTAACACACCCAGGTTATCGTGGTTATATTTTTTCGTCTTAGTGAGGATTTTCAGTAATGAGAGTTGAACACTATTGATTTATTTATTTTTGAGTTTTTGAGACAGGATCTCCCTATGTAGTTGAGGTTGGCCTTGAACTCACTAGGGGGACCAGACTATTCTTGAACTTTTAATATTTCTGCCTCTGCCTCTGCCTCCCAAATTCCGGGATTACAGGCTTGTACCACCATGCCTGGTTGTAGTTGCAAAATATTTTTAATTGCCTCTCCTTCAAACAAAAATCAGATGGTGAGAATAAGCACAGTGCAGTGCTTTGGCTGAATTGATTACCAGCTACCCACTCGCTCCTGTGACTAGTGGAGTCCCTGGTGCTCCTCCATGGAGCACATGCTCGAAACTACTGATATGGTGGAAAGAATCCAAGGCTTGGAATAGACCTGGAAATCAGGCCTTGACTGTCGTTAACAAGGTGTGTGATGTTCAGACTAGTACCCTCTCTGGGCCTGAGTTTGCTCATCTGTAGAACGTAGGAGTTTTACACTGGTGCAGTAAATGTGCTCTGTAAATCCCTGGGAGTTTCAAAGATGCGCCTTAGGAAGGTTTGAGAAGTGGGAGGGATTGGGACAGGAAAAAAGTGAAAGGACTGCCAGGCCGCTGCCCCTCTGTGCCCGCACATTCGGATTGGCAGGGAGCTGTCACTCGCCCTGAGCAGCTCCTCTGAACACGTCCTCTGAACATCCGCCCTTGAGCCGCTCGGGCCCCACCCAGGGCATTCCCTGGCACGCTCCGGAGGCTGGAAGAGTGGGCAGGACCCCAGCTCTCCCTTCAGCCCGTAGGGGAGGAGCCCTCACTGGGTCGCGCATGCGTAGCTTGCTGACCACCGCTGGCAGGAACGCGAGAGCCGAGATTTCATCTGTTTCACTCTTGTATTTATCAAAATCCTCGTTGACTTTTACGAGGGGAGCATAGGTTTCTGTTTTAACTTCTTATTCCGAGCAGGATGCGGTGCTGTGGGAGGGAGATGGTCCTCATCCCTGGGTGTCTGCTGAGTGGAAGCGTCGCAGTAATAAATTGTGCTTATTATTTAGCACGTATGTTCTTTTATGAGGTGTTTGAACACATCTTTTGCTCATTGTAATTAGGTTGCTTAGGTTTTCATTATTGAGTTGTAGCAGTTTCAGGTGTAATGCGGCTGCTGCGTCTGTGGTAATGGAGATGGAACCCAGGGCCTTTGCACTGAGCTGTATCCCTAGCCCTTTTTATTTTTTTATTTTTGAGATAGGGTGTCACTAAATTGCTAGGTGGCCACGTCTGGTTCTATCTTGTGATCCTTCTGCCAGGGACCTGAGATTCCGAGTCGGCAGACTAGAACTGCTCTATTTCCATCCTCAAGCAGGCTGTGTTTAGAGAGCCCTGGATGAGGGTCCTGTTTGCAACAGTTCCGGGGGAGGGGGCCACGCGGTGGGCGGGACCATGCGGTGGGCGGGACCATGCGGTGGGCGGGGCTGTGGGCTCACCATGGCAACTAGAGCAAAGCCACCGCCACTGTCACGGCCCCCGCCTCGTCTGACAAGCCTCCAGACAGTAGTCCTCTTAGGTGAAGGTGAATGACCCGTGTTCTCTTAAGCAGCCTGGCGGCCTCTCAGCTGCCTCTCAGCCACCAGCTTTCCCTGCGCAACAATAGAGGTAGATGAGACCCAATACCAATACCCAGGAGGGGACCCCCCCAGGCTCTGTCCTGCCTCCAGGGCACAGGTGTGCTTGGCGTCTGCAAGACTTCTTCAGGCAGCTCCTGCCTTGGTGGGCGAGGCTCTGTTTTCCCCGCCCACTGTAACTTCTTTGGCCATTGTCAAGACAGTGATTCATTTGTGGTAGTATGTATTCTCAAATATGATAGGGACTCAAGACAGAAATATTGTTTTAAAATGGGGCATTTGAATACGCAGTCCTGCCTAGAGATTCAGAAAGTTTTATGTTGGCTTTTGTGGTCTTATTCGTCCAACGCAAAATCATTGCTTAGCTGGGTGTGGTAGTGCATGCCTGTAATCCCAGCGTTCAGGAGGCTGAGGCAGGATCGTTAGTTCTAGCCCAGCCTGGGCTACACAGCGAATTCAAGGGTAGCCTGCACTACACGGTGAGACACTGTCTCAAAAAAGGAAAATGATTGCCTTCTGTTTTTCTAAGCCTAATTATAGATAACTTTTTATTTTGCTAAAAGTTTGTGGCCAAGTGCATATAGATTGGATAATCTATAAATTATATTTTACAGTAGTATTTTTGAATTTATCATGTATAAATTTAATAATGTAAATACTTAATATAAATCATGTATTTGTCTGAGTTGGAAATGGAATATGCTTGCAATATTCGTCTGAAGTGTCTCTATGATAATATATGCAACTTTTCTGGCACAGAAGATGATTGAGAATTGTAGAATTAATCATTCCTCAAAGGAAATGAAGAACGGGTGCTGTGCTAAGTGCAGAACTGCTGATTCATTGTCAGGAAAAAGTGAGTAAAGTTCCTGATTTTTTAAATGCAAAACTTAAATTGTTGGACTATAGTTTAGATATTTGAGTATTGGGAGAGTTTTTTTTTTTTTAAACCAGTGTTAAGAAAAAGTAAGCAAATGAAAGAATAAACATACTAGTTTTCTAAATGCCAGCTTTCATGCTTCTATGTAAAATGGTCTGATTTTGTTTCATGGTATGTGTGTATATGTACAGGAAAGGAATAAGAAAGAGCTTTTATATTGATCATAGAATAATAATTTAGAATAGAAAACCGACTTTCGCTGCCTCAACTACTAGACTCATGTTCTCTGAATTTTTTATCGATATTAGTTTATAATTTGAATGGATTATTTTTTTATTTTGAATGGATTATTTAAGAGTGTCTCATGTGTATATATCTAGGATTTGTGTGTATCTATTTTAGATTATCCTAAAAACAGAATTTTTCTAAATCTTCCTGAGGAAAATACTACTATATAATTTTTCA
>NW_004955578.1:1262108-1263307 GCF_000276665.1 Chinchilla lanigera
CCAGTGCAGATCCCTCAGCCTTCTGGCACAGATCCTTCATCCTACTGGATCAGACTTTCTAGCTTCCACCACTGACCTTTGGGCCTTCCTAGTGCAGATTCTTGGTATAGACTTTCATGAGACATTGTTGTGGGTCTAGGCCTCCAGTTGGACTCATGGAGGACAGTGCTGTGGGCTCTAGGTCTTCAGCTGGACTCGTGCAGGACATTACCAGGGATCTGGGCCCTGAGCTGGATTCTTTGGGTCTCTAGTGCATGGACAGATTTCCTGTACTCTTTTGCATTTGACTCTTTGCGTGAATATTATAATCCTATAAATTATGTGTCCTGTATTAAATTATTTCCCTTACAAACTCTGACTACAACACCATCTACAGCAAATAAAATGCCTTATGCCTAATATATGCATATATAATATATATATATTATATATATAACATATTGTATGCTCACTGTATATTTGTTGAATGAATTGAATGGGTAATAAACTTATTTAAATGAAAAAGTAGGCATTTTGAATTTGATTGCTTCTACTCACACAGCAAACAGTATATACTTATTAATAAGTGATATTTAGATAAGAAAAATAGTGTTAAGCAAAAATTTTAAAATAAAAGAATATTCTCATTAAGATGTCTATAAATTATGACAGGATCTTTTAAATAAATTTAAAGTAAGCAAAGTAGATTTGGTAATTTTTAAAGATAAGTGTGTACTTATTATGAGTTCTACACTATAGTTAAAATTGTTCTTTCATAGTGCCAAATGACTATAATAATTCTGAAGGCAAGTATAGTAAAATATCTTTAAACGAATAGAAACCCTATCACTGAGTTTTCAGGAAATCAGTGTTTCCTCTTTTCTTCCAAGAAATTAAAGGCATATGAAAATATTTTTCTACATGGTAGTTGATATTTCCTGTTTTGTTAGTTTTTTTGAGACAGTGTCTCGATATGCAGTTCAGGCTAGTCTTGAACTCACTTTGTAGCCCAGGCTGACCTTGAGCTCCCAACAATCCTCCTACCTCAGCCTCCTGAGTGCTGGGACTACAGGTGTGCGCCACCGTGCTCGGCTGGTATTTGATATTTCCAAGCCAGAAAGATTATTCTAAAAGTGATTAAAACAAAACAATATTTAATTTTGTGAATCATTCAGTGATTTTTTTCCTTTGCTAATTAAAACCACCATCATAGTAAATTA
>NW_004955578.1:1265479-1266984 GCF_000276665.1 Chinchilla lanigera
GCTGTTTTCCATGTGTTCACCACCAGGATTTGCTGCCACAGACCCCAACCAAAAGAGTCATCATTCACAGAGTGAAACCTCTAAAACCATGAACCAAAATATACCTTTCCTACTTTTAGCTTGATTATTTCAGGAAATTTCACAGCAAAGGAAAGCTGACTAACACTGGGTGAGTGGAGCAGAGGCGCACGCTCAAGGGAGGCTCATGCTGCCTCCATATCCAAAGGTGCTCACCCGACATTGTATCTTTTTATTTTTTACTTTTAAAGATAAAGAATGAAAACATATTAATAAACAAACAGACATAAAGAAAACAACACCCTAATAATAGAAGCAATACAGAGTTTTGGAAAAGGTGATAGAAAATTAACAATAGATATTGTATTACATGTTGTTATCTTTAAATTGGTTACTCAGTTAAACAAATATAGGCATTTAAGTTTGATTAAACAATTAACATTAACTGTTCCTTTCAATAAAGTGGTAGAAGTCGGTAGTACGACTCTCTCAGTTACCGTGTGTGTGTGTGTGTGTGTGTGTGTGTACGTGTGTGTATTTTTCCCTTCTTTCTTTCTCTCTTTTCCCTCATCCCAATTGTTCCCTCCCTTTCAACAGTTTCTTTCCCTTTCACAATATCTATTATACCTTTCAGATTTTATTTACTCTTTCAGGTTCCTACACTAGTGAGACAATACAGTATTTACACATGCAGGTCTGGTTTATTTCACTTATGAGTATGGACTCTAGTTGCATCCATTTACCTATGAAACCTCAAGTTTATCTTTCTTTATAGCTGAGTAATATTTCTTTATGTAAAAATACCACATCTTTTTTATCTATTCCTCAGTGGATGGGCATCTGGGTTGCTTCCATGATTTAGCTATTACAAACTGAGCAGCTATAAACATGGGTGCACATGTATGGCTGTGGTATGATCTTTGTAGTTCTTCAGGAAGAGTACCCAAAAGGGAAACAGCTGGGTTGAATGGGATCTGTAGTCCTAGTTTACTGAGAAATCTCCAAACTGATTTCCACAGTTGTTGCACCAGTCTACACTCCACCAACAGTGGAGAAGGGTTCCTTTTCCCCCCACATCCTTGCCAGCATTTGTTATTGGTTGATTTTTGATGATAGCCATTCTCTTTGGGGTGAGACGAAATTTCAGTGTTGTTTTAATTGCATTTTTCAAATGACTAATGATGTTGAACATTTTTTCATATATTTATTTGCCATTTGTATTTCTTTATCTGAGAAGTGTGTATTCATCTGAGATGCCCATTTTTCGATTGGGTCTTTAAATCTGGGGAGGGCTGATTTTTTTTTAGCTCTTTATATCTTCTAGATAGGAGTCCTTTGTCTGAGAGACAGTTCGCTAAAATTTTTTCTCAATTTGTGGGTTTTATTTTTACTCTGTTGGTTATTTTCTCTAGATGTGCAAAAAGTTTTCAATAAGATGAGATCCCAGTTGTCAATTCTTTGAAGTATTTCCTGTGCAGTTTGGTTTT
>NW_004955578.1:1267683-1282588 GCF_000276665.1 Chinchilla lanigera
AAGTGCAGAGAAACACACACACACACACACACACACACACACACACACACATATACATCAGATCAGTAGCTACATACCATGTACCAGTGTATGAATTTTCTGAAACGATGAAACCACATATGGTACAGCAGTCTGAACTGGAAACACTGTCTCATGAAACAAGGATAGTCCACTGTTCTTCTCCTAGATCTGATTGTGCTTTACTCAGGCCAACACAGGCAAGTGAATTGGCAGTTGGATGGAAATCACTACCTCTGAAGCTTTCAAGTCCTTGATGTCTGCCCTAATCTCTGCAAACTCTCCAGGGGTGCACTAGCGCTTTCCCTTCACCCTTTGTATAGGTAGAAGCAGCTCTAATGACTTTCATCAGGACTTTCCTGAGGAAACAGTCTTAATTTTCCAGGTCAGAGAGGAAAGTGTGATTCTGCTGGTGCTGAGCATCCACACTGGAAATGAGTGGAAAACCACAGGAAGCGTTCAGAAGTTCACTGTGGAGCTGCCACAGGCTCTTCAGTACTTTGAGCTGCCTGTGAGACTAGCTAAACCCTGAAAATCCACAGAAACTCTGTTTTTGTTCTGTTTACATCTTAGTGGTAGTACCACTAATAAATTTGGAAGGAACTGCAAGTCAGGAAATTTTGGACTTCCTAGTTCATGCTAGTTTGTGAGAATATTTCAGATAGAAATTCCAATGAAAGACATATGTTTACTTAAAAAGGGCTTAGCCAATCTCTGCTGATGTAATAGGTCTCATCTGTACTCCACTGATGTGTAACAATTGTGATGACACAACAGACAGGATGGGGAGAGAAAAGTACCAAGATGGCAGAGTCATAAGCTGCAGAGAAAGAGCCTCTCTGAGAGTCACTGTCCAGACACTGGACAAGAAGGAGGGAAGTTAGTCCCCTGGACCTAGGAAGGATCTGCAAATTGAAGCCCACAGAGAGAGTGCAGAGGGAAACTTCAATGAAGAAGAAGCAGGTAGCTGGTGGCACGTTCTTCCCAAGAAGGGACTCATTGCTTGAGGGGAGCGATTCAGACCTGTGGACATATGGCGAGTGCTGGCGACTCCAGAGCCTCCATGGAGAGACACAACCATGGAGGGGAGCGGTGGATGTCAATGTCTGCACTAGCTGGCAGTGAGTGCTGATGGTTCAGTCATCCCATAAGAGAGACCAATTGGCCGGGAACCAATTTAGAGAGGGGCCAGTTGAGCTCAGAACTCAGAGCAGCTGACACCTCCATCTATTGGCTCCCAGGTGGGCTCAGGCCCACAGAAGGTGCACCGACGCCTGCAGGATGAAAGAATCTTGTCTTGGCCAGAAGGCACAGGCCTGGTGAGATTATCCACTACCCCACCAAAATGTTACTGATGACTTCCTGGGATAAATCAACACGGATTGGGAGTCTGTCTCCACATGCTGCCTACCAGTGTCAGCAGAGACAAACCTGGAAGTCGACCTTTTCTCTCTGTCTCTCTCTCTTTGTTGTTGTTGTTCTGGTTTTGTTTTGGGTTTTTTTTTGGTTTTCTGTTTTTGTTTTTTCTCCCTCATTGTTTGATCTCGTTTTCATATGAGTGTGAATGCAGTTTCTGGCTTCTTTATGCTTGTGGTTCTGTTCTTCTTTTTATCTCTTCCTTCTCTGTTTCCCTCCAGTCTTCTGCACAAGTTTCCCAAAGTTAATGTGATCCTGCTTTGTTCTCCAGCCTTTAATCTCTTCCTCTTCTTCCACTTCTCTGTTTTCTCCCTGACTCATTTTAAATTTTAACCCTTAGGGCAAAATTGACTTATTAAGGACTTGTATACTGCATAAAATTTTCTGGTTTGTTTTATATTTTGTTATATAGCCACAAATCTAGTTCATATGGTTGTAGGTGATAAACTAATGGTTAGCTCAGTTTGTCATTTTCTAGGCTGTGTTTTATGCTATTCTCATTGGTACCACCATAGCCAAAAGTGACATACTTGTTCTAAACAGCTGTTCTTTCTGGTATTCCAACACTGAGATTGACCAAGAGTCACAGCAAATACTGTGGCACAGTGTCAAAGAACGAGGGGCTGGACCAAGCAGGCAGCACTGTCTCATCCCCAACAAATTGAGGAGGTAGGATCTTGCAACAGGTTCAACCCCCCCTCAAAAAACAGCTACACCTGAAAGATAGCTTGGCGAGGTAGTCATTTCCTAAGGGTTCTAAATGCTAGCAATAAGGAAACTCACCATAGGCAATTTGTAAACATCACCCCAGGAATTAAACTAAAAAAAAAAAAAGAGAAGAAAGTGAGAAGACACTTAAGATGCAACCCCACAAATCCAGTTCACCAAAGGCAAACCCAGGGGACAACAAGGTGGGGCAATCCAAAAGCCACCCACCTAGCTTTTCTGATGTGCTAACAACAAAGCAATTGAATGAGGATCTAGAAAAAATCAAATCAGAAATATTTTTTCAGAGAACTGCAGAGATGGTGTCCACAATGAAAACAATGCTTAGTGACTCTAGAGCAGATACAAAAAATATAGGAGTTTAAGGAAATTATGAAAGTTATGAATGCTCAGCATAGGAAAGAAATGGAATACATAAGGCAGATTCAAGCAGATATCCAGGCGAGTAAAAGTTTCACTGAAAGTCTTCACAGCAGATTAAAGAAATGTGTGCAGCTCTATGTGCTGGCACACACCTGTAATCCCAGCACTTGGGAGGCTGAGGCAGGAGGATCATTTTGAGTTTGAGACCAGCCTGGGCTACAAAGTGAGCTCAAGGCCAGCCTGAACTGCATAGCAAGACCCTGTCTCAAAAAGACAATAAAAAAGAAAATGTGTGGAAAAGATTTCAGATATAGAAGACAGGCTTGCTCTTAGTGATCATGATAAGAAAGATTTCTTAAAAATAGCAAGAGACCATGAGAAATCAATGCAGCAGCTGCTATATGAGGCAAGGAAGAATAATTTAAGGCTGATTGGACTCAATGAAAAAGCAGGAAATAGCATAAATGATATTAAAAAACCTGTTCACAGACATCATGGCAGAAAACTTCTCTGGTAGAGAAAAAGAATTTGACATACAGGGAAGTGAGCCATATAGGATTCCAATTAGCCAGGATCAAAAAAAAATCTACACCAGGCATACCATAGTCAAGATGCCAGAAATTCAACAAAAGAATAGAATCTTAAAAGTTGTTAGGGAAAAGAAAGAAATCACCTATAAAGGAAAACCCATCAGAATCACAGCTGACTTCTCATCACAAACATTCAAGTACAGGAGAACTTGGAGTGAAGTATTTTAAGTTCTAAAGGAAAACAACCTTCAAGTCAGATTGATGTACCCTACAAAACTATATTTCAAAACTGATGGAGACCGGCTGGCTTGCTCCCTGCCTCGTAGGTGCCTGAAAGGAGGGTCCCTGGTGCAGGTGGAGCCACGTGGCAGTGAGCGCTGTTACGCACCAGCCCTCAGGCTGGCTGCCGCCACTCAATTGAGAACAACCATGACACAGAGAAACAATGACACAATTGGCCCACCATGCATTGGCTGCAGATGCCCACCCACGAACGTATGTGAATCATTCAAACTTGGAGAAACCCCTGGGAATACATGCCATGCAATGGGTCACTCTTGCTCCTGCCATTGAGAACCAGAAAGGTCCAGAGTCAGTGGAGGAGCAGCTGCTGAACAAGGACTGGGAGAACATGAGAATGCAAACTTACCCCGTGGAGTCACAGGTCCTGTGGACTGGGGTCATGAGAGCCGCTCAGAAGCTGTAAACCAGGAGGACCTTGCACAATACCTGCAGAGACTCCCTGGAAGCCATTCTTCCCCTGACAGTACAGGCTGTGGTGGAGCTCCAGAGAAGTCTGCAGCAGGATTCCTTCTGCCTGTGCTGACAGTTGGGGAGAGGACACTAACTGGTTGTGGGGTCCCAATGCGATGGGAGGCTGGAGAGAAAATGCTACAAAAAATGGCTTTCGCCCCTGATGGCTCACTTGACATTTAACAACCCTTAGGCTGTAACTACACACCCCTTACCGCTCTGGGATGTTGTTCATTGTGTCAACTTGAGAAGTTTAGAAGGTTAACTATGTGACTGAGCAAGGGGCAGGGTCCTCCCTTTGTATTCATCCGGAGCCTGTGCAAGAGGAGGGCATGGAGGTTATGTGAGTGCTACATGCACCGTGGGTGGGGGCAGCCTGCTTACAATATAAGGAGGGAAAAGAGGCTTGCCCTCCCTTTTGCTCTTCCTCCTTTTGCTGTCTCATGACACCTTGAAGTGTTGCCCCTGTACCATGCCACCCTGCCTTGGAGCCAGCTGATTATAGACAGAAGTCTCCACAAACTGTAGGCTAAATAAACCTTTCCTTCCTTAGTTTTGGGAGCTGGGCATTTTGTCTCAGCAACAAGAGAAAAATAACCAAGACAGAAGGCAACCAACTTTATACCGGGGGGCTCTTGGGTGATCAGTCCCAAAGCATCAGCCCAGAGCTGACTTTGAGTTTAGTTTATATAGGTTTGCAAGCAGGAAGTTCAAAGGCTTAAAAACGTGGTGACTTTTTATTGGGTAGCATCAGTTATTCTTTGTTGCTGAGCAGAAAGTCCTTGAAACAATTTAGCCAACAGGACATCTTTAGGGGCAGAATATCTTTACAGTCTGTGCAGGTGGGTGCCGTCAAACTGGGCTGGGTCATGTTATCTCTGGTTTGTAGCTGGGTGTAGTCAGTCAAGGCTGAGTGAGCCTAACAGACAAGTTACGTGGTGAACTACATGATCTCATTTAATCCTAATATCGTGTCAGATTACTAGTTGATCCTAATTTTTTAAAATTCCCATTACATTATCCCCACTTTTCTGGTTAGAAAGAAGATTCTTCTTCTTCTTTTTTTTTTTTTTGGTTTTTCTCCGGTACCAGGAACTGAACTCATGACCTTGTGCTTGCCAGGCAGGCGCTTTGCCGCTGAGTCAAATCCCAGCCCCGAAGATTCTTCTTTTGATGGGAGGAGTTGGCCAGGGATATAGCTCAGTGGTGCAAGCACCTGCCTGGCAAGCAGAAGGTCCTAAGTTCAAATCCCAGTACCACAAAAAAAAAAAAAAAAAAGATGGGAGGAGCTGATAGATCAGTTTAGGCTGCAAAAGTAATTGGTGGTGCATAGCCTCAACTCACTCAGAAAGAAATTGTGTCAGAAAGTGGACTACAGAAGGGACTAACAGAATTAGCATGAGAGTCATCAGGGGTCTTAAGAGGGCCCTGATTCATGTGGGGAAGAACTCTAAGGAATCTCACCAAGATGACCCAGCTGATATTCCTTGGGCCTTTCCTTCAAGGCATTTTCAGAGCTGTCAGGAGTTTTCTTTAATTATACCAGATTTGTCTGAATAATAGCAACATTCCCCTTCTAAGAAGAGACAAGTACCTCCTTGTTGGGAAGTTCAAGGATCTAAAGCCCATCTCTCCTTAAGACAACCATGGCTAAACAGTCAATATGTTCTTGGAGAGTGTCAATAGAATTTTATAATATATGTTATCATAACTCCAAGTGTCATGGTATCAGGTCCCTCTATTCCCACAGGCCCAGTTTGTTTGACCTCCAGTTTTGAATTCTTTTTCCTGCCAGCCATGGCATACATATTTGTTATTGGTCCTGTAAGTTTGCTCCCAACTCAGGTCACCACATCCTGTATAAAAAACATTCATCTTATTGTTGGAACAGGCATCAAAGTGTAAGGAAACTAGGTTAGTAGGGGCCCCACCTAGCACAGTTGAGGAGATTTTGGGCACCTCCTAAGTAGACCTGAAACTCCCAGTATCCTCTCTTTCCCTGTGTTTCTAGGAGGTTTAGATATATTACCCATAGAAGAGTCATCATAGATATTTGAGGGTGGGTAATCTAGTAACCACAATAACATAGAGAATTAAAGCAACATTTGGGGGACTCTCTAATCCTCTGGGGTTACAGCCCAGAGCCCAGTAGCAAATACCAAGGTTAACAGGAGGAAAAAGACTGGAAACCAAACAGAATAACACTACGTAGGGACTATGGGTTTTTCTCTCTTCCCGTGTGTGGTGTCTGTCATTTTCGCCAGGCATTGACTCCTCAGCTTCTGGAGTGATAAGGGCAGGACTTTGAGTGTGTTGTCTCTCCAGGTTGGTCTTCAAGGGGTTTGATTTATCAGAGTAGGTCTTCCTTCAGTCATTGAGATGAGTCTGCTTGATCCTGGGGTGATGAATTCAGGGCTGGCTAGATGCCATTTTTATTTTTTATCTTTGGCCCAGTTGAGGGCCTGTATGAGTGCCTGGAGCTCAGTTTGTTGGGTGGACCAGTTCTGGAGAAGAGACCCAGCTAGGAACACCTTTTCCATAGTGATGACCAAGTAGCTGGTTTATGTTGTCCATTTTAACAGAGCTACTTCCATCTGTGAACAGGGTGTACTCAGCATCTGTTAAGGATTTTATCTGGAGCCTAGGCTAGCCAGCAAAAAGCTCATCAGTCCGTGCAAGGCAGTCATGGTCCAGTTGTCTGAGCTCTGTAGGCAGGTAGACCACTGGATTTAGAGCCTGTACTGGCTGGAAAGTTCATTGGGAATTTCTGACAAGCAGCCCTTGGTACTGAGTGACATGGCTGTTCAAAAGCCAACAATATCCCCAACTGTTGAGGAGCTCAAGAACAAGCCTCCATGATCAGGAGGGTAGTAGCAGCAAGCATCCACAAACAAGAAGGCCCTCCTTTTGATACCAAGTCCAGATTTTTTGACAGGTAGGGAACAGGCATTTTCCAAGGTCCCACCATTGGGGTTAAGACACTTGAGGAAATATGTTGTTTATTTTTTATGAACAAACTGGTTGAAAGAGCAGCTTATATCTGGGATTTCAAGGGCTGGGGCAGAGGCTAAAGCCCATTTGATCTGTTTAAATGTTTTAGTCTCTTCTAGAGTCCAATTGATTGTCTCCATTTGGTCATGGGTTTAATTATTATAATTTTTGTCTAAATGTCAAGCACTATGAAATACAAAGTAAAGCAAAAGAGTGTTATTTCTTATCAATTATCATTGTCCTAGTAGTTGAATCCCTGTAGAATGTTAGGAAGAGTCATAGTTTTATGAAGGAAAAGTGAGATTAAGAGCTACACATAATATTTCAGCATGACAACCATGATGACATTATTTTTTAACATACTTAAATGTCCATCTTAGTGTTGAAGAGAGTAACACATAGCATATACATCACATAAGATTTTTAAAGGCTATCATTTGACTGGTAAACTCATGTTGATTTTTCCATTTCATTCATGGAAGTTCTTAGAAGGAACAACCGAAGCTTCACCAAATGAACATATGACCATAAATATGTTTTCTTTAATAAACTACTTCTGCAAGCTTTCCTTGATGCATATAACCTTTCTAATCTTGTCATCATCTTTTTTGGAAATCTCTTTAGAGGACAAGACTTTCATTGTGTGGAATTCTCTCATGTCAAAAGTATATCTCTTACACTTATAGCCTTCTTCATATTTTTTCTCTCCCACTTAGTATAACCTTCTATAATAAACTTGACTGTAGCCAGCTTGAATTTTAAAGTGTCCCTTATTCCCCTCAGATAGTAAAGTTGACCGGTTGCTAACAGACCTCTGAGTAACCATGAGTTAGTGTTCTAATTAGTGGGAAGCCTGCATACAATATAAGGGAGGGAAAGAGTTTTGCTCTCAGCTGATGTTCCTCCTTTTTGCTCTTGCTGTTTTGCTGTTTTCTGCCCCCGCGAACTGTTGTCCTTTCCATGTGCCACTCTGCCTTGGAGCCAGCGAAATATGGACTGAAACCTCCACAAACTGTGAGCCAAAGTAACCTGTCCCTCTTTAATTTGGGTGTCAGGTATTTTGTCTCAGCAAGAAGAGAAAAGTAACCAAAACAGTATGTTTACCAATTAGTTAAAATTTGTAATTTGATTTCTCCTGTAAAACTTCCTTAGACTCCACAGGACTTTGGCCATTCACTCCAGGTTGGAGTTGCTCCAGCTTTCAGATGCCTGCAGGCAGTACCAAGCTGTTGATGTCAAGCAAGGGCTGGCCTTGGAGCTCCTGAAGCTGGGAAGAGAGCTTGGGCTCTGTCTTGTTCCTTTGCTCACTTTGAAATGAAAAGACAACCCCTGTTTTTCCCCTCCAATCTTGGCATGCACATCTGGGCTTAAGTCTGTTGGCCTTGTGTCTAAGTTACTGCCTAGCCACTAGACCAGCTGGATCCTCAGGTGCTGTGTCTCTCCTTTTTTCTTCCTTGTCCCAATTTATAAAGACACTTTGAGCTATCTGTAGTTGGATGGCATTCATACCTACAGATCCATCAACTTTCTGAATCTTTTTCTGGATGTCCAGGGCAGACTGAGTTATGAAGACTGAATTCATACCTGTTGTTTCTCTGGGGCCTCTGGGTCAAATGGGGAATAAGTAGAGTAGGCTTTGCCCACCCTCTCATAGATTTGGACAGACTTTCAGTAGCCTTCTGAATTCACTTCTAATATCTTTGACACATTTTTTACTTTTTTATTTCCCTCTCAGTCTGGCCAGGAAGGCCAAATGGTAGCACTCAAGGGCCTCATTGCCCTCTGCATATCCTGCAGGACCTATCTCATAGAGGGGGCACTGGATATGCTGGCTATTTGGAATATGTCTTGTGGACTTAACTGCACATTATCAGCCCCATTGTTCCACAGCCATGGCAGCCACTTGGCATTGTTTTATCTTCTGTTTTAACTGTTTTGTTAGCTCCTGCAGCTTTACAGCTGTATATATCCTATTCTTTGTGTGCTGGTAACCTAGCCTTCCTCTCTGTGCTAGGGATCTCTTTACCTCTTGTTTTTGATGAATAGCCAGCCGTGTATGCAAAACCAGGGGATTTCCCCCAGGATTTTCTCAGACATGAGGACGTATGATTCTGGAGGCATTTCTAGAGAAGGAAGTGCTTCCCAGGCCTTGCAACATGAGCTCTGCAGCAGCCAGTCATTGCTCAAGGTCCTCCATTATCTGCTGTAGCTGATCTACTTACCAGACAAGGCCACCCACCTCTTGATTTATTCAGCAGAAGAGAGTGGAAAACAGGCAAGCCATCTGCCCTGCCATTTCAGTGAGAGGAAGGCATTTTTTGTATATTGCTTCCAAGGTTTGCAAGACATCCCTGGGCACCAAACAGACCATTTCCCAATCCTGTTGACTCTTTAAAGCTGCCAAGAATGTGGCTACATGTAGCCATGATGAGGAGGTCAGTCAGAGCTTGAGAATTTTTAGAATATGACAAGGTATGGTGCTTCCAGATGAGACGGTCAGTAAAGGAGAAAGGCTGGTAATACATGGCATGTTGTTGGTTTGGTCCTGGGGGGCTCCAGGATAAGCACAGAGAGGCATCTGAAGATGCAACAAGTGGAGGCAATGTGCAAGCAGGAAACACAAAGACTTAAAATGTGGTGAATTTTTATTGGGTAGCTTCAGTCATGTCTCAATTCTGGGCAGAAAGTCCTTGCAGCGAGTGAGTAATAGTGTGGGTCATCTCTCATTGCTGGAAAGTACAGGGTGTGTAGCGGAATACAGTCAGACGGAGCTGGGTCAGGTTATGCCTGTTGTAGTCAGTCAAGGTTGAGTGAGTCTAGCAGACAAGCTGTATGGTGGGCTGCATAATCTGTTTTTGTCCTAATATTACATCAGACTACTAGCTGGTTTTTAATTTTTTAAAATTTCCTTCACAGGATGTCACAAAAAAGGTTTTCTCCTGTCAAGAGAAGGGGGATTGGAATGTTTAAGCTCTGAGTGCCTGATGAATGATTGTGTGAGTGAGTGGAACACATAGCATAAGCAATAGGTTGCTGCATCTGTGCGCCAAGACTGGGATGCATGGTCCCCCTGGCTGATTGGGCTCTCTCCTATGCTTCCATAGTGATGACAGATGGCATAGCGGAAGCCTCACACCCTCCTTAGCGAATTGGCATGCCTGAGTCCCTGCAAAGGGCATGTCCAGGCAGTCATTAGAATGGTCTCTCTGAGGGGCACCCACTCTTTGTCTTTTTGTTAAACAAAAACAAAATGTCAAAACAAGACAACAGTAGGGTAACAATGATTAATATATCGCATATGGTTATCTTGAAATTAATTACTCAGGGTACAAGGTGTAGGCATTTACTTGTCCAAACAATATTAGCAACAAACTTTCTTTTCAGTGAACTTAGAGATATTAGTAGCATCTTAACAGTTTTAAGTATTAGTACTGTCTTAACAATACATATATATATATATATATTTTTTTTACTTTTCCCTTCCTCCCTCATCCCAGTTTCTCTTTCCTTTTGAAGTTTCTTCCCACTTTACAATATTTATTGTATATTTTGGATCTTATGTACTCTCACAGTTTCTCACAGCAGGGAGACAATACAATGTTTACAATGTGCATCTGGTTTATTTCGCTTAGGAGTATGGTCTCAAGTTGAATCCATTTACATATAACATTATCCAGTTTATCCTTCTTTATGGCTTAGTACTCCACTGTATAAAAAGACTACATCTTTTTAATCAATTTCTCAGTTGATGGAC
Source organism: Chinchilla lanigera (assembly GCF_000276665.1). Lineage (NCBI taxonomy): Eukaryota > Metazoa > Chordata > Mammalia > Rodentia > Chinchillidae > Chinchilla > Chinchilla lanigera. The sequence goes on from NW_004955578.1 coordinate 1,278,235, forward strand.
ATTTGGCTTGTTTCCAAGATGTAGCTATTATAAATTGTGCTACTATAAACATGGGTGTACATATATCACTGTGGTACCATGTTTTAAATTCTTCTGGGAAGATACTCAGAGGGGGAATACCTGTGTGAAATGGGGCCTGTAGTCCTACTTTTGTGAGGAATCTCCATACTGATTTCCACAATGGTTGCACCAGTCTACACTTCCACCAAGATTGGAGAAGGGTTCCTTTTTTTCCACATCCCCACCAGCGTTTGTTATTGGTTAATTTCTAGATAATAGCTATGATTTCTAGGGTGAGATGGAATTTCATTGTTGTTTCAATTTGCATTTCTTGAATGACCAAAGATGTTGAACATTTTTTCACATATTTATTTGCTGTTTGTATTTCTTCATCTAAGAAGTTTGTATTCATCTCAACTGCCCATTTTTGTATTTGGTCTTTCAATTTGGGAGGTCTGATGTTTTTGAGTTCTTTATACTTTCCCAATAATAATCTTTTGTCTGAGGAACAGCTGGAAAACACTTTTTGTCACATTGTGTGTTGTCTCTTCACTCTGTTGGCAGTTTGTCTTGCAAAAGCTTTTTACTAAGATGCGATCCCAGTTGTTGATTCTTTGTGATACTTCCTGGTGCAATTGGGGTTTTATTCATAAAGTCTTTGCCTACACCAATGTCTTCAAGAGTTTTACCTCTTCTATATTCCAGCAAATTTAATGTTTCTGTTTTAATATTTAGACCTTTGATCCATTTTGAACTTAGTGCATGGTGAAAGGTATGGGTCCAATTTCAATCTTCAGTATGTGCACAGACAGTTTTTCTGGCACTATTTACTAAAGAGGTTCTCTTTCTTCCAGTGCATGTGTTTGGCATCTTTGTCAAAGATAAGGTGGCTGAGTATGTCTGGAGATGTTTCTGCATCTTCTAATCTGTTCCATTGATCTTCAAGTCTGTTTTTTGTTTGTTTGTTTGTTTGTTTGTTTGGGGGTTTTGGCGTTTTTTTCTGCCAGCAGCATGCTGTTATTGTCACAGTAGCTTTATAGTATAATTTCAAGTCAGGGATTGTGATGCCCTCAGCCTTGCCTTTATTGCCCAGAACTGTCTTACCTATTCTAGGTTTCTTCTGGTTCCAGGTGAATTTTAGGATTGTTGTATCTTTCTGTGAGATATGCTGTTGGAATTTGGCTCATACTTGCATTAAATCTGTATAACAGTTTTGGAAGTATGGTCATTTTCACTCTAGTGGTTCTTCCTACCGAAAAGCAAGGGATATCTTTCCATATTCTGATATCAGTTTCAATCTCTTTTTTTCAGAGTACTGTAGTTTTCAATGTAGAGGTCTTTTACGTTCTTCATTAGATTGATTCCTAGGTATTTCATTTTTTGGATGCTATTGTGAAAGATATTGTTTCCATAATTTCTCTCTCAGTGAGTTTGTTATTCGTGTACAATAAGGCTATTGATTTTTCAACTTTTTTTTTGGAACCGTGAATCAAACTCAGGATCTTATGCTTGCCAGGCAGGCACTGTGCCACTGAGTTATCTCCCCGGCCTGAAGGCTATTGATTTTTGAGTGTTGATTATGTATGCAGCTACAGTACTGAATTTGCTTATTAAACCTAGCAGTTTTTTAGTGGAGTTTTTGGAGTCTTCTATGTATAGCATACGTCATCTGCAAATAATGAGAATTTAACTTCATCCTTTCCTATCATTACTCCATTTATTTCTTTCTCTTGTCTAATTGCCCTGGCTAATATTCCCAGGACTATGTTGAATAACAGTAAGACAGAGGACATCCTTTTCTTATTCCTGATTTTAGAGAGAAAACTTTCAGTTTTTGTCCATTTAGTATAATGTTGGCTGTTGGTTTTTCATAGATGGCTTTCAGCAGATTGAGATAAAGGCCATCTATTCCAATTTTCTGTAGGGTTTTATCAGGAATGGGTGCTGGACTTGGTCAAAAGGTTTTTCTGCAGCCATTGAGATGATCATATGAATTTTGTCCTTGTGTTTATTAATATGGTGTATTACATGTATTGATTTATATATGTTGAATCATCTCTGCATCCCTGGCATGAATCCCGCTTGGTCATGGTGTATAACCTTCTTGATGATTTGCTGCACTCTGTTTGCCGGGATCTTATTGAAGATTTTTGCTTTGTTGTTCATGAAAGAGATTGTCCTGTAATTCTCTTTCTTAGTTGGACCCTTCTCTGGTTTTGGTATCAGGGTAATGCTTGCTTCTCCAAATGAATTTGGGAGTATTGCTTCCCTTACAATTTCATTAAAATGTTTGAGAAGTAGTGGTGTCAGATGTTCTCTAAACTTCTTGTAGAACTCAGCAGTGAATCTATCAGGGCCTGGCTTTTCTTTGTTGGTAGGATTTTAATTACATCTTCAATTTCATTGATTGTTATTAGTTTATTTAGGATTTTTATATCTTCTTGATTTTGCTTTTGTAATTCATATGTAGCTAGGAATCTGTCCATGTCTTCTGTATTTTTCATCTTTATTAGAATACAAGTTTTTCAAAGTAGGTATAAATGATCTTCTGGATTTCTGCAGGGTCTGTTGTGATTTTACCCTTTTCATCCCGAATTGTGTGGGTGTGAGCCTTTTCTCTCTTTTTTTGATAAGGTTGGATAAAAGTTTGTCAATTGTATTTAACCTTTCAAAGAAGCAACTCTTTGTTTCATTGATTCTTTGTATTGTTATTTTAGTCTCTAATACATTAACTTCTGCTCCGATCTTTATAATTTCCTCCCTCAACCAAGATTTTGGTTCAGCTTCCCCTTCATTTTCTAGAAGTTTGAGGTTCATCATTAAGTTCTGTATTTGTGCTTGCTCTGTTTTCCAGATATGGATTTTCACTGCTATAAATTGTCCTCTTAGGACTGCTTTCATTGTGTCCCATGATTTCTGGTATGTTGTATTACTGTTATCATTTAATTGTAGAAATTGTCTAATTTCTTCTTTAGTTTCATCTGTGAGTCATTGGTTGTTCAGGAGGGGGTATTTAATTTCCATGTGTTTATGAACTTCCTGTGGTTTCTTGTGCCATTCATTTCCAATGTCATTGCACTGTGGCCTGAAAATATTCATTGGATAATTTTAATTCCTTTGCATTTACTTAAGCATATTTTATGAACTAGCATGTGGTCTGTTTTGGAGAATATCCTGTGTGCAGCTGAGCAGAACATGTATTCTGATGTTGAGGGGGTGGAACACTCTGTAGACATCTTCTAAGTCCATTTGTTAAAAGGTTTCGTTCAGTTCTAATATTTCATTGATTTTTTTGTCTAGTGCCTCTGTCTTTGTGCCAGTAAGGTACTGAGATCCCCAAATACAATTGTGTGAGTGCTCACTTGATTTTTTCGTACCTGTTAATATTCATTTTGTATAATTGGGTACACTGGCATTTGCTGCACATATATTTATGATTGTTATCTCTTCCTCTTGGATTATTCCCTTTACATGAATGTACTGACCTTCTTAATCTCTTTTAATCAGTCTTGGCTTGAAATTCACTTTGCCTGCCAATAGAATAGCTACCTCTGCTTTTTGGGGGGTTCTGGTCACATGGAGTATTGTTTTCCGTCTTTTGACTTTCAGTCTGTGAATTTCTTTTTTAATTATATGCAGCACATTGTTCAGTCTTGCTTCTTGATCCATTCTGCCAGTGTGTGTCTTTTGATTGGTGAATTGAGACCATTAACATTGATAGTTATAAATGATATGTATTGATTTATATTTGTCATGTTATTTTCTTGTTGTTGGCTCTCTTTCTCCCCCCCCCCCTCCTTCTGTTTAATTCTTTGACATGCCTTGTGGATTTCTTCTGTTGGGGTATATGGAGTTGTAATTCTTGTTATTTGTTTCTAGAATGTCCTTCAAAACATTTTGGATTGCTGGTTTTGTGGTCATAAATTTCCTCACATATTCATTTTCATGGAAGTATCTTATTTCTCCATCAGTTTTGTTTGTTTTTTTATTTTTTTTTAAAGAGTAAAAGAAGGATAATATAATAATGGGGGAGCTTACAAAATTAGAGACAAAGTGATAGGAAATTATCAATGGTTATTGTTTTACATATTGTTATCTACAAGACAGTTTCTCAGGAAAACAAATAGACAAATAATAGTGAGTTACAGACAAAAGAGGTAGGAAGTTATCAATAGTTGTTGTACTATACTTTGGTATCTTCAAAGTGGCTTCTAAAAAAATAAATAGAGTTATACATGAATGACCTATTGAATAATCATTAACTTTTCTCAATGGTTGTTGTAGGAAACACATAACAATAGACATGCATCCATTCATGAAATAGGATAGGAACAATACAAACATTGCAGAGTTA
>NW_004955578.1:1283003-1285313 GCF_000276665.1 Chinchilla lanigera
TTTTTTTTGGTTTTTCTCTGGTACCGGGAACCAAACTCACGACCTTGCACTTGCCAGGCAAGCGCTTTTGCCGCTGAGCTAAATCCCCAGCCCCCGGCTTAGTTTGCATTCTTATGTTCTCCCAGTCCTTGTTCAGTAGCTGCTCCTCCACTGACTCTGGACCTTTCTGGTTCTCAATGGCAGGAGCAAGAGTGACCCATTGCACGGCATGTATTCTCAGGGGTTTCTCCATGCTTGAATGATTCACACACGTTCGTGGGTGGGCATCTGCAGCCAATGCATGGTGGGCCAATTGTATCATTGTTTCTCTGTGTCATGGTTGTTCTTAATTGAGCGGTGGCAGCCAGCCTGAGGGCTGGTGCGTAACAGCGCTCACTGCCACGTGGCTCCACCTGCACCGGGGGCCCTCCTTCTGGGCACCTACGAGGCAGGGAGCCAGCCGGTCGGAAGACCGGTGCTCCCTGACCGTGGCTCCCTGTGCCCTGGAGGCCCTCGTTCCTGGCGCCTACGAGGCAGGGAGCAAGCCAGCCAGTCTCCATCAGTTTTGAAAGATAGTTTTGCAGGGTACATCAATCTGAGTTGAAGGTTGTTTTCCTTTAGAACTTAAAATACTTCACTCCAAGTTCTCCTGTACTTGAATGTTTGTGATGAGAAGTCAGCTGTGATTCTGATGGGTTTTCCTTTATAGGTGATTTCTTTCTTTTCCCTAACAACTTTTAAGATTCTATTCTTTTGTTGAATTTCTGGCATCTTGACTATGGTATGCCTGGTGTAGATTTTTTTTTGATCCTGGCTAATTGGAATCCTATATGGCTCACTTCCCTGTATGTCAAATTCTTTTTCTCTACCAGAGAAGTTTTCTGCCATGATGTCTGTGAACAGGTTTTTTAATATCATTTATGCTATTTCCTGCTTTTTCATTGAGTCCAATCAGCCTTAAATTATTCTTCCTTGCCTCATATAGCAGCTGCTGCATTGATTTCTCATGGTCTCTTGCTATTTTTAAGAAATCTGTCTTATCATGATCACTAAGAGCAAGCCTGTCTTCTATATCTGAAATCTTTTCCACACATTTTCTTTTTTATTGTCTTTTTGAGACAGGGTCTTGCTATGCAGTTCAGGCTGGCCTTGAGCTCACTTTGTAGCCCAGGCTGGTCTCAAACTCAAAATGATCCTCCTGCCTCAGCCTCCCAAGTGCTGGGATTACAGGTGTGTGCCACCATACCCAGCTCCACACATTTTTTTTTTAATCTGCTGTGAATACTTTCAATGAAACTTTTACTCTCCTGGATATCTGCTTGAATCTGCCTTATGTATTCCATTTCTTTCCTATGCTGAGCATTCATAACTTTCATAATTTCCTTAAACTCCTATATTTTTTGTATCTGCTCTAGAGTCACTAAGCATTGTTTTCATTGTGGACACCATCTGTTCAGTTATCTGAAAAATTATTTCTGATTTCATTCTTTCTAGAGCCTCATTCAATTGCTTTGTTGTTAGCACATCAGAGAAGTTAGGTGGGTGGCTTTTGGATTGCCCCACCTTGTTGTCCCCTGGGTTTGCCTTTGGTGAACTGGATGTCTGAGGTTGCATCTTACGTGTCTTCTCAGTTTCTTCTCTTTTTTTTAGTTTAATTCCTGGGGTGATGTTTACAAATTGCCTATGGTGAGTTTCCTTATTGTTAGCATTTAGAACCCTTAGGAAATGACTACCTCGCCAAGCTATCTTTCAGGTGTAGCTGTTTTATGAGGGGGGTTGAACCTGTTGCAAGATCCTACCTCTTCAATTTGTTGGGGATGAGATGTTGCTGCCTGTTTGGTCCAGCCGCTCATTCTTTAGCACCATACCACAGTATTTGCTGTGACTCTTGGTCAATCTCAGTGTTGGAATACCAGAAAGAACAGCTGTTTAGAACAAGTATGTCACTTTTGGCTATGGTGGTACCAATGACAATAGCATAAAACACAGCCTAGAAAATGACAAACTGAGCTAACCATTAGTTTATCACCTTCAACCATATGAACTAGATTTGTGGCTATATAACAAAATATAAAACAAACCAGAAAATTTTATGCAGTATACAAGTGCTTAATAAGTCAGCTTTGCCCTAAGGGTTAAAATTTAAAATGAGTCAGGGAGAAAACAGAGAAGTGGAAGAAGAGGAAGAGATTAAAGGCTGGAGAACAAAGCAGGATCACATTAACTTTGGGAAACTTGTGCAGAAGACTGGAGGGAAACAGAGAAGGAAGAGAGAAAAAGAAGAACAGAACCACAAGCATAAAGAAGCCAGAAACTGCATTCACACTCATA
>NW_004955578.1:1294328-1309903 GCF_000276665.1 Chinchilla lanigera
TTAGAAAGCACCAATGTTAAATGACATATAACTTTAGTAAATAGTGTGGAATGTCCATTTTAATGTGTTTTTGTTTTGCTCATAGATTATATGAAAATGTCTTGTATAAATAATATCTTCTCTTAATAATCATTGTCTTAGCTCTAATACCATAACAGCATGGTTATTTTATAATGAAGTTGAGGATAGTTGAATGGCAACAATTGAAATTGAAAAATTATATAGTAGTATTTTCCTCAGGAAGATTTAGAAAAATTCTATTTTTAGGATAATCTAAAATAGATACACACAAATCCTAGATATATACACATGAGACACTCTTAAATAATCCATTCAAGATAAAAAACAATCCATTCAAATTTTAAACTAATATCAATAAAAAATTTAGAGAACATCAGTCTAGTAGTCGAGGCAGAGAAAGTGGGTTTTCTATTCTAAATTATTATTCTATGGTCAATATAAAAGCTCTTTCTTATTCCTTTCCTGTACATATACACACATATCATGAAACAAAATCAGACCATTTTGCATAGAAGCATGAAAGCTGGCATTTAGAAAACTAGTATGTTTATTCTTTCATTTGCTTACTTTTTCTTAACACTGGTTTAAAAAAAAAACTCTCCCAATACTCAAATATCTAAACTATAGTCCAACAATTTAAGTTTTGCATTTAAAAAATCAGGAATTCTACTTACTTTTTCCTGACAGTGAATCAGCAGTTCTGCACTTAGCACAGCACCCGTTCTTCATTTCCTTTGAGGAATGATTAATTCTACAATTCTCAACCATCTTCTGTGCCAGAAAAGTTGCATGTATTGTCATAGAGACACTTCAGACAAATATTGCAAGTATATTCCATTTCCAACTCAGACAAATACATGATTTATAATAAGTATTTACATTATTAAATTTATACGTGATAAATTCAAAATACTACTGTAAAACATAATTTATTTATTAATTTTTTTTTTTGGTTTTGGTTTTTCTCCGGTACGAGGAACCGAACTCACGACCTTGCGCTTGCCAGGCAGGCGCTTTGCTGCTGAGCTAAATCCCCAGCCCCTGTAAAACATAATTTATAGATTATCCAATCTATATGCACTTGGCCATAGACTTTTAGCAAAATAAAATGTTTTCTATAATTAGGCTTAGAAAAACACAAGGCAATCATTTTCTTTTTTTGAGACAGTGTCTCACCATGTAGTGCAGGCTAGCCTTGAATTCGCTGTGTAGCCCAGGCTGGGCTCGAACTCACGATCCTGCCTCAGCCTCCTGAACGCTGGGATTACAGGCATGCACTGCCACACCCAGCTAAGCAATGATTTAGCGTTGGATGAATAAGACCACAAAAGCCAACATAAAACTTTCTGAATCTCTAGGCAGGACTGCATATTCAAATGTCCCATTGTAAAACAATATTTCTGTCTTGAGTCCCTATCATATTTGAGAATACATACTACCACAAATGAATCACTGTCTTGACAATGGCCAAAGAAGTTATGGTGCGTGGGGAAAACAGAGCCTCGCCCACCAAGGCAGGAGCTGCCTGAAGAAGTGTGGCAGAAGCCAAGCACACCTGTGCCCTGGAGGAAGGACAGAGCCTGGCGGGGGGTCCCCTCCTGGGTATTGGTATTGCGCCTCATCTACCTCTACTGTTGCGCAGGCAAAGCTGGTGGCTGAGAGGCAGCTAAGAGGCCGCCAGGCTGCTTAAGAGAACGGGAGTCATGCATCTTCAGCTAAGAGGACTACTGTCTGGAGGCCTGTGAGACGAGGTGGGGGCGGGAGCGGGGGCGGTGGCTTTGCTCTAGTTACCATGGTGAGCCCACAGCCGCCCCCCCCACCGCATGGCCCCGCCCACCGGAACTGTTGCCAACAAGACCTTCATCCACGGCTCTCTAAACACAGTCCTGTTGAGGATGGAAATAGAGCAGTTCTAGTCTGCAGGCTCGGAATCTCAGGTCCCTGACAGAAGGATCACAAGATAGAAAACAGACGTGGCCACCTAGCAATTTAGTGACACTCTATCTCAAATATAAAAAAATGAAAAGGGCTAGGGATACAGCTCAGTTCAAAGGCCCTGGGTTCCATCTCCATTACCACAGACGCAGCAGCCGCATTACACCTGAAACTGCTACAACTCAATAATGAAAACCTAAGCAACCTAGTTAAAATGAGCAAAAGATGTGTTCAAACACCTCATAAAAGAAAATACGTGCTAAATAATAAGCACAATTTATTACTGCGACGCTTCCACTCAGCAGACACCCAGGGAGGAGGACCATCTCCCTCCCACAGCACCGCATCCTGCCAACCTCTGCTCGGAGTGAGAAGTTAAAACAGAAACCTATGCTCCCCTGTAAAAGTCAACGAGAATTTTGATACATACAAGAGTGAAACAGATGAAATCTCGGCTCTCGCGTACCTGCCAGCCGTGGTCAGCAAGCTGCGCATGCGCGACCCAGTGAGGGCTCCTCCCCTACGGGCTGAGGAGAGAGTTGGGGTCCTGCCCACTCTTCCAGCCTCCGGAGCGTGCCAGGGAATGCCGTGGGTGGAGCCCGAGCGGCTCAAGGGCGGGTGTTCAGAGGACGTGTTCAGAGGACGCTGCTCAGGGCGAGTGACAGCTCCCTGCCAATCCGAATGTGCGGGCACAGAGGGGCAGCGGCCTGGCAGTCCTTTCACTTTTTTCCTGTCCTAATCACTCCCACTTCTCAAACCTTCCTAGGGCGCATCTTTGAAACTCCCAGGTATTTACAGAGTGCATTTACTGTACCAGTGTAAAACTCCTACGTTCTACACATGAGCAAACTCAGGCCCAGAGAGGGTACTAGTCTGAACATCATATACCTTGTTAACGACAGTCAAGGCCTGGTTTCCAGGTCTATTCCAAGCCTTGGATTCTTTCCACCATATCAGTAGTTTTGAGCATGTGCTCCATGGAGGAGCACCAGGGACTCCACTAGTCACAGGAGCGAGTGGGTAGCTGGTAATCAATTCAGCCAAAGCACTGCACTGTGTTTATTCTCACCATCTGATTTTCGTTTGAAGGAGAGGCAATTAAAAATATTTTGCAACTACAACCAGGCATGGTGGTACACGCCTGTAATCCCAGAATTTGGGAGGCAGAAGCAGAGGCAGAGGCAGAGGCAGAAGTATTAAAAGTTCAAGAATAGTCTGGTCTCCATAGTGAGTTCAAGGCCAACCTCAACTTCATAGGGAGATCCTGTCTCAAAAACTCAAAAATAAATAAATCAATAGTGTTCAACTCTCTTTACTGAAAATCCTCACTAAGAGAAAAAAATATAACCATGATAACCTGGGTGTGTTAGTGCACACTTAAAATTCCATCACTCTCGGAGGCTGAGGCAGGAGGATTGCAAGTTCCTACCCAGCCTGGGCAATTTAGCAAGACCCTGTCTCAAAAACTACACTTGGAAGCCGGCTGCAGTGGCACATGCCTGTAATGTCAGCATTAGTTAGACTGAGGCAGGAACCTCACCAGAAGCTGGAGGTCAGCCTAGGAAACATAAGGGAGTTTAAAGCAGGCCTGCACCACATAGCAAGACCCCGTCTCAAAACAACAATAAAGAAAGTTGGGGATGTAGCTCAATATGCAGGCCCTGGGTTCAAACTACAGAAACAAAACAAAACAAAAACCACAAGAATCTCAGAGCACTGAAGAGGCTAAGTCAGAAGATTGCAAGTTCAAGACCAGCCTGAGCTACACAGTGAGACCCTCTCTCCCTGTGCCCCCTAAACTGTAATGCCTATTAGGAAAAGTATTCCATGCTAGGATCTGCTGTAAGGGCTTCCCATAAACAAACTCAGAGGATCCTGATAACAGGATTTAGGTCCTTTGTTTTCACTTTCCTGAGACTCACAGCTATTCCCTGACTTGCTCAAGATCGTACAATGGTGGGGAAGGCAGGATTCAAACCCAGACTGAGTGTGGAGTCCTTGCTTTTAAGGACTTCACTCTCCACTGGCCTGCTTCAAAGACAAAGCAGTCCATAGATAATAAGCCCACCTGTCTCTTTTTCTTATGAGGACAGAGGCTGATCCCTGGGGTCGGGTTTCTCTGGCTGTACCCTTCCTGAGACATTTGGCCACAGCACTGGTCTCTTATTTCACCTCATCTACGACACGCTCACTTCCTCCTGGTGGGGACTTGGATTACTTGTCCAGACACTCCATGGATTTGGTCCCCCAGAGAGCATTTTTTATGATTCCCTTCTCGGAATAGTCCCTATGACTCCCTTCACTTTGTGCTTTAAAACAAAAACAGAGATCATTCACATGCGAAAAAATCCTTACTTTTTTGGTTGGGGAGAAGTGGGCAGGACTGGAGGTGGGATCTAAAGTCTCACACATTCTATGAAAGTGCTCTTCCACTGAGCTACATACCAGCCCTTTTTATTGGGCTGTTTTTTTTTTGTTTATTGGTTTTTCTTCTGAAACTGGGTCTTACTTAAATTGCCCATTGTGGTCTCCAACTTGGGATCCTCTTCCATCAGCCTCCTAAGTAGCTGGGATTACAGGCACACACCACTATAGCTAGCAAAATTCACCATTTAAAAAACATTTTTTTAAAAAACTTTTTGTGGTGCTGGGATTGAACCCAGGGTCTTGTGTATAGTAGGCAAGTGATCTACCACTGAGCTACATGCCTCCCCCGGCTAGAAATTTGTCATTTTAAACTGGATGTGGTGACACATACATATAATCTCAGTACACAGGAGGCGGAGGCAGGAGGATTGCCATGAGTTTGAGGCCAGCCTGGGCTAATAGTGAGGTCAAGCTGAGCGAAAACTATAGAGTGACACTACAGAGTGACCCTCTGTCTCAAAAACCCAAATAAATAAATTATTTTATCATTTTAATGAGGTTCCATGGTGTTTTGTCTATTCACAGAGTTGGACAATGATCACCACTAAGTTTCTGATCGTGTCCATTTCCCCAAAAGAAACCCCAAACCCTCTGCCGGTCACTCCCCATTCATCCTCCTTGCCCCAGTCCCTGGTAGCCACTAACCTGTTATCTGACTTCATAGAGTTGCCCATGCTGGACATTTTCTATGAATGGAATTGTACAATCCATTCATTCCCCAGCCTTCCCCAACCTGATTCCACTTGTCATCTCTCCACAAAAACTGACCACATGTCCTGTGGAAAAACATAACATAGATATAGCCTCAGCCTCCCTCATTGGCCACCTCTAAACTCAACAAAACGGTCACCCTGCTGCAAGATTTTCTTCTCTTTCTCTCATTCCCCCCTGCCGTCTCTTTCTGTCTCTATCTCTTTCTGTCTCTGTCTCTCTCTCTTTCTCTTGTACTGGGAACTGAACACAAGACCTTCACATTGAGCTACATCCCCAGCGCTTTCTATTATTTTTCTTTTGAGACAGGGTCTCACTAAGTTGTTAAACTGTCCAGGCTTGGCTTGAACTTGTGATCCTCCTGCCTCAGCCTCCCAGAGTGCTGGGATTACACTTGTACACCATCACACCTGGCTGATTTTCTTCCTGACTCCAGGAGCTCCTTCCAGCCTCCCTCCCTGAGCCTTTCTCGGTTGCTGTGTCCCCTCTTCTGCTCTAACTGGCCTCTAACTGCCTCGGGGTGTCAGGGTTTGGACTACTCCCCTCAGGCGATTTCATCTCATCTCATCTCACAGCTGTAAATATCGGCTCTATGTTGATGATTCTCAAATATTCATCTCCAGCTCTGACTTCTCCTTTGAAGGTTTGAACACCCAACTGCCTACCTTTCACATGACGGCCAACAGCATCTGAAATATCCAAAGCCCAACTCTTGTGCTCTGTCTCCCCCACCTCCTCCGCTCTGGTTCCACATCTTTATGAAAAAATAAATAAATAAAATGAAAACCTTGTCCACACAGCTGTTGAAGCTAGAAACGGAGGTGTCCCCTTCCAGCCCTACATCTGTACTGAGAGCACGCACAAATCCCTCCCCACTCCACCCCCAAGCTACATCTCCAGTGAGTCCGTCTCTGTCCCTGCCACTGCCACCCCCTAGCCTGAGCGGCTGACCTTGCTGCACGGACAGCTGCCCTGGCCGAGCGCCCCCAGCAGATACCTTGCACAGTAAACACGGCGCTGCATCTTCACCTTCCTTCTGAAGGGCCAGTGCCTTCCGCACCTGCCCCTCCGCCTCCCTCCCTGCGCGCTCCCCTTCACAGCGCTGTCCCTGAAAGGCCCTCCTTCTGCGGCCTGCAGGAGCAGCCCCTCCCAGTGAACAAGGGCCTCTGTGCCTGTGGGGCCGCTGCCCAGCCTGCTCTTCTCACCCTCCTCGTTGGTAAAATGTCTCAGAGCATTTTGTGGGGTGTGTTTCTCAAGTAAACACTGTATGTGTGGCTTCAACGAATACTGAAAAGTAAGCAGTGGGGAGATTCAGTGATTTTCTAGGTAGAGCCCATGGGTTTGTTGAAAAGCTATGTGGGATGAGAAAGGCAGACAAGGGTGCAGGTGAGTCCACAGGTGCTGGCCAAAGCAGAGGGGATGGAGCTGTCAAACCCGAGGAGGGGGTGGGATGGGGGTGGGTGCTGGAGGAAGTCAGGGGTCAGTGGCGAGGGATCCCCAGGGGCACGTGGCACAGGGCAAGCCATTACTGCCCTCACTTGCGCTTAGGGAAGCATAAGAAAACTGACGCTGTGTCCTTCTGCTCTAGGAATTCTGGCCTGGCTGTGGGACCAAAGAAAGGTTTTTCGGGAAAGCAGGGAACAGGAGCAGAGAAAGTACGGGAGGAGACGCGCGGGCAAATGTTGAGAAATGAAAACTTCACACTCTTCAGCCTCACACCCAACCTGCAACCAGCCAGTGAGTAGCAGCTGCCCACTCCAGCGGGGGCCAGTTTTCCTCCCGCTACTCCAGTGCAAGAAAAGGGGCTGAGTGTTCCTGGTGCCCTAGCGGCTTTCTACTTGGTTTGGAATAGAGTCCAAAGTCCTTCCCTTGGTCTGGCTGCGACCTGCCTTCTATCTGATCTTTCCTGCCACCCCCTGCCCACAATACAGTCGCCCGTCCCTATATCATGGTTCACTTATTGCGCCTTCAGTGTACTGCAGATTTTTTTAAAAGTATACCTAAATCTGTATCATAGAGTTTTCACTGCATGATTTTGTGGTGTTTTCACTACAGGATTTTGTGGTGTATAGATATTTATATAATATTCATGATTTTAATTATTTTTGTCTAAAAATTTTAAAACAATATAAAAATGTTTTAAATGATAATTCAAACATAATAAAGAATATTAAATTGTCATAAAGTACAGTATGTATTTCATCAGCAGATGAACACCATACTGTATACAGTGCACCGCTACCACTTGCTCGAGTTTGCCAAGGTGAGATAGTACACAGCACACTCTTGGCTGACGGAATTGAGTCAGCCAATCACAGCACTGTGTTCTGTATCCTGGGCGCCGATTGGCTCAGTGACTGTAGCATCGGTCTGTTTGCTGTCCCGAAACATGTCCGTATGTTCAGCATTTCTCCTTGTCCACTTCACATCAAGTACCCACACAGAATTTTACAAGTTGTTAAAATTACATAAATTTAAGAGTGTAGAAAGTGTTTAAGAGGTTTAAGAGCCTATGAAGTGTTTATAAGAGTGTAGGGAAAGTTAATAACTGAGTGGGGAAGGTTTATAGCAGTGTGAGAAGGGTTGATAAGGCCTTACAACATATACGAACAATAAAGTAAAGATAATGCCGCTATTTCGTGGATTTTCACCTATCACAGGGATCTCTGGAATATAACTCCCACAATACCTAAAAGATCACTGCATATCTCAGCTGTGGTGGCGGCCTCTCTGTACCTGTGAGACTGAAAGGTGCTCTGGCTCTCTGGACCTTGGTGTTGGATGCTCCCCTGGCTTGGGAGGCTCTTTTTCATCCTTCAGTTACAGTGACACTTCCTCACTCACCTGGCTTTCCGGGCTGACACACCTCCTCTAATTCACTGCTCTTGCTGGCAGTCATGACACCACAGGCATCCTAATGAGAACTGCTGGGTGGCTGAGGTTATTGCTGCTTCCTGCCCTAGACGCCGGCACTTGAGAGGGGAAGGATGAATTCCCTTTTACTAAGTGCTGATTTCTAACTCACCAAAGCGAGACTCTGCAGACTGGGTTCTCAGACAGCTGCTACATGAGCAGATGAAGAAGGGACAGGCAGCTGTAACATGACCTCCTGCAACATCCTGCCAACTGGGGACCAGGCCCTTTGCATATGTCATGGCCATTCCCCCTGCATCAGTGCCATAGGCCCACTGCAAGGGCCGACTTCAAACTCGGTGTGGAAAACTGGAGGCCCATTTCACCCTTCCAAACAGATATGTGGAGGGGTTTGTGTACATTAGCCCAGCTTTCTTTCCCTGAATTTTGATCCTGTATGACATAAATGGGTCCTTCTGTATCGCTTTGTCCTAGGGCTCCCCTCAGTGTTATATAGTTAGAGTGCTTTGCTTTTTCCCAGATGTCTCCGGAATAGGCCAAAGGAGGTGTGGGAGTTGGGGCCGTGGCCACCATTTCATGTCCAGATCAGAGAAGCTAGAAGCTGAGACTAACTACATCAGGTGGGGGATTCCGGTCATTGGCACAGAGCCCATATCCTTGTCCACGAAATTACACCGATGACAAAAAAATTATCTCACGAAGAGAAACACTTGGAGATGACAGAAAAAAAATCACTAAATATGGTGCCTGTGAGGTGACAAAAATAAACAGAGAGACAGAGACAAAGATTCTAGGAAATGAGAGACAGGCTTCACTAAATTTTTTTTTTAAAAAGGAAGCTGGACGTGGCAGAACCGACCTATAATCCTTGCACTCTGGGAGGATGAGGTCAGAGGGTCCCAAGTTATAGACCAGGTTGAGCAATTTAGCAATTTAGCTAAATAAAAAGAAAAAAAAGAGCTGATGCTATATAGCTCACTGCAAAGACCCTGGGTTTAACACCCAGAGCCAGAAAGCAAAGGAAAAGAAAAAACCCTAAAGCTTGCTCTCCCTGGGCTCCCAGCTGCCCCCGATCCAAACTCCTTAAGCCACACAGCAGACTCCTCTGTGCAGATCCTGCAGGCCCTCTGTCCCTGCCTTGCTGGGCAGGCTAGGTGGACAGTGGCTACCCAGGGCTCCTGGGGGTCTCACCACCACAAGTGACTCACCCTCCGCCCACCCTGCGGCGAGACTGGCCCTCTCCATCCTAGTCTCACTCCCCAAGGGCCTGATTTTTTTTCCTTTTTTTTTTTTTGAGACATGGTCTCACTATGCAGTTCAGGCTGGTCTTGAACTCACTCTGTAGCCCAGGCTGGTCTCCAATTTACAATGATCCTCCTGCCTCACATGCTGAGTGCTGGGATTACAGGCCTGTGCCACCACGCCCAGCTGCCTGGTTGTTTTCAGCACTGTGGTTGTTTACGCATTTATCCTCAGTCACATTTTTGCACGTTCTCTCTCTTTCCTGCTTGCCTCACTTTCATTTGGCTTCCTGTCCTCTTCTAGGGCGTTGGGGGAGTTTTTGCTGCTTTCTTCTTGTTTCCCCAGTTTTCTTTGAGACAGGGTGTAGTTATGTAGTTTAGGCTGGCCTTCAACTCTTGGTAATCCACTGGCCTCCGTCTCCAGAATGCTGGGATTACAGGCGAGTGCCACCACGCCCTACTGGGAATCCATTTGCAATCAAGCTTCACTTGCACTACCGCATACAGCAGTTGGCACAGCCTAAGTCAGTGGTGGTGAATGTTGGACATGCGTGCCACAGTGGGTGCACAAAGCCCTACGTTGCCATGCTAGCAAATTCACCCCAGCAGCACCTCAGCAGTGGAGCATTCAGTGTTCATCACAGTGTTGGCACTTTCCTTAAATGAGTAGGTTTTGAATGGCAGTTGGGGTGCTCAAGCTCTAAAAGGTTCGTCATCGCTGGCCTAGGTTCTGGAGAACGGAAGCAAAAGGAATTAGGTCAAATGTCATGGTGCACTCCTGTAAACTCAGAACTGAAAAGGTTGAGGATGGAAGATTGCTGCAAATTGGAAGCCAGCCTGGGCTACATTGGGAGCTCAAGGCCAGCACAAACGAAAGAGTGAGATTTTCTCTCAAAAGTGAAAAGAGAAGGACAATGGCGAGAGGCAGGTTTGACTGTCGAGTACAGGGCATAAGAATAGGGTGGGTTAGGGTGGGTTAGGGTGGGTTAGGGTGGGTCTGAGACTCCGGCAAGATAAATAGCCAGGCACCCCACACAGCAGCCACTTAAACTGAGGAGCTTGAGATCGTGTAGCAGGTTGATATCTTGACCTTGCAGCAGCGATGTCCCAGGTGCCAGGTAAGCTGAGACAGAGTGGGAAAGTGGGGCTGAGGGTTTGGCGGTGCAGAAACAAGATTGAGAAGGGGGGAATTCCTGGCGGTCCCAGACTTCGGGAATTGTCTCCCCCATGGGGATGAGTACAATACCCTTTGCGGCCCTCTACACACTAGGAATTTCTATTTTAAGCTTGCTGCAAATACAGTAGATGACAGAAGCAACATGCATTCTAGGGCCGGGGATATACTTCAGTGGCATATGCACCTCCCTGGCTGGCAAAAGGTCCTCAGTTCAATTCCTGGTACCAAAAAAAAAAAAAAAAAAAAAAAAAAGAACATGCATTCTGAGGTCACTTAACTTCATAGCTGCCCCTCCACACTGATCCCACCAATGAATGACCGCATCAATAGCAGGTCTTCCAGATCTGAAAGTTCCTCGGAGTCTGCATGCTTAGTAGAGCAATGTCTCGAGTACTGCACAAACCTTGTAAACTCATGACTCAGTGGGACTCTCCTGCCAATACCGTAACCTCTCCCAGTGAGGCACTGCTTGTGTGGAGGTGCAGAGCATTCACAGGAAGATGGTGAGGCATGGGTTCTATGGATGACCTATTCGAGACAAGCCCTGACATGCAGGTCAGGCCCAGCCATGAAATTCACATTTGCCTTTTATCTGAAGAGAGGGATTCTGTCGTTTCCTTCTCGTTATTACTTTAATACAAGCCTTTTGCCTGTTCCCTCTGCAGACGATCTAAAATATAATCGCCGGCCACGTACCAGATTTACCCATTCTCAACTGTCAGTATTGATGGATGCGTTTCAGAACAACAATCTTCCAAGTCTTGCTGTTGTGAAAGAATTGGCTGCCACACTGGAGCTCGAGGAAGTCACAATAAAGGTAGGTGCCTGAGTGTGTCTCTGGATAGTACACCTGACCCACAACGCCACACCATCTTCCCCACCATCGTACAAGTGCCCTGGATTGACAGGTGCAGGGTGTCTCTACACAGGAGAAATACGCTCGATTTTCAGCCTCACTCAGGGTCTCTTTGGGAGGAAGATGGAGGCTCACTAAAGGACTTGTCTTCCAACACTACCCAGCACATTACTCAGAAATTGAATCTTGCCCCACAACACTACCTAGGACCCCTTGAGTCTGGATCTCAGATCCTCCCATTGGGATTTCTTACATATTAGCAGCTCACTCTTGGTTTGGCCTAATGCTAGAAGACCTCACCCACTTCCTGGACAGGGGCAGAGACGCTCCCCAAACATCATATTCTCACAAGAAATCACTTCTCATCACGCTCCACTTCTTCAGGAATACACCGCATCTCCATACTGTTATGTAGAAAACAAGCACCCACCAAGGGAATATTTAGAAAATACAGCAGGTCATTGTCTAGATGCAGCTCAGTCTGAACTTGCACGTCATTCAGATCTCCTCAAATAAACTCTCAACATACTCAGGGAGAATGCCCTGCATGAACCTGTAAAACCCCAAGCTACATTCCCATTCCTACCTCTCAAACTGGGGAATGTTTTCTTGGCAAACCTTGAGGAATGAGTAATTGAGAACTACACCTATCCCCTCTTTATTTTAGCTTTCTTGATTTTCAGTCTGAGGGCTCCAGCCTCCTCCCCACATAGACAGTACAATCCAATCCTCTCTTTACCTTCTGAGACACAAAGCATCACAGGATACAAACAACTGCCCTTGTTCACATAAGCCCAAACAATTCGAGATTTCCTTTCTCACACCCACAACCTCACTTGCTAAGGACCATGAAGATACAACTTTGCACTCATTCCCTTTCCTTCAGCTGATTCTCTCTTCCCTTTAGGTCTGGTTTAAGAACCAGCGTGCAAAACACAAGAAAAAACAGCTGAAAATGCAGCTAGATTCATCACCTGGAACATCCATGAAGCATGTTTTGGAAAAGGAGGAGACCCCATTGACAAAGCCTGCTACAAATACTTCACCAAGCTCTGCCGCTTCCGATGGTCATAACCTTCACCCACAGGAGCCCTCTGATACACAGATCACTGGAAGAGATGGAGCCTCTGCGTTTCCTTCATCCCCACACATTCAGTGTCATGACATCCAGGAAGAATCTCTGGAGAATTGTGGCACACCTTGCACTCATGATTTCTTTGACACATGTCAGTTGCTAGAACTCTACGACGTGCCTGGAGATGATCTCAGCGGTCTGGATATATATCTCCCCCCAGGGTGCTTCCAGTGAGGGAGTGAGCATCGCAGGATGTGCACGGTGACTCCTGACACCACGGCTTTGGACACGAACTCACATTGTCAAGCACAGTTACCAACTCATGTCAATCTGTATATAGTAGAGCTTGCAGACTTGTCATTTCATAGAAGGAAATAAAAGTAGCTGTCTCACTTTCACTGTTGCCTGTCTTCTCTCTGCTTCTTTTCAATGCCCTCTCCAATCATTGCTATATCACAAACCCTCTTCACGGGGAGGAAGTCAGCAGCACAGTGGAACTTATGCTTCTCATTCTCCCTCACCCTAAGTGCACTGAATAAATCGTGTGTGGCTGCTCTCTGGAGAACATCGCAAACACTTCTACAGGGTCCCATGCCTAGGCTGCCTGAGAAAATAGTCACACTGAACAGGTTGGAAAAGCCTATGCACACAATGGAACCAAACCTCCCTCAGTATAATGCCATACAGCTGCTAAGGAATCCCCAAAACCCAGCTGTCTCTGAGGAGAGAAATATTTGGAACTCGAATGCTACACCCACCTCCAGGTTTTCCCTGCAGGGGAGGAGACCAGGGATATGGGAGTTTCCCTGTGCCATAGAACAAAGTGGTTATTTAAATGGGTGCTGGAATTCTTGCAGGGCTCTTGTCCACCAGGATGAGGTTACACAAGCGTCTCAAATTCAAATCTGCAAGTTTGTCAACAGAAGGGCTTGGCCAGGACACTAGTAACTGCTCTGTGCACTTCATTTCTTCCCTAGACTGATCAGGCGGTGAAGTATCCAGACACAGTGATGACGTTAGACAGTCTAAACAGAATTTTTACACTTCTGGAAGCCTCCTCCCTGGCTTAATTCCTTTTTTTTTTAAAAAAAATGAGTCCATTCACCAGACCAGAGAAGTTGCCTGTCCATGAGTTGAATGTCCCTTCTTCTGCATCCTGAACCTCATTCTCGGAGCAGTAAGGAATAGGGATATGTGAGAGTCTAGATCACAGAACAAGCACGTGCTTTTAAAGAGGATGCAAGCATTTCTATTGGCAGTCACTGTTCAATTGTAACAGCAAGAACAAATGAGCAGAGTGTAGCTCTGACAGCCACTCCAGTGTTAGAGCACCAATGGTCCTCAGCCTTGCACGTTCCAGCTCTGGACCATGATGCCACTGGGTGCTTCTAGTTCACTCCAAAATCTCTTAGCAATTTTAGTGACTGTCACTAATCTTTGGCTGCTGGTCTCTGGAGCTCCTCAGAGTCCCTGGCCCAACTGTCCTGCTCTTTTGAAAACAACCATTTGGTGCGCTTTAGTCAGTATATGATTCACAATTGGATTTACAGAACCTTCCAAACAGCTACTTTGACCACAATTCTAGAGAAATCAGTGAGGAGTAGACTTACAGCATCACCAGAATGAGGCTTTACTTGAACCACAGAATCATGCTGCAGCACAGAGGGTGTTAAAAGCTCAACAAGGAGCTCTCCTATGCCACCTGAGAAAGTGCAAATGGAACCCTGCTTAAGTAGCAGTAGCAGACTCCTGACTGGTTGAAAGCCAAGCCTACTGGTTGGTCTGAATTTGAGCCTGTGATTGGTTGAATTTTGAGCCTGTTCATAGATGCAAACTCAAGCCTGAGATCGACGAAATTCAATTCGCCTCGTACTTATTGAAAAGCAGACCTTCCAGGGGGCTTCAGGTCATTCAGGAGTCTCAGAGCTATCATCAGGACAGTTCTTTGGAAAACTGGGAGATGCGGACACTTGATCAGTTGTGTCAAGTATCTCAAAAGTGGGATAACAGGAACCAGACAGTCTTTAGGAGCACTAGCTGTGTTCCCAAAATTTACTGAGGTTGGGGAGTGTTAATAAGAGTCTAGGTCCCTCCCTGACCCCTTCAATATTCAGTTCGATTTGTTCGCAGTGGCCTCAGGTGTAATGGAAGCAGGTAGGCCTGGGGCCACTGAAGCTGACAGCTAAGCTACGCCTCACATAAGAGTAGCTTGGATGGTGACCATGAAGTTACCTGGGTGTGCCAGAAACTCACTGAAGCATGATGGAACAGCCCATTCTTAGGGGACCAAAGTTGCACAAAGGGCTGTGAGTAGAAGGGGCATAAGAGTTTGGGCCTAACCACACCCTCTTCTGGCCCTCAGAGGGAAAAGGGGGGTGGGCGTGACTCTCATCAGTCTCACTTCAGGGACTCCAGAAACCTCCCCCGAGCAGTGCAGAGAGAAGGGTAAAACAGCTGCCAGGTCCTCCTCAGATAGAGTTTGCCATCCCTCTTCTACATGGTGGTCCCACTCATGCTTCCAGCTGAAGTGAATCTGGGGGTGCACAGATCAAAGAATGCCCCTTTGGATGATTGAATGGGAGTGCACTCACAAATGGAACTCTGGATGAACCTGTGATCATTTAAAACATATTGAAATAAGTGGTACTATTGAGCCATGGGCGGGGAACACCGGTCTTTGGACAGGCAGCTCACTCCCTGCCTCATAGACCCCCGGAAGGAGGGCTTCCAGTGCACAGGGAGCCACGGGTGGGGTGCACCTGTCTTCTGGCTGGCTACCTTCCTGCCTCATAGGCCCCCAGAGGGAGGGCCCCCGGTGCATGGGGAGCCATGCGGCAGCAAGCGCTGTTGCGCGCTGGCCCTTAGGCCGGCTGCCGCTTCTCAGTTGAGATCTGTCATGACACGGAGAAACAGTGACACAATTGGCCCACCATGCACCAACTGAAGATTCCCACCCATGGACGTGTGTGAATCATTCAAACTTTGAACAACCCCTGGGAATAGATGCCATACAATGGGCCACTCTTTCTCCTGCCATTGAGAACTAGAAAGGTCCAGAGCCAGCAGAGAAGCAGCTGCTGAACCAGGACTCAGAGAACATGAGAATGCAGACTAAGCCCACAGAGTCAGAGGTCCTATGGACTGGGGTCATGAGAGCTGCTCAGAAGCTGTAAACCAGGAGGACCTTGCACAATACCTGCGGAGACTCCCTGGAAGCCATTCTTCCCCTGACAGTACAGGCTGTGGTGGAGCTCCGGA
>NW_004955578.1:1310398-1326032 GCF_000276665.1 Chinchilla lanigera
ATAATCTCCTACCTCTTTTGTCTGTAACTCACTATCATTTCTCTATTTGTTTTCCTGAGAAACTATCTTGTAGATAACAATATGTAAAACAATAACCATTGAGAATCTCCCACCACTTTGTCTGTAATTTGGTAAGCCCCCCCATTATTATGTTATCCTTCTTTTAATCTTTAAAATAAAAAAAATAAGTGGTACTATTTTGAAACAGGGTCTCACATGCAGTGCAGGCTGACCTTGAACTCACTATGTAGCCCAGGCTGGCCTGGAAATCATAGCGATACTCCTGCCTTGGGCTCCAGAGTGCTGGGATTAGAAGAGTGTACCTCCACTTCCAACCACGTTGAAATAAATCTGACCTCTTTGAAAGTTGTATTAGTGCATGGTAATATTACACCCTGGTAGAGTTTATTCTGAGCTATGTTCATGAGAAATGGGGCCATGAGCAGTAAATCATGGTCAACGTTTCCACAGTTGTACTTTCTTACACATTCAGGCAAGATGAACTGAGGTGTGACTCTGGCAGGTTCTGAGTGGGGATCCATGACTCAAGGTATCATTGTGAAGTCAGGAGAAAATGCTCTAATGGGAGGGGAATGAGACAGAAGGGAGTGGAAAGGAAAGAAGGAAAATTAAGAAAATAAGGAAAGAATGACCAAATGGATAGAAAGCATTTGCAGATGTGGAGGTGTGGAGGAGTTGAAGGGAGGGGAGAGGAATGGAAGAAAACCGTGAAGTTATATAATGAACAGGGAGAAATTCTCTATCAGGAGTGTGATCATTGTGTACATCTAAAATGTATGAATCAGACTGAAAAGAAAAGAAAAACTATGAAAACAAAAACAGAAACAAGACTCATTGCACAGGCCTTGGTCCCTGGATCGTGCTGGGGAGAAGGGAGGCTGAGCAACACAGAGATGGAGTGACGAGGAGTGTTGGAACCTCCCGACAAGAGGAAACAGAACAAAAACTAGAGGGAGCAACTGTCTGAATCAGTCACACAAGGTGTCTGTAATACAAGTGTGCCCATTGCAAGTTTCCTGAGTGGCTAGTGGAGGCAGCAGGACACAAGTGGAAAGGACTGAGCCCTTGTTTGGCAGCATGGCTTGTATCTCACACACTGCCTCTTGGAGGCAACAGTAAGTAGCAAATACTCATCAGTTTGTCCGTTGAAAATGCAGAAGTTTGGTGAAGAAATAGAAGTGTGGAGAGGTCTCTTCCTGGCCTCCAGTGGGGACCCTGAGGACTAGTGAGCAGAGTCCCCATTGTGGAGGTGGACCCTGTGCAGGTGGGAGTCCTGGAGCCCACTAGTGATGGTTCCACATCACGCCTTCACTGCATTTGCTCATTAACGCTTGAGCAAACTTCCCAGAATTTGGCTCTTCTTGTACAGGTAAAGGAAATAAGCGGTCATCACGAACAGAGTTGTGGGAGCGCCCTGGGAGGAATGAGGAGTAAACATGGGTAAATCTGAGCCAGTCCATAGCTCAATGACAGAGCACTGGCCTAACATCCTTGAGGCCCTCAGTTCCATACCCAGCAGCATACAAGTAAAGAACACTAAAAAACAGGATAAATCTTTTATGACAGAAAGAGCCAGTGACCAGCCCAGTACAAAGTCTGAGCATACAGTAGAAACAATATTGTCACACGGTTGTTATATGTCAGACCCTGTGAACGAAAATCTTACCCAGTTTCAGTGCGTGAACTGGAATGTCAGGCAGCAGTCTGTAGCCAAAGATCAGTAATGGGTGGTTTTGAGGGGAAACTTTGTGATTTGAGGAAAATCAGATGAAATTTCCTCATTCTTTCATTCAAAGGATGTTTACTGCACATCAGAACTGCCAAGTCTTGTGCAAATGCACTGGAGAAGCTCTGCAAAGGATGTGACAAGGTTGGTACCTGAAACCAGAAAGTTATCAACACAATCCACACTCAGAGAACCACAGAAGTTCAGTGATTGCCTCAAAGATTCCCTCAATTTTGTTTTCTTGTTTCTAAGAATTCTTAAATTTTACCCACTTTATGGACAGAAACCTGCACCTTCTATTTGTGGGTGAACTGGCATGGCTGCAGATCATTTCCCATGTAATTTATCAGAAGAAAAAAGTACAATATATCCAAATGGATGCAGAGACAAGACTCAGGTTTTGCAGTTGCTCCCACTGAGGGATAATGAAGCTCCACAAACATATTGGTTTCAAACAGTTATTTACCATAATCTCTCCTAGTTTTATGGTTTGGTTGGTCTCACAGCTTGTGTGTCATTTGGTTTCAATCAGACTGTGAGGGCAAGTTGAGCCCTCTGAAGAATTCCTTGAGCTGGGTGTCCGAGTGACGCTTTAGGGTACTGAAATCTTCCCATGGAGTGGCCCCAGTGCTTGAGGCCTTGCTGGTAATCCCATTCTCATCAGGACACCCACAGATATTTTGACATCCTCAATCATGGAGGTCACAATGTTGCTGATCTTCATGAATCTTAACTGGCTTCCACCTAAGTGATCCTTCCAAAGGGCTGAGCAGGAGCTGCAAGGCATCTAAGACCCAGCTTTGGACTGTGACATCACTGTGATAAAATTCTCTTTCTCAACTTGAGTCACACAACCCCAATCAAGAGGAGCTAACTACACAAGGGGTTGGTTATTTTGTCTTGCTGAGGGCTTCTTTGGTCACTGGCCAGACCTCAATCTTGCAGTCCCATTGACTTTTAAAGGAAAGGACAAACTCCCTCCAGAGAACTACCAAATATCATGCAGTCATTTGTAACAGGCTCAAGCTTGAGTCCTCGGTCTCATCATCTAAATCGTACAGTGTTGAAGAAGTGAACTGAGTATTGCTGTGTTTTGTGTGTAGCTGTCCCCTCAAAGCCTTATGAACCTGTAGGTGGGGCTTTTACAGAGGTGGCTGAATCTGCTGTATGTGAATGATTCATGGTGCAATGCTAGAACTAAGGGTGCTGGGATTAAGGGTGTATTGGTGGAGCAGTCCACTGATTGATTTGGCACTGCTCTAACCCCATAGGCAGGGCACAATCTAAAAGACAGAAAGAGGCTTGTCTCCTCACTTTTGCTGCATTTACTGCCTTGAGGGCACCATACACGCTTCTTATATGTGACACCCCTCTGCCATGTACCTCTCTGTCTCAGAACCAGCCGACTGTGGACAGACACCTCTGCAGACTGTGAGGCAAATAAATGTTTCCCCTTGATCTTTGGTGCTGGGTATTTTGTCTTACCATTCAGAAAAGTAACTACGACAGAATGTGGTACCAGACAATTGGGGTCATTGCTGTGTGTATATGTGAGCATGTGGTCCAGGAGCCTTTTGCACTGGCTTGAGGGAGAAGCTGAGAAAAGTTGGGAGATACCAGCAGAGAAGCAGAGAATGCCATAGGCTTAATTTGATGGGACATACGAGTCAAACTTTAGAAAACCAAATGCTACAGAAATGTTGCTGGTAAATCCCAGACTTAGGAGGTTTCTGCTGGGAAGGACTGCACTGGCTATTGGACTCCAGGCAATGTGTGCTATAGTTTAGCACAAATTTTGTGGGCATTTTCCTCAGGTCCCAATCCTTTGGCTGAGACTGAGATGAAAGGCAGTGGACTAATGAGTCTGATAGAAGAAATTACCAGATAGTCTAATGTTGCAGCAGTGGAATGGCTACTTTTAAGGGCTTGTGCATAGGTTTATGCTGAGAATATGAAGCAGAGTCCTGCAGAGTGATTTAAAACATTGTGAGTTTGACCCGAAAGGAAGCTCTACTACAGTGGAGACCTGCAAATATACAGCAGGGGAGATCTTGATTGCTGAGAAGGAACAGGAGAATAGAAAAGATGGCTTGACAGCACCAAAGGAAGCAGCAGTAGTCCAGCATTTGCAGCATCAAAATTGCAAAAGTGAAAGACTTTGCTTTGACAAGGAACTTGTACACCATATTGCAGAATGGCAGTGGCCTAGGGAAGTTGTTCCTCAGGATTGGATTCACAGATACTTCACCCCTACAGCCAAGAGGCAAAGAAGCCTGGCTACTGCTCCAGTTGGTGGCACACCTTGGCTCATCCACCTGGTGCTGAACTTAGAACAAAAGAGTTGTGGGGTGAGGAAGGCTTCCACCCAGATTTCAGAAGAGGGTGTGGGAGGCCAGTCATTTGTATCCGGAGAGGGCAATGTGAAGACAAAGGCACAGTGGAGACCTCCAAAGACTGGGGAAGCAGGGAACATAGATCACCTGAGGAAAACTGCAAGGAAGGAGTAGAGCTAGTACAAGACAGAAACTCCCAGGCCCTTTGAAGTTCACATATTGGCACAGATTGCCTTAGGTGCTGGACATGGTGTTACAGCGGGTTCAGGGAGACGTTGAATGTGTTGAAATTTGCAACTGACACCCCTAACCAAGAGATAGAAACCAAGATGTCAGCCCCCAGAGAACTTGGTACTGGATTTTGAGACAGGTAACCATGGTAACCAGATTACCTCATTTTGGAATTTCACAAAATGCCTCATCATCACCACAAGGTTTGCAGTTTCCAGAGTTTTGTTAATGCAGTTACATTGTAGTTTCACTACAGTTTGTTTCAACTATTTGTTTCTCACTTTATAGCGCTGTTCTCCTTTTGTGGTTGATAGCTAGCTATAATGGAAGGAGGAGAGGAGTGAGTTCATCCAAAGTTGAAGTGCCTTCCAAAATGGAGTTCCAAAAAGAAAATGGAGTCTCCCTCGCCATATCAATACAACTACAGGGCCTAACATTTGCCCTGCTGGATTTTGAACTTGCTTTGGTCTCCTTCCTTTGTATCACCCTTTTGGACTTCTTGCAATGGTCCTGTTTATCATGTGCTACTGGATGTTAAAGCTGTTTAATTTTCATTTACTTTCATCATGTTTCACTGTACATTGAAAGTTTTTAACTTTTCATTTGTGCTGGTTCTCATAGGTAAGAGATTGCCGAAATCTAACAGGGGACTTTGGAGTTGGCCTTTCCACAATGCTGAAAGTACTAGGATTCACAACGCTTAGAGATGTACTAAATGTCCTTTGCATAAAGAATATATATGAGTCCTTGGAGGCAAGGGGTAAAATGTTATGGTTTGTGCCTAGATGTCCTCCAATGCCTCACGCAGTTTACATGGGGCTTTTTCAGTGAAGCTGAATCTAGAGTGTGATTGATTTATGGTGCAATGCTAGCCTTAAATGTGCAAGCACAGAAGAATGAAGTCAAATGAAAGTGAGGCAAGCATGAAGGAGATAGAATGTGCAAAACGTGACTGAGGACAAATGAGTAAACAAACACAGTGCTGAAAACAATCAGGCAGGTGGGCGTGGTGGCACATGCCCATAATCCCAGCACTCAGCAGGTGAGACAGGAGGATCATTGTGAGTTCCAGAACAGCCTGGGCTACAAAGTGAGTTCAAGGCCAGCTTGAACTGCACAGCGAGACCCTGTCTCAAAAAAAAGAAAAAAGGAAAAAAAGTCAGGCCCTGGGGGAGGGAGACTAGGAAGGAGAGTGCGGGTCTCGCAGCAGGGTGGGCGGAGGGTGAATCACTTGTGCTGGTGAGACCCCCATGAGCCATTTGAAGCCCGTGCCCACTCAGCTTACCCGGCAAGGCAGGGACAGAGGGCCTGCAGGATCTGCGCAGAGGACTCTGCTGTCCGGGTTAAGGAGTTTGGATTGGGGCAGTTGGGAGCCCAGGGAGAGCCAGCTTTAGGTTTTTTTCGTTTGTTTTGTTTTCTGGCTCTGGGTGTTAAACCCAGGAGCTTTGCAGTGAGCTATATAGAACCAGCTTTTTTTCTTTTTCTTTAGCTAAATTGCTAAATTGCCAAACCTGGTCTCACACTTGGGGTCTTCTGGCCTCAGCCTCCCAGAGTGCAAGGATGATAAGTCTGTTCTGCCACGTGTGGCTTGCCTTTTTTTTTTTAATTTAATGAGTCCTGTCGCTTGTTTCCTAGAATCTTTGTCTCTGTCTCTCTGTTTATTTTTGTCACCTCACAGGCACCATATTTAGTGACTGATTCTTTCATCTCTTAAGTGTTTTTCCCTATGGCATAGTTTTTGTGTCCTGGGTGTAATTTGGTGGAAAAGGATATGGGCTCTGTGTAAATGACTGGACTCCCCCACCTGATGGGGTCTCAGCTTCCAGCTTCTCTGATCTGGACATGAAATGCTGACAATGGCCCCACTCCCACACCTCAATTGATGTGGTGGGGAGAGATCTTGGAAAGAGCAAAGTGCTCCAGCTCTGAAACACTGCAAGGAGCCTAAGGACAAAGCGACACAGAAGGACCCATTTATGTCATACAGGAGCAAAATTCAGGGAAAGAAAGTTGGGCAACGTTAGGCACAGCCGTGCGCATTTCTGTTTGGAAGGTTGAAATGGGCCTCCAATTTTCCACTCTGATTTTGAAGTCAGCCCTTGCAGTGGCCCTGTGGCACTGATGCAGGTGGAATGGGGGTGACATATGCAAAGGGCCCAGTAGCCAGTTGGCAAGATATTGCAGGAGGTCATGTTATAGCTGCCTGTCCCTTCTTCATTTGCTCCTGTAGCAGCTGTCTGAGCGCCCATTCTGCAGAGTCTCGCTTTGGTGAGTTGGAAATCAGCACTTAGTAAAAGAGTTCATCCTTCTGCTGTCAAGTGCTGGCACCCTCGGGCTGGAAGCAACCATGACCCCAGCCACCACCAATTCGGATTAGGACGCCTGTGGTGTCATGACTGCCAGCAAGAGCAATGAATTAGAGGATGTGTATCAGACAGGGAAGCCAGGTGAGCGAGGAAGTGCCACTATCCCTGAAGGATGAAAAAGAGCCTTCCAAGCCAGGGGAGCATCCAACACAAAGGTCCAGCAAGCCAGAGCACTTTTCAGTGTCACAGGCACAGAGAGGACGCCACTGCAGCGGACAGCTACTGTGGCAGGGGATGGCAGGAAGATCAGATAGAAGGCAGGTCGCAGCCACACCGAGGAAGGACTTTGGACTCTTTTCCAAACCAAGTAGAAAGCCGCTCAGGGCACCGGAAACACTCAGCCCCTTTTCTTGCACTGGAGTAGTGGGAGGAAAACTGGCCCCCAGTGGAGTGGGCAGATGTTGCTCTCAGGCTGGTTGCAGGTTGGGTGTGAGGCTGAAGAGTGTCATGTTGTCAATTCTCGATATTTTTTTGCTGCACCATCTTCCCGCACATCTCCTTCCCTACTTTCTCTGCTCCTGTTCCCTGCTTTCCCATGAAACCTGTCTTTGATCCCACAGCCAGGTCAGAATTCCTGTTTTCTGCCTCTGGACATCCTTTACAGCCACAGGCTGCATAATGATGCTTTGACCAGTGGTGGATCCCATGTACCACAGTCCTATGACATTAAAAAAGATCTGAGAGCCTACGTCACTCCTGGGTCTGTCCTTGCTCTCAGCCCTCTGTCCACTGAGGTATATGGATGTCAGATTGTATCCATCTCTCCTGGGTTTTCTAATTGTCTTTCCCGCTGGTCACCCCTGAAACGTGTCTGCTTATGAACCAGATGCCAGATGGAGAAAAAGTTTGCATAGCTCTAGCCCAGAGAGACTGGGATCACCAGGCTCAGTACAAGAGAGAGCTTGGTGTGCCTTGTGTGAACCTGAGGGCT
The DNA here is from genome assembly GCF_000276665.1 of Chinchilla lanigera. Classification (NCBI taxonomy): domain Eukaryota; kingdom Metazoa; phylum Chordata; class Mammalia; order Rodentia; family Chinchillidae; genus Chinchilla; species Chinchilla lanigera. The sequence goes on from NW_004955578.1 coordinate 1,318,007, forward strand.
CTGTGCTGCTCCCCTCTGGAGGGGCCTGTGTCGAGGGCAGACTCAGTGCGGGTGTGGTGAGCAAATGCTGTGACCTCTGAGGCAGCTCCACAGCCTACTGGCCTGTGCACTCTGCTCTGGCCATTCTGCTGCGGAGTGTAATGACCCCCACCATGGGAGCAGCGAGGAGTGTTCCCGTGGCAGCCTGTGTGTCGCCTGAGTGGTGTGAGCATCCAAGCTAAGGCTGTGGACATGCATCTTCTTGCAAATCTCAGTATTTGGGATATTGATTGCAGCTTCAGTTTAGCTTAGAATGCAGCGTAAAGTCAAGTGTCTGATCCCCCAGTGAACTCTGCTGCTGGCAGCAGGAGGGGTCACTTAGAGTGGGTCCAGATTCAGGAGGGGTCTCTGGCAGGGTTATTACCTGGAAGAAAGGGCTTTTTTACTGAGGACCCTCCCCGGGGCTGATCCTTTCTGTGTTAGCTTCTGTGTCAGGTGGAGAGCTCCACTGGCAGCCGCACATGACCAGTAGCCAGGGGCCCGGAAAACAGAACATCCCCTAGTCCTGGGCTAGCCTGGCCACCGTGAAGGTAACCAGTATGGGTTGCCTGCCCGCTAGTTCACCCCGACCTTCCTCAAGGCAGGAGGGAGGGTGTTGCTGAAGGTTGTGGGGACTCTGAGGTGAGTGGGATTTGCTGTCCGGCCCTGGAGTTACTCATAGCTTGAAGGCAGAGGGTGAAGAGAACACATTGTCCAGACAGCTGTCATAGGAGCAGGGCAGAATGGCTTATAGCTTCCCGTGAGAGGCAGAAGGGGCAGTTGAATTTTGCGTGGGATCCAGCACATGAAGTTTCTCCTTGAATCTAGACTCTGAGGGGTAACAAAACCTCAGTATTCAAGAGAAGCAACATTTTAAGGTAGTATTTTGCTTCTTTTGAAAAGCAGTGCTGTGTATGTAACCCAAGGCATGGTGCACAGGAGGCCCGTCCTCTACACTGAGCTATTGTGAGGCGGGGGAGGTGTCTATACCTCGGGCATCTAGGACAAGGCCGCTGCATCTCAGGAGTTTGGCAGCAGAGCTCAGGGGGCTGATGCACAGAGTGACTTGACCTTCGCTTGAGATAATAGAATTTCTTCTTTCTCCTTCCCCGTGAAGCCGCCCAGGCATGCTGTTCTACTCAAGATTAGAGATCCTTCCTGTCCCAGATCCTACCCTCCCCTGAAATGCTCCATGAACTTATTCTTATGCTGATCGTGTAAAGAAAAGTGCTGCAGGTGCTGGGTAACTCCTTTCTTCTATCAGGAGAGAGGGCTCCACCTGACCTGAGCTTTCTCTATATTGGCTCCTGTCTTCTTCATCCTCCACCATCCTCCCTGCAGAGTTTCAAGAGCTGCACAGGATGCAATAAGTGACATCCGCAGGCCTAACAGTGCACCGAAATCGATCAAAGTAAACTCGGTGTGGTGGTGCATGCCTGTAATCTGGGCACTGAGGAGGCTGAGGCTGGAGGATCGCCATGAAGTTGGGGCCAGTCTGGGCTGCAAAGTGAGCTCCAGGTCAGCCCGAACTACATAGTGAGGCCCTGCCTGAAAAAGATAAAATCAAAGCAAAAAAGTCAGAATTAATATAAAAAAATCTATGATTCACATTTGAAGTGAAGGCAGTGCTCATCGTAAAGAGATTTGTGCTGTGCGTGTCAAGCTTGAGGCAAAAAGAAACTCATCACAGACTTTTTGCATGCTTAGTTTTGATAGTGAACAAACTTACAATAGTATGTACCGTCTTTGTTTGGTTTTTTTGAGAAAGGGTCTCACTATGTAGTTCAGGCTGGTCTTGAATGCAGATTGCCTTGAATTGGTGGCAATCCCTGTCCCTCAGCCTCCCAAGTGTTGGGAGTACAGGTGTGTTCCACCAGAGGCCAGCACTATATATTTGTTTTTTCAGAAACCTGAGGCTGGAGAGAGCTCTCTCTTCTGAAGGAAGGGAAGGAAGGAGAAAGAAACAGGAGGAGGAGAAGGAGAGAAGGAGACAAGTAAGGAAGAAGAAGAAGGAGAAGGAGGGAGGCCTCCAACGGCTTCAGTGCATTTATGCTCGAGAGGTTGAATGGCACGTGCAAGCCCACTCCCTAATAGCTTATCCATGTGGCTTGCCTTGGGTGCCCCAAGCTCTTGAGACTGAGGCAGCTAATTCATGTGACTTGCCTCAGGCACTCTGTGTTCTTGAGGCTAGCCTTGCTCCAGACCACACATGTGATTGATCTCCAGCTCAGATGCTCCCCACATCTCCCCCTTTTCTCTTGTTTAGTGACAAGTGATGAGTGGTGAGTTGCAGTTGGAGAAGCTGTGTTTGCAGGATTCTGCAGAAGCCGTTGTTATTTTTGAACCTGTTTAATTGGAGATGAATTTACACGATTTAGGATAAAGATTTCCTGTCTAAAGTCTTGAAGTCCCTGCATGTGATAATTGAGTCCTAGTCAGCGCATTATCCCAGGACAGTGGTCAGTTCCTAGCATAGCTGTTAAATGTTTTACCTCTTCTAGTTATCATTTTCTCCTGGGTGTTCAAAGCCACAAAAAGATGAGGCTGGCAATCATCAAGATTTGCTCTGATCAAGGTCAGTTAGGTTTCCTCAGGATTCACTTTGGGAGCATGGAGAGCAAGTGTAGTTCTTCAGTCATTGTCATCCATCTGGATGAGTCCCAGTCATTGCTTGACCTAGTTGCTTTCTGTGAAAGCTTGGGAGACCCTTCAGTCCTAGTGATTCTCCTTAGGCACACTGGGCACCACAGATCTCCATCTTCTGTGGTCCTACAATCTCCTTGATCAGGAGTTTGTATAACTCACCAGAGTTGAGGATGTCACTGAGAAGGTCCAGTCCTGTCCTGCATCCTCACTGACCTCTGAGGCAGCCCTGTATTTCGTTTATCGATTTCACATTTCTTGTTTCAATATTCACTCTGAGATGAGTAGCTCACTTTCCTCAGCCTGGAGCTGGCTCTGATCTCGTGATCAGGTGAGAGTTCTTTCACTGATTATTTATTTAAGTGTGCAATAGAAGTATATGTATGGTATCACAGGAAGGTTTTGATGCATGAATGCACCACTCACGTACTGTTGTTTTATTTCTGGTGGGGCTTGAAGCTGGGACCTCACGTATGCTAGGCAAATACTGTAGCCCTGAGAGGTACCTCCAGCCCTTAAGGAGGGCTGTTTGGATGCAATTCTTACTCATCACTGGATCCCCCAGAGTAATGAGAAAGAAAGCCTGTGAAGCCAGCCTGTTTAGGGCAATATGTCAACTCTGCCACTGTCTAGCTGTGTAACCTCAGACAAATTGCTTGGCTGCTCTGTGCCTGTGATGTCCTGTGTGAAATGGATATAGGTGCCTGTTTGGTATTGGTCCTACTAAGAGACACTGACAATGATAACAGCAAGGCTTTAGTGTAATTGCAGGAGACTGCATGGACCCTTGGAGGAGGGAGCTGGGAAGCAGGTTCTTATTCTGTTAGCATAGGGGTATAGTTAGTATGGGCATGCGATGTGTCATGTCATGAAAGGATTGGTGGGGGTTTGCTGTGGGAGTAGAGGAAGAAAATGGCGGTGAGCTTAGAGAGACACATTGTTGTTTTGGGGATCAAGTGCCATGTTGGATGGCCACCATGAAGGCTCTGGCAGAGTTGTCTATGGGCAGAAAGCCATCACTCTCCTCTTTTTGTTGTTAAGGGAGGATGACTCTCTCACACTGATTCCTGCTGACAGGGAGTGATGTGGTGGGGATGTTAGTCGTCGTGGGATGGTGTGTCAGGCCCATATATAATCCGTGGCCCATGATAAGGTGCCCTTCGGTGGTGACGGCCAAGGGCTGTGCTAGGACGTCCGAGCAGAGGGTAACTTGGAGAAGTTGGCATATGGGGCTCAGGCTCAATCAGGAGCCCCTGGCGTGTGGCTGGCTCCAGCAAGCAAAGACTGGGGCTGGAGTGCCTGGGCTGAGTCAGTCACCCCACAGGCCCGGTGGAACCACAGAAGGATGGAGTCTGGTGAGGCGGATCCATGTCAGGGATCTGACTGTGGCTGTCATTGTAGTGAAGCAAGGCATGGACAAGGAGCACCAGGAGCAGTGACTCTCCCAGCTCTGCGACCACATGCCAGAGGGCTGATGCCACTGGGCGTGTTGAAGAATGATCTGTAGCACTGACTGCTGCCTGTGTCCCCACCCTGCGCCTGGAATGGTGCCCTGCATGATGCCAGCAGGACTGGTGCTCAGGGGAGGGGTCGGGGAGGAGGGTGTACCATGACATCGTGACCATTCTGAATTAAGATGAAAAGAGGAAGTCATCTGGCTCAAAGCACTCCCAGAGCCAGCTCTTGGAGGTCTGCAAGTTAGGGCTGTGCCCATGGCCGTCCCTGTGTCATCCTAGTGCAGAAGGACACAGTGTCAGTTTTCTTATGCTTCCCCAAGTGCAAGTGAGGGCAGTAATGGCTTGCCCTGTGTCATGTACCCTATGAATCCCTTGCCACTGACACCTGACTTCCTCCAGCACCAACCCCCACCCCACACACCCCACGCTCTCCTCAGGCTTGACAGTTCCATCCCCTCTGCTGTGGCTGGGACAGTGGACTCACTCTGCACCCTCGTCTGTCTTTTGCACCCTTCATACACTTTCTTAAAAATGCTCCATAGGCTCTACCGACAAAATCACTACATCTCATGCCTGCTTACATTTCCACATCGGAGAGGGATTGGTGCGTGCCTTCAGGGCAGATGGAGGGTGGGGAGGGGATGCCTCAGTGTCTAGCTTCAACAGCTGCATGACCAAGGTTTATATTTATTTATATTTTTCATTCAGATTTCGAAGCAGAGCGGGGGAGGTCGAGGAGACAGAACACAAAGGTTGTGCTTTTCATGTTTCAGATGCTGTTGGACGTCAAATGTGGAAGGTAGGCAGCTGGGTGTTCAAGTCTTCAAGGGAGAACTCAGAGCTAGACATAAATATTTGAGAATTATTCACATAGAGCTGATATGACAGATGGGAGATGAGAAGAAATCCCCTGAGCTATGTGGACCAAACTCTGACAGCCAGAGCCAGTCAGAGGCCAGTTAGAACAGAAGTGGTTGCTTCTTCTATAGGAACTGAGAAGCAGGGTTGTGGGAGGTTAGAGGGAACTGCTGGAGCTGAGAAGAAAAGCAGGGAGGTATGATGTCGTATGAGTGCCATCCCAGCACTCTTGGAGCCTGAGGCAAGAGTATCACAAGTTCAAGTCCATTCAGGACAATTTATCAGCTTAGTGAGACTTTGTCCCCAAGAAAAATAAAATAGCTCTGGGAATCCAGCTCAATATGAAGGACTTAGGTTTAGTCCCCTGTAGAAGGGAACGAGAGAGAGGCAGACAGAGACAGTCAAAGATGTGGCGGGGATGAGAGAGGGAGGAAAATCTGGAGGCAGGTTGACCATTGTGTTGAGTTAAGAGGTGGCCAATGAGGGACTCTGAGCCTAAATATATGTTATTTTGTCCACAGGACATGTGGGCAGTTTTTGTGGAGAGATGACAAGTGGAATCATGTTGGAGAAGGCTGGGGAATGAATGGAGTGTACAATTCCATTGATAGCAAATGTAGTTCAGGGTGGTCTTGAACTCAGTATTAGCTAAGGCTGGCCTCAAACTCACAGCAATCCTCCTGCCTCAGCCTTCCCCGTGCTGGGATTACTCATATGTGCTACCATGCCTGACTACCGAGATTGTGGTGGTACCAGACCAATGAATGAACTGATCTGGCAATCACCCACCCTTAGTCCTTGCAGCCCTAAAGCTAGCATTGAACCATAAATCCATCACACTCTAGATTCAGCTACTCTGAAAAAGCCCCATCTAAGCCTGCATGAGGCATTGGAGGACATCTAGACACGTACCATAACATTCTACCCCAGTCTCGAAGGACTCATGTGTATTCTTCATGCCAAGGACATTTAGTCCATCTCTAAGAGTTGTGATTCCTAGTAGTTTCAGCATTGTGGAAACTCCCACCTCAAAAGTGCCCTGTGAGATTTGAGGCAAACTCTTACCTGGGAGAACCAGCACAAATGAAAAGAAAGTTCAACACTTTCAATGTACAATGGCACATGATAAACAGGATCAATGCAAAAGGTCCAAAAGGGTGATACAAAGGAAGGAGACCAAAGCAAGTTCAAAATCCAGCAGGGCCTACATTAGGCCCTGTAGTTCCATTGATATGCCGAGGGAGACTCCAGTTTGTTTTTGGAACTCCATTTTGGAAGTCACTTCAACTTTGGATGAACTCACTCCTCTGCTCCTTCCCTTATCGCTAACTATGAACCACAAAAGGAGAACAGTGCTTTAAAGTGAGAAACAAATAGTTGAAACAAATTGTAGTTAAGCTACAATGTGACTGCATTAACAAAACTGTGGGCAGTGCAAAACTTGTGGTGATGTTGTGGCATTTTGTGAAATTCGAAAATGAGGCAATCTGATTACCATGGTTAACTGTCTCAAAATCCAGTACCAAGTTCTCTGGGGGCTGACATCTTGGTTTCTATCTCTTGGTTACGGGTGTCAGTTGCAAATTTCAATAAAATGCTTGATCCACATTCAACATCTTGTGCACACTTTCATCCCTGAATCCACTGTAACACCATGTCCAGCATCCAAGGCAATCTTTGGCCAAATGTGAAGTGCAAAGGGCCTGGGGGCTTCTGTCTTGGGCTAGCTCTACTCCTTCCTTACAGGTTTCCTAAGGTGATCTATGTTCCCTGCTTCACCAATCTTGTGGGGTCTCCACTGTGCCTTTGTCTTCACACTGCCCTCTACGGATACAAATGACTGGCCTCCCACACCCTCTTCTGAAATCTGGATGGAAGGCTTCCTCACCCCACAAGTCTTTTGCTCTAAGTCCAGCACCACGTGGATGAGCCAAGGTGTGCCACCAGCTAGAGCAGTAGCCAGGCTTTATTGTCTCTTGACTGTAGGAGTGAAGTGCCTGTGAATCCAATCCTGAGGAACAACCTCCCTAGGCCACTGTCATTGTGCAATATGGTGTACAACTTCCTTCTCAAAGCAAAGTTTTTCACTTTTGCAATTTTGATGCTGCAAATGCTGGAGTATTGCTGCTTCTTTAGATGCTCTCAAGCCATCTTTTCTATTCTCCTGTTCCTTCTCAGCAATCAAGATCTCCTCTGCTGTATCTTTGCACGTCTCCGCTGTAGTACAGCTTCCTTTCTGGCTAAACGCACAGTGTTTTAAATCATTCTGCTGGACTCTTTGCTTCAGATTCTCAACAGAAACCTATATAGACGCCCGGGAAAGTATCCATTGCAGTGCTGCAACATGACAGTACCTGGTCATTTCCTCTATCAGACTCCTTAGTCCACTGTCTTTAATCTTGTTCTCAGCCAAAGGATTGGGACCTGACGAAAATGCCCACAAACTTCTGGCTAAGCTATAACACACATTGTCTGGAGTCCAACAGCCACTCCAGTTCTTCTCAGCAGAAAGCTCCTAAGTCTGGGCTTTACCATCCACATATCTGTCAGCATCCTGGTCTTCTAAAGTTTGACTCGTATGTCCCATCAAGTTCAGCCTACAGTGTTCTCTGCTTCTGGTCTGACATTTCCCAACTTTCCTCAGGTTTTCCCTCAAGCCAGTGCCAAGGGCTCCTGGACCACATGCTCACATATAGTCATAGCAATGACCCCATTGGTCTGGTACCACATTCTGTCTTAGTTACTTTTCTGATTGGTAAGACAAAATACCCAGCCCCAAAGTTCAAAGGGAAAGGTTTATTTGGGTCATAGTGTGTAGAGGCGTCCGTCGACAGTTGGACGGCTCTGTGGTGGAGAGGTACATTGCAGAGGGGTTTCACAGCTGAGAAGAGTTTATGGTGCCCTCAAGGCAGTAAATGCAGCAAAAGTGAGGAGACAAGCCTCTTTCTGTCTTTTCGATTGTGCCCTGGCTACTGGGGTGAGAGCAGTGCCAAATCAATCAGTGGACTGCTCCACCAATCACCACCCTTAATCCCAGCACCTGTAGTTCT
>NW_004955578.1:1327995-1331369 GCF_000276665.1 Chinchilla lanigera
ACCACCTTGGGTGACTGCTTCAGACAGTCACTCCCTCTAGTTTTCATTTCCTTTCCTCTTGTCGGGAGGTTCCAGCATTCCACGTCACTCCGTCTCTGTGCTGCTCAGCCTCCCTTCTCCCCCAGCAGGATCCAGGGTCCAGGGCCCATGTCATGCATCTCGTTTCTGCTTATATTTTCATAGTTTGTCTTGTTTTTTCAGTCAGATTGGTACATTTTAGATGGACACAACGATCACATTCGTGATAGAGAATTTGTACCTGTCCACAATTTAACTTCATTCTTCTCTTCCATTCCCCTCCCCTCCTTTCAACCCTTCCACACCTCCCCATCTGCAAAGGCTTAGTTTCCATTTGTTCCTTCTTTTCTTCTTTTCATACTTTCCCTTCTTTCCTTGCCCCTCTTCTCTGTCTTGTTCCCCTCCCATGAGAGAATTTTCTCCTGACTTCACAATGATACCTTGAGTCTTGGATGCAGAAACCCCGCTAAGAACCTGTCAGAGTCAGAGCTTAGTTCATCTTCCCTGCATGTGTAAGAAAGTACAACTGTGGAAATCATTGACCATGATTTCCTGCTCATGGTCCCATTTCTCATGAAAGTAGCTCAGAATAGACTCTATCAGGGTGTAATATGAACATGCACTAATACAACTTTTAAAGAGTTAAGATTTCTTTCAACGTGGTTGGGCTTTGTGGTGCACTCTTGTAATGCCAACACTCAGGAATCTGAGGCAGGGGTATGGCTCTGATTTCCAGGCCAGCCTGGGCTACATAGTGAGTTCAAGATCAGCCTACACTGAATGTGAGACCCTGTCTCAAAATGGCACCATTTATTTCAACATGTTTGAAATGACCACAGGTTCATCCAGAGTTCTATGTGTGAGTGCACTCCCATTCAGGCATCCAAAGGGCCATTGTTTGCTCTGTGCACCCCCAGATGCACTTTAGTGGGAAGCATGAGCGGGAGCAGCATGTGGAAGAGGGATGGCAAACTCCATCTGAGGAGAACCTGGCTGCTGTTTCACCCTTCTCTCTGCACTGCGTGGGGAGGGTTCTGTGGTCCCTGGAAGTGAGACTGATGAGAGTCACCCCCACTCCCCTTTTCCCTCTGAGGGCCAGAAGAGTGTGTGGTTAGGCCCAATCTCTTATGCCCCTTCTCCTCACAGCCGTTTGCTTCCCATTGGTTCCGTGAGGATGGGCTGTTCCATCTTGCTTCAGTGTCTTTCTGGCACCGCCAGGTAACTTCACGGTCACCATCCAAGCTACTCTCATGGGACGCATAGCTTTGCTGTCAGCTGCAGTACCCCCATCCCTGTCCTGCTTCCATTACACCGGAGACCACTGGGAAGAAATCAAACTGAATATTGAAGAGGTCAGGAGGGATCTAAACTGTTATTAACTCGCCCCAACCTCAGGAAACTTCAGGAACACAGCTAGTGCTCCTAAAGAGTGTTTGTTTCCTGTTATCCCACTTTTCAGATACTTGACACAACCGATCAAGTGACTGCATCTCCCCGTTTTCCAAAGAACTGTCCCGATGATAGCTCTGAGACTCCTGGATGACCTGAAGCCCCCTGGGAGGTCAGCTTTGGAATAAGTACAAGGCGAAATGAATTTGGTCGATCTCAGGCTTGAGTTTGCATCTATGAACAGGCTCAAAATTCAACCAAGGACAGGCTCAAATTGAGACCAATCAGCAGGCTTGGCTTTGTAGCAGTCACAAGCCTGCTGATGCTACCTCAGCAGGGTTCCATTTGCACTTTCACAGGTGGTACAGGAGAGCTCCTTGTTGAGATTTTAACACCCTCTGTGCTGCAGCATGGCTATGTGGTTCAAGTAAAGCCTCATTGTGGTGATGGTGTAAGTCTACTCCTCACTGGTTTCTCTAGAATTGTGGTCAAAGTAGCTATTTGGAAGGTTCGGTCAATCTACTTGTGACTCTTGTCCTGAGTAATGTGCACCAAATGGTTGTTTGAAAAGGGCAGAGACACTGGAGCCAGCGACTCTGAGGAGCTGCAGAGACCAGCAGCCAAAGATTAGTGACAGTCACTAAAATGGCTAAGAGATATGGCGATGAACTTGAAGCAACCTGTGGCATCATGGTCCAGAGCTGGAACATGCAACGCTGAGGACCATGGGTGCTTTCATGCTGGAGTGGCTGCAGAGCTACACTCTGCTCCTTTGTTTTTTCTGCTCCAATTGAACAATGAGTGGCAATAGCAATGCTTGCGTCCTGTTAACAAGCACGTGCTTCTTCTGTGATCTAGACACTCACATAGCCCCATTCTCTACTGCTCTGAGAATGGGGTTCAGGATGCAGAAGAAGGGACACTGAGTACATGGAGAGACCACTTCCCCGGTCTGGTGAATGGACTCATTTATTTAATGAAAGAATTAAGCGAGGTTAGAGGCTTAGAGAAGGGCGAGAATTCTGTTTTGGGTCTCTTTGTCATCAGTGTGTCTGCACATTTCACCGGCTGATCAGTGTAGGCAGGAACCAAGTGCGTAGAGCAGTTGCAAGTGTCCTGGCCGTGCCCTTCTGTTTTGAAACTGGCAGATATGAACTTGAGACACTTGTATATCCTGATCGTTGTCGAAAAGAGCCCTGCAAGAATTCCAGCACCCACTTCAATGACCACTTTGTTCAATGGCCCAGGAAGACTCCCATATGCCTGGTCTCCTCCCCTGCAGGGAAATCCTGGAGGTGGCCTCAGCGTGCATGTTCCAAATGCTTCTCTCCTCAGAGAGAGCTGGGTGTTGGGGATTCCTTAGCAGCTGTATGGCACTATGCTCAGGGAGGTTTGGTTCCATTGTGTGCTTAGTCTTTTCCAACCTGTTCAGTGTGACTATTTTCTCAGGCAGCCTAGGCATGGGGCCCTGTAGAAGTGTTTGCAATCTTTTCCAGAGAGCAGCCACACATGTTTCATTCAGTGCACTTAGGGTGAGGGAGAATGAGAAGCCCAAGTTCCACTGTGCTGCTGACTTCCTCCCCGTGAAGAGGGTGTGTGATATGGCAACAATTGGAGGGGGCATTGAAAAGAAACAGAGAGAAGACGGGCAACAATGAAAGTGAGATAGCTCCTTTTATTTCTTTCTATGAAATGACAAGTCGGCAATCTCTACTATATACACATTGACAGAAGTTGATAACTGTCGTTGACACCGTGGGCTCGAGTCCAAAGTCGTGGTGTCAGGAGTCACCCTGCACATCCGTGCCACGCTCACTCCCTCACTCGATGCACTCTGGGAGGAGATATAGATTGAGAGCGCTGAGATCATCTTCTCCAGGCACGTCGTAGAGTTCTAGCAACTGACATGTATCAAGGAGATCATGAGTGCAAGGTTTGTCCCAATTCTCCAGAGATTCTTCCTGGAT
>NW_004955578.1:1333267-1358404 GCF_000276665.1 Chinchilla lanigera
GGGAGACAATTCCCAAAGTCCCGAACCAACAGGAATTCCCCTCCTACAACCCTGGTTTCTGCACCACCACCCCCTCAGCCCCACTTTCCCACTCTGTCTCAGCTTACCTGGCACCTGGGGCATCGTTGCTGTAGGACAGGTCAAGATCTCAACCTGCTCCACGATCTCGAGCTCCTCAGTTTAAGTTGGTGCTGTGTGGGGCTGCCTGGCTATTTATTTTGCCGGAGTCTCAGACCCACCCTAACCCACCCTAACCCACCCTAATCCACCCTATTCTTAGGCCCTGTACTCGCAGTCAAAACCTGCCTCTCGCCTTTGTCCTTTTCTTTGCATTTTTCAGAGGAAGTCTCGCTCTTTGGTTTGCACTGGCCTGAGCTCCCTATGTAGCCCAGGCTGGCTTCCAATTTGCAGCAATCTTCCTGCCTCAGCCTTCCGAGTGCTGGGTTTACCGGAGTGCACCATGACACTTGACCTTCTAATTGCTTTTCCTTCTCTTCTCCAGAACCTAGGCCAGCGATGGTGAACCTTGTAGAGCTCGAGCACCCAAACTGCCCTTCCAATCCTACTCATTTAAACAAAGTGCCAGCAGTGTGACGAAAACTGAATGCTCCCCTGCCGGGGTGCTGCTGTTGGTTCTCGGCCAGCGTGGCCACATAGTGCTTTGTGCACCCACCGTGGCACGCATGTCCAACATTGCCACCACTGACTTAGGCTGTGCCAGCTGCTGTGTGCGGTAGTGCAAGTGAAGCTTGATTGCAAATGGATTCCCAGCAGGGCGTGCTGGCACTCGCCTGTAATCCCAGCACTCTGGAGACTGAGGCCAGTGGATTACCGAGAGTGAAAGGTCAGCCTGAACTCCATCACTAGACCCTGTCTCAAAGAAAAGTGGGAAAACAATCAGAAAGCAGCCAAAAATTCCCCACAATGCCCTAGAAGAGGAGAGGAAGCCAAAGGAAAGTGAGGCAAGGAGGGAAGAGAGAGAAGGTGCAAAAATGTGACTGAGGATAAATGAGTAAAGAAACACAGTGCTGAAAACAAGCAGGCAGTTTGGCGTGTTGGCCATGCTTGTAATGCCAGCACTCAGCAGGTGAGGCAGGAGGATCACTGTGAGTTGGAGACCAGCCTGGGCTACAAAGTGAGTTCAAGGCCAGCCTGAACTGCACAGTGAGACCATGTCTCAAAAATAAGAGAAAAGGAAAAAAAGTCAGGCCCTGAGGGAGGGAGACTAGGCAGGAGAGGTTAGGGCTCACCGCAGGGTGGGTGGAGGGTGAGTCACTTGTGCTGGTGAGACCCCCGGGAGCCTGGGGAAGCCGCTACCCCCCCAGCCTACCCAGGAAGGCAGGGACAGAGGGCCTGCAGGATCTGCTCACAGGAGTCTGCTGTCTGGGTTAAGGAGTTTGGACTGGGGGCAATTGGGGGCCCAGGGAGAGCAAGCTTTAGGGTTTTTTTCTTTTGTTTTGTTTTCTGGCTCTGGGTGTTCAACTCAGGGGCTTTGCAGTGATCTACATAGCACCAGCTCTTTTTTTCTTTTTATTCAGCTAAATTGCTGAAATGCCCAACCTGGTCTCAAACTTGGGCTCCTCCGGGCTCAGTCTCCCGGAGTGTAAGAATTATATGCCTGTCCTGCCACATCCGTCTGCTTTTTTTTAGAAAATGGAATGAAGCCTGTCTCTTGTTTCCTAGAATATTTGTGTCTGATTCTGTGTTTTTCTTTGTCACCTCACTGACACCATGTTTAGTGCTTGATTGTCTCATCTCCAAGTGTTTTTCTCTATGTTTTTCTCATTTTTGTGTCCTGGGTGTAATTTGGTAGACAAAGATATGGGGTCTGTGTGAACGATGGGACTCCCCCACCCGATGTGGTCTCGGCTTCCAGCTTCTCTGATCTGAACATGAAATGGTGGCCATGTCCCCAACTCCCACACCTCCATTGGCCTAGTCCGGACACATCTGGAAAGAGCAAAGCACTCTAAGTGTATAATACTGAGGGGAGCCCTAGGACAAAGTGACAGAGAAGGACCCATTTATGTCCCACAGGATCAAAATTCAGGGAAAGAAAGTTGGGCAAAGTTAGGCATAGCCGTCCACCTGTCTGTTTGGAAGGATGAAATGGTCTTCCAATTTTCCAGTCCGAGTTTGAAGTCTGCTCCTGCAGTGGCCCTGTGACACTGGTGCACATGGAATGGGGGTGACATATGCAAAGGGCCTGGTCCTCAGTTGGCAGGATGTTGCAGGAGGTCATGTCACAGCTGCCTGGCCCTTCTGCATTTGGTCCTGTAGCAGATGTCTGTGCACCCATTCTGCAGAGTCTCGCTTTGGTGAGTTAGAAATCAGCACTTAGTACAAGAGAATTCATCCTTCCCCTCTCAAACGCTGGCATGTAGGGCAGGAAGCAGCAATAACCTCAGCCACCCAGCAGTTCTCCTTAGAATAGCCGTGGTGTCATGACTGCCAGCAAGAGCAGTGAATTAGAAGACGAGTGTCAGATCGGAAAGCCAGGTGAGTGAGGAAGTGTCACTGTCCCTGAAGGTTGAAAAAGAGCTTTCCAAGCCAGGGGAGCATCCAACACCAAGGTCCGAGACCAGAGCACCTTTCAGTGTCACAGGTACAGAGAGGACGCCACTGCACGGAGAGCTACTGTGGCAGGGGATGGCAGGAAAGATCAGAGAGAAGGCAGGTCGCAGCCCCATCGAGGGAAGGACTTTGGACTCTTTTCCAAACCAAGTAGAAAGCCGCTCAGGGCACCGGGAACACTCAGCCCCTCTTCTTGCACTGGAGTAGTGGGAGGACAACTGGCCCCCACTGGCCCCCACTGGAGAGATGACAAGTACAATCTGCTGGGAGAAGGTTGGGGAAGGAATGGATTATTCAATTCCATTGATAGAAAATGTCCAGCATGGGCAACTGCATAAAGTGACATAATAGCTTCGTGGTTCCCAGGGACAGTGTAAGTGGAAGGAGGAATGGGGAGAGATCACTGAGGGGTTTGGGGTATCTTTGGGGGAAGTGCACATATTCAGAATCGAATCAGTGGTGACCATTGTACAACTCTGTGAATACATGAAACACCATGGAATCTCATTAAAATGATACAGTTATTTATTTGGTTTTGAGACAGTCTCACTCTATAGTTCAGGCTGGTCTTGAACTCACTATTAGCCAAGGCTGGCCTTGAACTCAGAGCAATCCTCCTGCCTCAGCCTTCCCCGTGCTGGGATTACTCATATGTGCTACCATGCCTGACTACCGGGATTGTGGTGGTAGAGAGACCAATGATTGAACCGATCTAGCAATCACCCACTCTTAGTCCTTGCAGCCCTACTGCTAGCATTGCACCATAAATCCATCACACTCTAGATTCAGCTACTCTGAAAAAGGCCCATCTAAACCTGCATGAGGCATTTGGGGACATCTAGACACAAACCATAACATTCCACTCCAGCCTCCAAGGACGCATGCATATTCTTTAGGAAAGAACATTTAGTCTATCTCTAAGAGTTGTGAATCCTAGTAGTTTCAGCATTGTGGAAAAGCCCAACTCCAAAGTGCCCTGTAAGATTTAAGAAAAACTTTTACCTGTGAGATCCAGCACAAATGAAAGATACTTAAATACTTTCAGTGTACAATGGCACATGATAAACAGGACCATTGCAAAAAGTCCAAAAGGGTGATACAAAGGAAGGAGACCAAAGCAAGTTCCAAATCCAGCAGGGAAAAAATGTTACGTCCTGTAGTTCTATTGATATGGTGAGGGAGACTCCATTTTGCTTTTGTAACTCCATTTTAGAAGTCACAGAAACTTTGGATGAGCTCACTCCTCCACTCCTTCCCTTATAGCTAACTATCAACCACAAAAGGAGAACAGAGCTATAAAGTGAGAAATAAATAGTTAAAGTGTAATTAAGCTACAATGTAGCTGCATTAACAAAACTCTGGAAACTGCAAACCTTGTGATGATGATGTGGCATTTTGTGAAATTCCAAAATGAAGTAATCTAGTTACCATGGTTACCTGTCTCAAAATCCAGTACCAAGTTCTCTGGGGGCTGACATCTTGGTTTCTGACTCTTGGTTAGAGGTGTCAGTGGCAAATTTCAATAAAATGCTTGATCCACATTCAATGTCTTGTGGATGCTTTCATCCCTGAACCCGCTGTAACACCATGTCCAGCATCTAAGGCAATCTGTGGCCAAATGTGAATTTCAAAGGGTCTGGGGGCTTCTGTCTTGTGCTAGCTCTACTCCTTCCTTGCAGTTTTCCTTGCCATTCTGGAATATGGCCTAAAAGTGAAAGATTTCCTTCTCAAAGCAAAGTCTTTCACTTTTGCAATTTTGGTGCTGCAAATGGTGGAGTATTGCTGCTTCTTTTGATGCTCTCAAGCCATCTTTTCTATTCTCCTGTTCCTTCTCAGCAATCAAGATCTCCTCTGCTATATCTTTGCAGGTCTCAGCTGCAGTAGAGCTTTTTTTCTGGCCAAACTCTCAATGTTTTAAATCATTCCACTGGACTCTTTGCTTTAGATTCTCAACATAAACCTATGTAGAAGCCCCCAACGGTAGCCATTCCACTGCTGCAACATATATATACTGCCTTGTAATTTCTTCTATCAGACTCACTAGTCCACTGCCTTTAATCTCAGTCTCAGCCAAAGGATTGGGACCTGAGGAAAATGCCATCAAAATTTTTGCCAAGCGAAAACACACATTGTCTGGAGTCCCACCGTGAATTCAGTCCTTCCCAGCAGAATCCTGCTAAGTCTGGGTTTTACCAGCAACATTTCTGTCAGCCTTCTGGTCTTCTAAACTTTCACTCGTATGTCCCATCAAGTTCAGCCTAAGACATTCTCTGCCTCTCAGCTGGCATCTCCCAACTTTTCTCAGCTTTTCCCTCAAGCTAGTGCCAAAGGCTCCTGAACCACATGCTCACATATAGTCACAGCAATGACTCCAAAAGTCTGGTAACACATTCTGTCTTAGTTACTTTTTTTCATTGCTAAGACAAAATACCCAGCCCCAAAGTTCAAGGGGAAAGGTTTATTTGTCTCACAGTCTGTGGAGGTGTCTGTCCACAGTTGGCTGTCTCTGAGGCAGAGAGGTACATGTCAGAGGGGTGTCACAAATGAGAACAGTTCATGGTGTCCTCAAGTTAGTAAATGCAGCAAAAGTGAGGAGACAAGCATCTTTCTGTCTTTTAGATTGTGCCCTGTCTACAGGGATAAGAGCAGTGCCATATCAATCAGTGGCTCCACTAATGAACACCCTTAACCCCAGCACCCGTAGTTCTAGCATTGCACTATGAATCAATCACATACAGTAGATTGAGCCAGCTATGAAAAAGCTCCACCTACAGATCCATAAGTCTTTGTGGGGACAGCTAGACACAAACCACAGCAATTACTCAGTTCACTTCCTCAACACTGTATGTTATAGCCTGTGTCTGGGTGTCCCCCCAAACCTCTTGGGGCCATGGGGCAGGATTTTAGAGTTTGATGGGTGTGAGAGCTACACCCACCCTGGGGTGGATAGTTTGCATATGTAAGGGAGAGGAAGAAGCTGCTTGAGGCCATTCCTCCCCCATTCTGCCCTGGTGTGTGGTTGCTGCTTTTGCTGTGTTTGGCCACCATAAGCTGCAGCCCTCTTCCATGTGCCACTCTGCCTTGTAATCTGCCAAGTATGGACTGAAACCTCCACAAACTGTAAGTGAAATAAACCTTTCCTTCCTTCATTTTGGGCATCAGGTATTTTGTCCCAGCAACGAGAAAAAAAGTAACCAAGACACTGTACGATTTAGCTGACGAGAACCTGGACATCAAGCTTGAGGCTTTTACCAATAACTGGATAATATTTAGTAGTTCTCTGGGGGGAGTTTCTCCTTTATTGTAAAAATCACTGGGACTGCAGGGTTGAGGACTGGCCAGTGACTAACGAAAGCTTCAGCAAGATGAAATAACCGACCCCTTGTGTAACTATCTCCTACTGATTGGGGTTGTGTGTGGCTCAAGCTGAGAAAGAGAATTTGGTCACAGTGATGTCACATTCCAAAGCTGGGTCCTAGATGCCTTACAGCTCCTGCTCAGCCCTTTGGAAGGATCACTTAGGTGGAAGCCAGGTAGGATTCATCTAGACCAGCAACCATGTGACCTTCATGACTGAGGAAGTCAAAATATCTGTGGGTGTCCTGATGAGAATGGGATAAGCAGTTAGGCCTCAAGCACTGCAGTCACCACATGGGAAGATTCTGGCATCCTAAGGCATCATTTGGACACCCAGCTCAACAAATTCTTCACAAGGCTCAATTTGCCCTCACAGTCCCATTGAAACCAAATGACACACAAGCTGTGAGACCAACCAAAGCATAAAAGTGGGAGAGATAATGGTAAATAACTGTTTGAAACCAATATGTTTGAAGAGCTTCATTATTCCACAGTGGGAGCAACAGCAAAACCTGAGTCTGGTCTCTGCATCTATGTGGATATATTGTACTTTTTCTTCTGATAAATTACATGGTCAGTGATCTGCCACCATGCCAGTTCACCCACAAATATAAGGTGCAGGTCTCTGTCTATAAAGTGGGTAAAATTTAAGAATTCTTAGAAACAAGAAAATCAAATTGAGGGAATCTTTGAGGCAATCGCTGAACTTCTGTGGTTCTCTGTGTGGATTGTGTTGATGACTTTCTGGTTTCAGGTACCAACTTTGTCACATCCTTTCCAGAGCTTCTCCAGTACATTCTGCACAAGACCTGGCAATGCTGATGTGCAGTAAACATCCTTTGCATGAAAGAATGGGGAAATTTCATCTGATTTTCCTCAAATCACAAAGTTTCCCCTCAAAGCCAGCCATTAGCGATATTTGGCTACAGACAGCTGCCTGATATTCCAATTCAGTAACTGAAAGTGGGTAAGATATGCGTTCACAGGGTCTGACATACAATGATTGTGTGAGAATGTTGTTCCTACTGTCTGCTCAGACTTTGCACTGGGCTGATCACTGGTTCCTTGTGTCATAAAAGATTTATCCTGTTTTTCAGTGTTCTTTACTTTTATGCTGCTGGGAATGGAACTGAGGGCCTCTAGGATGTTTGGCCTGTGCTCTGCCATTGAGCTATACAGTGGCTCAGATTCACCCATGTGGACTCCTCATCCCTCCCAGGGTGCTCCCACACCCCTGTTGTCGGTGACCGCTTATTTCCTTTCCTGTACAAGAAGAGCCAAATCCTCTGATGTTTGCTCAAACATTAAGGAGTAAATGCAGTGAAGGCATAATGTGGAACCATCACTAGTGGGCTCCGGGACTCCCACCTGCACAGGGTCCTCCTCAACAATGGGGACTCTGCTCACTAGTCCTCAGGGTGCTCACTGAGGCCAGGAAGGCACCTCTCCACACTTGTATTTCTTCTCCAAACTGCTCAATTCTCAATGGGCAAAGCTAGGAGTATTTGCTACTTACTGTTGCCTCCAAGAGGGAGTGTGTGAGATACAAGACCTGCTGCCAAACAAGAGCTCAGTCCTCTCCAGCTGTGTCCTGCCGCCTCCATTAGCCACTCAGGAAACTTGTAATGGGCTCACTTGTATTACAGACCACCTTGTGTAACTGCCTCAGACGGTCGCTCCCTTGAGTTTTCATTTCCTTTCCTCTTGTCGGGAGGTTCCAGCACTCCACATCACTCCATCTCTGTGTTGCTCAGCCTCCCTTCTCTCCTAGCAGGATCCAGCGTCCAGGCCTCATGTAATGTGTCATCTTTTTCTTTTTGTTTTCATAGTTTGTCTTTTTTTTTTTCAGTCAGATTGGTACATTTTAGATGTACACAATGATCCCATTCATGATAGAGAATTTGTACCTGTCCATGATATAACTTCATTCTTTTCTTCCATTCCCCTCCCTCCTTTCAACCCCTCCACACCTCCCCATCTGCAAAAGCTTAGTTTCCATTTGGTCCTTCTTTTCTTATTTTTATACTTTCCCTTCTTCCTTTCCGCTTCCTTCTGTCTCGTTCCCCTCCCATTAGAGTATTTTCTCCTTAGCCCACAATGATACCTTGAGTCTTGGATCCTGGAACCCTGCTCAGAACCTGTCAGAGTCACACCTCAGTTCATCTTGCCCGAATGCACAAGAAAGTGCAACTGTGGAAACGTTAACCATGATTTAGTGCTCATGGCCCCATTTCTCATGAACGTAGCTCAGAATAAACTTCATCAGCATGTAATATTAACATGCACTAATACAACTTTTAAAGAGTTAAGATTTATTTCAACGTGGTTGGGCGTGGCATGCACTGTTCTAATCTCAGCACTCTGGAGCCTGAGGCAGGGGTATCGCTATGATTTTCAGGCCAGCCTGGGATACATAGTGAGTTCAAGGTCAGCCTACACTGTATGTGAGACCCTGTTTCAAAATAGTCCATTTATTTCAACATATTTTAAATGGTCACGGGTTCATCCAGAGTTCCATTTGTGAGTACACACCCATTCAGGCATCCAAAGGGCCATTGTTTGCTCTGTGCACCCCCAGATGTACTTCAGTTGGAAGCATGAGTGGGGGCAGCATGTAGAAGAGGGATGGCAAACTCTGTCCCAGGAGGGCATGGCAGCTGTTTTAGCCTCTTCTCTGCACTGTGTGGGAAGGGTTCTGATGTCCCTGGAAGCGAGACTGATGAGAGTCACCCCCACTCCCCTTTTCCCTCTGAGGGCCAGAAGAGGATGTAGTTAGGCTCAATCTCTTATGCCCCTTCTCCTCACAGCCCTTTCCTTACCTTGGTCCCCTGAGGATGGGCTCCAGAGATTTGAAAAGCGTACCCACACACTGGAACCAAACATACCTCAGTATAGTGTCATACAGCTGCTAAGGAATCCCCAATACCCAGCTCTCTCTGAGGAGAGAAGCATTTGGAACATGCATGCTACACTCACCTCCAGGTTTTCCCTAGAGGGGAGGAGACCAGGCATATGGAGTCTCCCTAGGCCGTAGAAGAAAATGGTCATTGAAATGGGTGCTGGAATTCTTGGAGGGCTCTTGTCCACAAGGATCCGGTTATACAAGTGTCTCAAATTCAAATCTGCCAGTGTGTCAACAGAAGGGTTGGCCAGAACACTTGCAACTGCTCTACGGACTTGGTTTCCTCCTTAGACTGATCAGGCGGTGAAATGCGCAGACACACTGATGAAGTTACAGAGCCTAAATAGAATTTTCACCCTTCTCTAAGCCTCTAACCTGGCTTAATTCTTTTTTTAAAAAAGAATGAGTCCATTTACACTTCCTGGAAGTGGTCTGTCCATGCACTCAGTGTCCCTTCTTCTGCATCCTGAACCCTATTCTCAGAGCAGTAGCAAATGCGGATATATGAGTGTCTAGATCACAGAACAAGCACGTGCTTGTAAACAGGATGCAAGCATTTCTATTGGGAGTCATTGTTCACTTGTGACAGAAAAAACAAAAATGTGGAGTGTAGCTCTGATAGCCACTCCAGCGTTAGAGCACCAATGGTCCTCAGCCTTGTATGTTACAGCTCTGGACCATTGTGCCACTGGTTGCTTCTAGTTCATTCCAAAATCTCTTAGCAATTTTAGTGACTGTCACTAACCTTTGGCTGCTGGTCTCTGCAGCTCCTCAGAGTCCCTGGCCCCAGTGTCTCTGCCCTTTTCAAACAACCATTTGGTGCACGTTACTCAGTACAAGATTCACAAGTGGATTTACAGAACCTTCCAAACAGCTACTTTGACCACAATTCTAAAGAAATCAATGAGGAGTATACTTACAGGATCACCAGAATGAGGCTTTACTTGAACCACAGAGCCATGCTGCAGCACAGAGGGTGTTAAAAGCTCAACAAGGAGCTCTCCTATACCACCTGAGAAAGTGCAAATGGAACCCTGCTTATGTAGCATCAGCAGTCTTCTGACTGGTACAAAGCCAAGCCTGCTGGTTGGTCTGAATTTGAGCCTGTGATTTGCTGAATTTTGAGCCTGCTCGTGGATGCAAACTCAAGCCTGAGATCGACCAAATTCAATTCGCCTTGTACTTATTTCAAAAGCAGACCTCCCAGGGGGCTTCAGGTCATCCAGGAATCTCAGAGCTATCATCGGGACAGTTCTTTGGAAAACTGGGAGATGCAGTCACTTGATCGGTTGTGCCAATGATCTGAAAGGTGGGATAATGGGAACCAGATACTCTTTAGGAACACTAGCTCTGTTCCCCGAGTTCCCTGTGGCTAGGGAGTGTGAATAAGAGTCTAGATCCCTCCCTGACCTCCTCAATATTCAGTTTGATTTCTTGTCAGTGGCCTGCTGTGTAATGGAAGCAGGACAGGGCTGGAGTCACTGCACCTGACAGCTAAGCTATGTCTCCCGTGAGAATCACTTGGGTGCTGACCATGAAGTTATCTGGGGGTGCCAGAAACACACTGAAGGAAGATGGAACAGCCCATCCTCAGGGGACCAAAGGGAAGCAATGGACTGTGAGGAGAGGAGGCATAAGAGTTTGTGCCCAACCACACCCTCTTCTGGCCCTCAGAGGGAGAAGGGAAGTTGTGGGTAACTCCCATCACTCTCACTTTCAGGGACTACAGAACCCTCCTCCACACAGTGCTAAGAAGCGGCTAAAACAGCTGCCAGGTTCTCCTTGGATGGAGTTTGCCGTCCCTCTTCCACATGGTGCTCCCGCTCATGCTTCCCAGTAAAGTGCATCCGGGGGTGCACAGAGCAAACAATGGCCCTTTGGATGACTGAAGTGGAATGTCAGGCAGCTGTCTGTAGCCTAAGATCGGTAATGTGTAGATTTGAGGGGACACTTTGTGTTTTGAGGAAAATCAGATGAAATTTCCGCATTCTTTCATTCAAAGAACGTTCACTGCACATCAGTACTGCCAGGTTTTGTGCAGAATGCACTGGAGAAGCTCTGGAAAGGATGTGACAAAGTTGGTACCTGAAACCAGAAAGTTACCATCCCAAACCACACTCAGAGAACCACAGAAGTTCAGTGATTGCCTCAAAGACTCCCTCAATTTGATTTTCTTGTTTCTAAGAATTCTTAAATTTTACCCATTTTATGGAGAGAAACCTGCACCTTATATTTCTGGGTGAACTGGCATGGTTTTAGATCACTGACCATGAGATTTATCAGAAGAAAAAGTACAATATATCCGCATGGACGCAGAGACAAGACTCAGGTTTTCCAGTTGCTCCCATGGTGGAATAACGAACCTCCACAAACATATTAGTTTCAAACAGTTATTTACCATCATCTGTCCCAGTTTTCTGGTTTGATTGGACTCACAGCTTGTGTGTCATTTGGTTTCAATGAGACTGTGAGGGCAAGTTGAGCCTTCTGAAGAGCTTGTTGAGCTGGGTGTCCAAATGATGCTTTAGGGTGCCTGAATCTTCACACAGGTGGCTGCAATGCCTGAGTCCTGGCCACTTATCCCATTCTCATCAGAACACCCACAGATATTTTTACTTCTTCAATCATGGAGATCACACGGTTGCTGGTCTTGATGAATCCTAACTGGCTTCCACCTAAGTGAGCCTTCCAAAGGGCTCAGGAGGAGTTGCACAGCATCTAGGACCCAGCTTTGGAATGTGGCATCACTGTGACCAAATTCTTTTTCTCATTTTGAACAACACACAACCCCAATCAAGAGGAGCTAACTACACGAGGGGTTCCTTATTTTGTCTTGCTGAAGGCTTCCTTGGGCACTGGCCAGTCCTCAACCCTGCAGTGCCAGTGACTTTCAAACTAAAGGACAAACTCCCTCCAGAGAACTACCAAATATCATCCAGCTATTGGGAAGAGGCTCAAGCTTGAAGTCCAGGGTCTTGTCATCTATATCATACAGTGTTCAGGAAGTGAACTGAGTATTGCTGGGTTTGTATCTAGCTGTCCCCCCAAAGGCTTATGCATATGTAGGTGGAGCTTTTACAGAGGTGGCTGAATCTGCTTTATGTGAATGATTCATGGTACAACGCTAGAACTAAGGGTGCTGGGATTAAGGGTGGTGATTGGTGGAGCAGTCCACTGATTGATTTGGCATTGCTCTAACCCCAGGAGCCAGGGCAATATATGAAAGACAGAAAGACGATTGTCTCCTCACTTTTGCTGCATTTACTGCCTTGAGGGCACATTACACTCTTCTCAGCTGTGACACCCCTCTGCCATGTACCTCTCTGCCTCAGAGACAGCCAACTGTGGACGAACACTTCTGCACACTGTGAGCCACATAAACATTTTCCCCTGAACTTTAGGGATGGGTATTTTGTCTTAGCAATGAGAAAAGTAACTAAGACAGAGAAAAGTAACTAAGACAGAAAATTGGGGTCATTGCTGTGTGTATATGTGAGCATATGGTTCAGGAGGCTTTCGCACTGGCTTGTGGGAAAAACTAAGAAACATTGGGAGATGCCAGCTGAGAGGCAGAGAATGTCTTAGGCTGAACTTGATGGGACATACGAGTGAAAGTTTAGAAGACCAGAAGGCTGACAGAAATGTTGCTGGTAAAACCCAGACTTAGCAGGATTCTGCTGGGAAGGACTGAATTCACGGTGGGACTCCAGACAATGTGTGTTTTCGCTTGGCAAAAATTTTGATGGCATTTTCCTCAGGTCCCAATCCTTTGGCTGAGACTGAGATTAAAGGCAGTAGACTAGTGAGTCTGATAGAAGAAATTACAAGGCAGTATATATATGTTGCAGCAGTGGAATGGCTACCATTGGGGGCTTCTACATAGGTTTATGTTGAGAATCTAAAGCAAAGAGTCCAGTGGAATGATTTAAAACATTGAGAGTTTGGCCAGAAAAAAAGCTCTACTGCAGCTGAGACCTGCAAAGATACAGCAGAGGAGATCTTGATTGCTGAGAAGGAACAGGAGAATAGAAAAGATGGCTTGAGAGCATCAAAAGAAGCAGCAATACTCCACCATTTGCAGCATCAAAATTGCAAAAGTGAAAGACTTTGCTTTGAGAACGAAGTCTTTCTCTTTTAGGCCGTATTCCAGAATGGCAGTGGCCTGGGGAAGTTGTTTCTCAGGATTCGATTCACAGGCACATCAACCCCACAGCCAAGAGACAAGGAAGCCTGCTAGTGCTCCAGCTGGCAGCACACCTTGGCTCATCCTCGTGGTGCTGGACTTAGAAGAAGAGTTGTGGGGTCAGTAAGGCTTTCACTCAGAATTCAGAAGTGGGTGGAGGAGGCCAATCATTTGTATCTGGAGAGGGCAGTATGAAGACAAAGGTGCAGTGGAGAACACAAAAGATTGGAGAAGCAGGGAACATAGATCACCTGAGGAAAACTGCAAGGAAGGAGTAGAGCTAGCCCAAGAGAGAAGCCCTCAGGCCCTTTGGACTTCACATTTTGCTACAGATTGCCTTGGATGCTGGACATTGTGTTCCAACGGGTTCCAGTTTGAAAGCATCCACGAGACATTGAATGTCGATCAAGCATTTTATTGAAATTTGCAACTGACACCCCTAACCAAGAGTCAGAACCGAGATGTCAGCCCCCAGAGAACTTGGTACTGGATTTTGAGACAGGTAACCATGGTAACCAGATTACCTCATTTTGGAATTTCACAAAATGCCATATCATCACCACAAGGTTTTCAGTTTCCTGAGTTTGGTTAATGCAGTCACATTGTAGCTTAACTACAATTTGTTTCAACTATTTGTTTCTCACTTTACAGCACTGTTCTCCTTTTGTGGTTCATACTTAGGTATAAGGGAAAGAGTGGAGGAGTGACTTGATCCAAAGTTGAAGTGCCTTCCAAAATGGAGTTCAAAAAAAGAAAATGGAGTCTCCCTCGCCATATCAATGGAACTACAGGGCCTAATGTAGGCCCTGCTGGATTTTGAACTTGCTTTGGTCTCCTTCCTTTCTATCACCCTTTTGGACCTTTTGCAATGATCCTGTTTATCATGTGCGGTTTTACACTGCAAGTGTTGAACTTTCTTTTACTTTGTGCTGGTTCTCCCAGGTAAGAGTTTGCCTCAAATCTCACAGGGCACTTTTGAGGTGGGAGTTTCCACAATGCTGAAACTACTAGGAATCACAACTCTTAGAGATGGACTAAATGTCCTTGGCATAAAGAATACACATGAGTCCTTGGAGGCTGGGGTAAAATGTTATGTTTCGTGTCTAGATGTCCTCCAATGCCTCATGCAGTTTTAGATGGGGCTTTTTCAGAGTAGCTGAATCTAGAGTGTGATGGATTTATGGTGCAATGCTAGCATTAGGGCTGCAAGGACTTAGGGTGGGTGATTGGCAGATCAGTTCACTCATTGGTCTGGTACCACCACAATCCCGGTAGTCAGGCATGGTAGCACATATGAGTAATCCCAGCACGGGGAAGGCTGAGGCAGGAGGATTGCTCTGAGTTTGAGGCCAGCCTTGGCTAATACGGAGTTCAAGACCAGCCTGAACTCCATTTTCTGTGAATGGAATTGTACACTCCATTCATTCCCCAGCCTTCTCCAACATGATTCCACTTGTCATCTCTCCACAAAAACTGCCCACATGTCCTGTGGACAAAATAACATATATTTAGGCTCAGAGTCCCTCATTGGCCACCTCTTAACTCAACACAACGCTCAACCTGCTGCCAGATTTTTCTCTCTCTCTCATCCCCACCACATCTTTCTCTGTCTCTATCTGCATCTCTCTCCTTGTCTTGTACTGGGGACTAAACCTGAGACCTTCCCATTGAGCTATATTCCCAGAGCTATGTTTTTCTTTGGGGACAAAGTCTCACTAAGCTGTTAAATTGTCCTGAATGAACTTGAACTTGTGATCCTCTTGCCTTAGCCTCCAAGATTGCTGGAAATACACTCATACATCATCACACCTCACTGCTTTTCTTCTCAGCTCCAGGACCTCCCTCTAACCTCCCGCAACCCTTCTTCTCAGTTCCCGTACAAGAAGCAACCACTTCTGTTCTAACTGGCCTCTAACTGGCTCTGAGTGTCAGGGTTTTTTCCACACACCTCACACGATTTCGTCTCATCACACAACTGCAATGTCAGCTCTATGTTGATGATTCTGAAATATTTATTTCTAGCTCTGACTTCTGCCTTGAAGGGTTGTACAGCCAACTGCCTACCTTTTGTGTCTGACGGCCAACAGCATCTGAAACATCCAAAGCAAAACTTTTGTGTTCTGTCTCCTCCACCTCCCCCGCTCTAGTTCCAAGTCTTAATGAAAAATATAAATAAATAAATCCTTGTCCGTGCAGCTGTTAGAGCTAGACACCAAGGCCTCCCCTCCCCACCCTCCATCTGCACTGAAGGCACCCACCAATCCCTCTCCAATGTGGAAAGGTAAGCAGTCATGTGATGTAGAGATTTTGTAAGTAGAGCCCATGGAGTTTGTTTAAGAAAATGTGTGTAGGGTGAAATAGACGGACACAGATGCAGAGTGAGTCCACTAGTGCCAGCCACAGCAGAGGGGATGGAACTGTCAACCCTGAGGAGGGGGTGTGGAGCGGGTGGGTGCTGGAGGAAGTCAAGTGTCCGTGGCAAGGTATTCACGGGGCACATGGCACAGGGCAACCCATTACTGCCTGCACTTGCACTTGAAGAAGCATAAGAAACCTGACACTGTGTTCTTCTGCATTAGGATGATGAAGGGACACCCATGGGTACCACACTGCTGGGAGCTGGTCACAGCCCTAACTTGGAGACCTCTGAGAGCTGGCTCTGCAAGTGCTTTGAGCCCAATGATCTCCTCTTATCATCTCAATCCAGACTGGTCATGATGCCATTGGATGCCTTCCTCCCTGAACCCTGCTCTGATGATTAGTACTGCTGCCAGCATGCACGGTGCCATTCCAGGGACAGGGCAGGGACACACCTAGCAGCCAGTGCTACTGATCATTCTTGAACATGGCCCATGGCATCATGAACATCATGAACATCTTGAACACAGCTGTCTGGCATGTGCTCAAAGAGCTGGGACACTCACTGCTCCTGGTGGTCCTTGTCCATGCCTTGCTTCAGTACGTTGAGAGCCACAGTCAGATCCGGGACATGGATTTTCCTCACCATGCTCAATCCCTCTGTGACTCCACCAGCACTCTGGGGTGACTGACTCAGCCCAGGCACTCCAGCCCCAGCCTTTGCTTGCTGGAGCCAGCCACATGCCAGGGGATTCTGATTTGTTCTGAGCCCCATACACAACCTGCTCCAAGTTACCTTCTGCTGGGACCTCCTAGCACAACCCTGGGCCATCAATGCCAAAGAGCTCCTTGTCATGGCCCACAGCTTCTATATGGGCCCGACCCACCATCCCACGACTACTAATATCCCCATCACATCACTCCCTGTCAGCAGAAAGCAGTGTGAAACAGTCATCCTCCCTTAACAACAAAAAGATGAGAGTGATGGGTTTCTGCCCATATAGAACTCTGCCAGGGCCTTCATGGTGGTGATCCAACCTGGCACTTGATTCTGAAAACAACAATGTGTCTCTGTAAGCCTCACTGCCATTTTCTTCCTCAAGTCCCAAAGTAAACTCCCTCCAATCCTTTCCTGACATGACACATCGCATGCCCATACTAACTCCACCCCTAGTCTAACAGAATAAGAACCTGCTCCCCAGCTCCCTCCTCTGAGGGTCCATGCAGTCTCTGGCAATTGCAATAAAGCCTTGCTTTTATGTTTCTCATTGTCTCTTAGTAGCACCAATACCAAACAGACACCTATCTCCATTTCACACATGACATAACAGGCACAGAGCAGCCAAGCTCTTTCTCTGAGGTCACAGAGTTAGACAGTGGCAGAGTTGAGATATTGCCCTAAACAGGCTGGCTTCAGAGTCTTTCTTTTTCCTTACTCTGGGGGATCCACTGATGAGTAATAATTACATCAGGGGTACAGCATTTGTGTAGCATATGTGAGGTCCCAGATTCAAGCCCCAAGAAGAATAAAACAACAGTACATGAGTGGTGCATTCATACATCAAAACCTTCCTGTTATACCATACATATATTTCTATTGCACAATTAAACAAGTAATAAATGAAAAATCCTCTACCTAATCACAAGATCAGAGCCAGCTCCAGGCTGAGGAAAGTGAGGTACTCATCTCAGAGTGAACATTTAAACAAGAAATGAGAAATCAATAAACAAAATACAGTGCTGCCTCAGAGGTCAAGGATGGTGCAGGACATGACCGGACCTTCTCAGTGACATGCTCAAGTCTCGTGAGTTACACAAACTCCTGATCAAGGAGATTGTAGGACCACAAAAGATGTAGATCTGTGGTGCCCAGTGTGCCTAAGGAGAATCACTAGGACTGAAGGGTCTCCCAAGGTTTCACAGAAAGCAACTTGGTCAAGCAATGACTGGGCCTCATCCAGATGGATGACACTGACTGAACAACTACAGTTGCTATCCATGCTCCCAAGGTAAATTCTGAGGAAACTTGACTGACCTTGATAATAGCAAAAATTGATGAATACAGGCCTCACATTAATGTGGTCTTGAACATCCAGCAGAAAATTATAACTAGAAGAGCTACAATACTTACCAACTATGCTTCAAACTGACCACTGTCCTGGGATAATGCGCTGACTAGGACTCAATTGCTACATGCAGGGACTTAAAGTCTTTAGACTGGGAACCTTTATGCTAAATCGTGTAAATTCATCTCGAGTGAAAACTGTTCAAAAATAAAAAGGGCCTTCTACAGAATCCTGGAAACACAGCTCCTCCAACTGCAATGGACCACTCATCACTTTTCACTATGAAAGAGAAAGAGGGGAAATGCAGGGTGCATCTGAGCTGCAGATCAATCACATGTGTGGGGCTTGAGCAAGCCTAGCCTCAAGGACATAGAGCGCCTGAGGCAAGTCACATGAATTAGCTGCTCCAGTCTCAAGAGCTTGGGGCACCCAAGGCAAGCCACATGGATAAGCTATTAGGCAGTGGGGTTTCACCTGCCATTCATCCTCCCAAGTATATATATAAATGCACTGAAGCCATTGGAGGCCTCCCTCCTTCATCTTCTTCTTCCTTACTTCTCTCCTTCTCTCCTTTTCCTCCTCTTGTTTCTTTCTCCTTCCTTCCTTTCCTTCAGAAGAGAGGGCTCCCTCTTCCTCACGTTTCTGTAAAAACTGATATATACCGTTGGCCTCTGGAGGCACACACCTGTAGTCCCAACACTTGGGAGGCTGAGGCAGATGGATTGCTAGAAATTCAAGGTAACCTATATTCAAGACCAGCATGAACTACATAGTGAGACCCTTTCTCAAAAACACCAAACAAAGATGGTACATACTATTGCAAGTTTGTTCAGTATCAAAACTATGAATGCAAAAAGTCCATGATGAATTTCTTTTTGCCTCAAGCTCTAACTCGCTCAGCACAAATCTGTTTATGATGATGTTATGGTTTGTGTCTGGGTGTCCCCTCAAAGCCTTATGTGATCATGGGGCAAGCTTTTAGAGTTTGATTGATTCTGGGTGTGAGAGCTGCATGGGCCCTGGGGTGAATAGTTTGCATATATAAGGGAGAGAAAGAGGCTGCTTGTGGCAATTACTAGCTTTTGTGCTTGTTGCTTTGCTGTGTTCTGGCACCATGAGCTGTAGCCCTCTGCCATGTGCCAGTCTGCCTGTTAGGTGCCTTTCTTGCAGGTTGCCATGTGCCAACCTGCCAAGTATGGACTGAAACCTCCACAAAATGTAAGCAAAATAAACCTTTCCTTCCTTAATTTTGGGTGTCCAGTATTTTTGGCCCAGCAACGAGACAAAAGTAACCAAGACAGATGAGCTGTGTCTTTACTTAAAATTTTAATTGTAGATCAAAGCAACAAGCACAAAAGCCAGGAATTGCCACATAGATTTTTTCTTATTAATTTTGACAATTTTGTTCTGTTTTTATTTTTTTGAGGCAGGGCCTCACTATGTAGTTCGGGCTGACCTTGAGTTAACTTTGTAGCACAGACTGGCCTCAAACTCATGGCAATCCACCAGCCTCAGCCTCCTGAATGCTCAGATTACAGGCCTGAACCACCACACCGGGTTTACTTTGATTGATTTAGATGCACTGTTAGGGCTGCTGATATCACTTGTTGCATCTTGCGCAGCTCTTGAAACTCTGCAGGGGGGATGGTGGAGCATAAAACAGACATGAGCCAATATAGAGAAAGCTCAGGTCAGGTGGAGCCCTCTCTCCTGATAGAACAAAGGAGCTACCCAGCACCTGCAGCACTTTTATTGACATGATCAGCATAAGAAAAAGTTCATGTAGCATTCCGGGGAGGGTAGGATCTGGGACAGGAAGGATCTCTAATCGTGAGTGGAACACCATGGCAGGGCGGCTTCACAGGGAAGGAGAAAGAAGAAAGTATATTATCTCAAGCCAAGGTCAAGTCACTCTGTGCATCAGCCCCCTGAGCTGTGCTGTCAAACTCCTGATACGCAGCGGCCTTGTCCTAGATGCCCGAGGTACAGACACCTCCCCCGCCTCACAAGAGCTAAGTGCAGAGCACGGGCGTGTTGTGCACCATGCCTTGGGTTACATACACAGCACTGCTTTTCAAAAGAAGCAAGACACTACCATAAAAAGTTGCATCTCTTGAATACTGAGGTTTTGTTACCCCTCAGAGTCTAGATTCCAGGAGAAACTTCGTGTGCTGGATCCCAGGCAGAATTAAACTGCCCCTTCTGCCTCTCACGGGAGGCTCTAACCCATTCTGCCCAGCTCCTGTGACAGCTGCCTGGACAACGTGTCCTCCCCACACTCTGCCTTCAAGCTATGAATAACTCCAGGGCAGGACGGCAAATCCCACTCACCTCAGAATCCCCACAACCCTCAACAAAACCCTGCCTCCCACCCTGAGAAGGATCCTGGCGAAGTAGCTGGCAGGCGACCCATACTAGCTACCTTCACACACTCCCGGCTGGCCCAGGACTGGGGGATGCTCCCTTTTCCGGGCCCCTGGCTACTGGCCATGTGCGGCTGCCAGTAGAGCTCTCCACCTGACACAAGGGACCACAGAAAGACGAGCCCCGGACAGGGTCCTCATTAACAAAGCCCTTTCTTTCAGGCAACAGCCCCTGCTGGAGACCCCTACAGAATCTGGCCTCCACCCTAAGTGAACCCTCCTGCTGCAAGCAGCAGAGTTCACTGCAAGATCAGATACTTGCCTTAGGGTGGCTTTTAAGCTACACTGAAGGTGCAATCAATATCCCAAATACTGAGATTTGCAAGAAGATGGATGCCCACGACCTTAGCGAGCATGGGCACACCACTCAGGTGACAAGCAAGCTGCCACCACAACCCTCCTCGCTAATCCCATGCTGGAGGTCATTATACTCCACAGCACAATGGCCTGAGCAGAGAGCACAGGCCACTAGGCTGAGGAGCTGGCTCAGAGGTCACGGCATTTGCCCACCACACCCGCACTGAGTCTGCCCTCGACACAGGACCCGCCACAGGGGAGTGGCACAGAGCCCTCAGGCGCACACAAGGCGCACCAGGCTCTCTGTTGTACCGAGTGTGGTGAGCCCAGTGTCTGTGGGCTGGAGCTATGCCAGCTTATTTCTCCATCCTGCATCTGGTTCATATTCAGACAAGTTTCAGGGTTGACCAGAGGGACAGACATTTAGAAACCCCAGGAGAGAGGGACAGAACCACAAACTGACATCCATATACCTCAGCACACAGAGGGCTGAGAGCAAGGACAGACCCAGGAGTGACGGAGGCTCTCAGCTCTTTTATCATGTCATAGGACTGTGGTACATGGGATCCACCACTGATCAAAACATCATTCTGCAGCCTGTGGCTGTAAAGGAGGCCCAGAGGCAGAAAACAGAAAATTTGGCCTGGCTGTGGGATCAAAGACAGGCTTCATGGGAAAGCAGGGAACAGGAAGAGAGATACGACAGGAGGAGATGCGTGGGGAGATGGTGCCACAAACAAATGTTCAGAAGTGACATCACGGCACCCTTCAGCCTCACACCCAACCTGCAACCAGCCTGAGAGCAACATCTGCCCACTCCAGTGGGGGCCGGTTTTCCTCCTGCTACTTCAGTGCAAGAAAAGGGGCTGAGTGTTCCCGGTGCTCTGAGCGGGTTTCTACTTGGTTTGGAAAAGAGCCCAAAGTCCTTCCCTCGGTGTGCCTGCAACCTGCCTTCTCTCTGATCTTTCCTGCCATCCCCTGCCACAGTAGCTCTCCACTGCAGTGGCGTCCTCTCTGTACCTGTCACACTGAAAGGTGCTCTGGTCTCGGGACCTTGGTGTTGGATGCTCCCCTGGCTTGGAAGGCTCTTTTCCATCCTTCAGGGACAGTGACCCTTACTGACTCCCCTGGCTTTCCGGGCTGACACACGGCCTCTCATTCACTGGTCTTGCTGTCAGTCATGACACCACAGGTATCCTAAGGAGAACTGCTGGGTGGCTGAGGTCATTGCTGCTTCCTGCCCTAGATGCCAACACTTGAGAGGGGAAGGATGAATTCTCTTGTACTAAGGGCTCATTTCTAACTCACCAAAGCGAGACTCTGCAGACTGGGTGCTCAGACAGCATCTGCTACATGAGCAGATGAAGAAGGGACAGGCAGCTGTAACATGACCTCCTGCAACATCGTGCCAACTGGGGACCAGGCCCTTTGCATATGTCACCCCCATTCCATCTGCATCAGGGCCACTGCAAGGGCCGACTTCAAACTCGGTGTGGAAACTTGGAGGCCCAATTCACCCTTCCAAACAGAAATGTGGATGTCTATGCCTAACTTTGCCCAACTTTCTCTCCGTGAATTTTGATCCTGTATGACATAAATGGGTCCTTCTCTGTCACTTTGTCCTAGGGCTCCCCTCAGTGTTATACACTTAGAGTGCTTTGCTCTTTCCCAGATGTCTCCGGAGGAGGCCAATGGAGGTGTGGGATTTGGGGCCGTGGCCACCATTTCATGTCCAGATCAGAGAAGCTGGAAGCCGAGACCACATCAGGTGGGGGAGTCCAGTCATTCGCACAGAACCCGTATCTTTGTCTACCAAATTACAGCCAGGACACAATGATGATGTCATGGAGAAAAACACTTGGAGATGACGGAATCCATCACTAAACATGGTGCCTGTGAGGTGACAAAGAAAAACACAGAATCAGAGACAAATATTCTAGGAAACAAGAGACAGGCTTCATTCCATTTTGTAAAAAAAAGGAAGACGGATGTGGCAGGACAGGCATATAATTCTTGCACTCCGGGAGACTGAGCCCGGAGGAGCCCAAGTTTGAGACCAGGTTGGGCAATTCAGCAATTTAGCTGAATAAAAAGATAAAAAGAGCTGGTGCTATATAGATCACTGCAAAGCCCCTGAGTTGAACACCCAGAGCCAGAAAACAAAAGAAAAAAACACTAAAGCTTGCTCTCCCTGGGCCCCCAACTGGCCCCAGTCCAAACTCCTTAACCCAGACAGCAGACTCCTGTGCCCAGATCCTGCAGGCCCTCTGTCCCGGCCTTCCCGGGTAGGCTGGGGAGCAGTGGCTTCCGCAGGCTCCCGGGGGTCTCACCAGCACAAGTGACTCACCCTCCATCCACCCTGCGGTGAGCCCTAACCTCTCCCCCCTAGTCTCCCTCCCTCAGGGCCTGACTTTTTTTCCTTTTCTCTTATTGTTGAGACATGGTCTCACTATGCAGTTCAGGCTGGCCTTGAATTCACTTTGTAGCCCAGGCTGGTCTCCAACTCACAGTGATCCTCCTGCCTCACCTGCTGAGTGCTGGGATGACAAGCATGGCCACCACGCCCAACTGCCTGCTTGTTTTCAGCACTGTGTTTGTTTACTCATTTATCGTCAGTCACATTTTTGCACGTTCTCTCTCTTTCCTGCTTGCCTCACTTTCATTTGTCTTCCTCTCCTCTTCTAGGGCATTGTGGGGAATTTTTGGCTGCTTTCTGATTGTTTTCCCACTTTTCTTTCAGACAGGGTCTAGTGATGGAGTTCAAGCTGACCTTTCATTCTCGGTAATCCACTGGCCTCAGTCTCCAGAGTGCTGGGATCACAGGCGAGTGCCACCACGCCCTGCTGGGAACCCATTTTCAATCAAGCTTCACTTGCACTACCGCACACAGCACCTGGCACAGCCTAAGTCAGTGGTGGCCATGTTGGACATGCATGCCACGGTGGGTGCACAAAGCCCAATGTTGCCACGCTGGCCGAGAACCAACAGCAGCACCACGGCAGGGGAGCATTCAGTTTTCATCACACTGCTGGCACTTTGTTTAAATGAGTAGGTTTTAAAGGGCAGTTTTGGTGCTCGAGCTCTACAAGGTTCACCATCGCTGGCCTAGGTTCTGGAGAAGAGAAGGAAAAAGAATTAGAAGGTCAAGTGTCATGGTGCACTCCTGTAAACCCAGCACTCGGAAGGCTGAGGCAGGAAGATTGCTGCAAATTGGAAGCCAGCCTGGGCTACATAGGGAGCTCAAGGCCAGCTCAAACCAAAGAGCGAGACTTCCTCTGAAAAATGCAAAGAAAAGGACAATGGCGAGAGGCAGGTTTTGACTGGGAAGTACAGGGCCTAAGAATAGGGTGGATTAGGGTGGGTTAGGGTGGGTTAGGGTGGGTCTGAGACTCCGGCAAGATAAATAGCCAGGCAGCCCCACACAGCAGCCACTTAAACTGAGGAGTTCGACATCGTGGAACAGGTCTTGACCTGTCCTACAGCAACGATGCCCCAGGTGCCAGGTAAGCTGAGACAGAGGGGGAAAGTGGGGCTGAGGGACTGGCGGTGCAGAAACCATGGATAGAGGAGGGGAATTCCTGTTGGTTCGGGACTTTCGGAATTGTCTCCCCCATGGGGATGAGTACAATACCCTTTGCTGCCCTCTGCACACTAGGAATTTCTGTTTTAAGCTTGCTGCAAATGCAGTAGATGACAGAATCAACATGCATTCTAGGGCTGGCGATATACTTCAGTGGCATAAGCGCCTCCCTGGCAGGCACAAGGTCCTCAGTTCGATTCACGGTACCATAAAATAAATCAACATGCATTCTGAGGTCACTTAACTTCATAGCTGCCCCTCCATACTGATCCCACCGATGAATGACCACGTCAATAGCAGGTCTTCCAGATCTGAAAGTACCTCCGAGTCTGCATGCTTAGTAGAGCAATGTCTCGAGTACTGCACAAACCTTGTGAACTCATGACTCAGTGTGACTCTCCTGCCAATAAGGTAACCTCTCCCAGTGAGGCACTGCTTGTGTGGAGGTGCAGAGCATTCACAGGAAGATGGTGAGTCATGGCTTGTATGGGTGACCTATTAGAGACAAGCCCTGACATGCAGGTCAGGCCCAGCCATGAAATTCACTTTTTCCTATTATCTGAACAGAGGTCTTCTGTCATTTCCTTCTGGTTATGACTTTAATGCAAGCCTTTTGCATGTTCCCCCTACAGACGATCTAAAATACAATCGCCGGCCACGTACCAGATTTACCCATTCTCAACTGTCAGTAATGATGGATGCCTTTCAGAACAACAATCTTCCAAATCCTGCTGTTGTTAAAGAATTGGCTGCCACACTGGAGCTCGATGAAGTCTCGATAAAGGTAGGTTTCTGAGTGTGTCTCTGAGTAGTACACCTGATACACAACATCACACGTTCTTCCTCACCATCTTACAAGTGCCCTGGACTGACAGGTGCAGAGTGTCTCTACACAGAAAAATATGTTAGATTTTCAGCCTCACTCAGGCTCTCTTTGGGAGGAAGACTGAGACTCACTAAAGGACTTGGCTTCCAACACTACCCAACACAACACTCAGAAATTAAATCTTGCCCCAAAACACTACCTAGGACCCCTTGAGTCTGGATCTCACATCCTGCCATTGGCATTTCTTCCCATGGTGGCAGCCCACTCTTGGGATTGCTCTCACGCTACAAGACCTAACCCACTTCCTGGACATGAGCAGAAATGCTTCCCAAACGCCCTATTCTCACACCAAATCACTTCTCATCATGCTCCACTTCTTCAAGAAGACACCGCATCTCCATCCTGTTACGTAGGAAACAAGCACCCACCAAGGCAATATTTAGAAAATACAGCAGGTCAATATCGGGATACTGCTCCATCTGAAATTTTACATTATTCAGATCTCCTCAAATAGACTCTCAACAGACTCAGGGCGAAATCCCTGCATGAACCTGCAACCACCCAAGCTACA
>NW_004955578.1:1358671-1362787 GCF_000276665.1 Chinchilla lanigera
CCCAAGCAATTGCAGATTTTCTTTCTCACACCCACAACCTCACTTGCTAAGGACCATGAAGATACAACTTTGCACTCTTTCCCCTTCCTTCAGCTGCTTCTCTTTTCCCTTTAGGTCTGGTTTAAGAACCAGCGTGCAAAACAGAAGAAAAAACAGCTGAAAATGCAGCTAGATTCATCTCCTGGCACATCCACGCGGCATGTTTTTGAAAAGGAAGAGGCTCCATTGCCAAAGACTGCTGCAAATCCTGCACCAAGCTCTACCGCTTCAGATGGACAGAACCCTCACCCACAGGAGCCCTCTGATACACAGATCACTGAAAGAGATGGAGCCTCTGCGTTTCCTTCATCCTCACACCCTCAGTGTTATGACATCCAGGAAGAATCTCTGGAGAATTGGGACAAACCTTGCACTCATGATCTCCTTGATACGTGTGAGTTGCTAGAACTCTATGACATGCCTGGAGAAGATGATCTCAGGGCTCTGAATCTATATCTCGTCCCAGAATGCTTCCAGTGAGGGAGTGAGCATCGCACGGATGTGCAGGGTGACTCCTGAGACGACGGCTTTGGACATGAGCCCACATTGTCAAGCACAGTTGTCAACTACTGTCAATGTGTATATAATAGAGCTTGCGGACTTGTCATTTCATACAAGGAAATAAAAGTAGCTATCTCACTTTCCTTGTTGCCTGTCTTCTCTCTGCTTCTTTTCAATGCCCCCTCCAATCATTGCCATATCACACACCCTCTTCACGGGGAGGAAGTCAGCAGCACAGTGGAACTTACGCTTTTCATTCTCCCTCACCCTAAGTGCACTGAATAAAACATGCGTGGCTGCTCTCTGGACAAGGCCCCAAACACTTCTACAGGGTCACATGCCTAGGCTGCCTGAGAAAATAGTCACACTGAACAGGTTGAAAAAGCCTACGCACACAATTGAACCAAACCACCCTCACTACAGTGCCATATACCTGCTAAGAAATCCCCAACACCCAGCTCTCTCTGAGGAGAGAAGCATTTGGAACATGCACGCTGAGGCCACCTCCAGGATTTCCCTGCAGGGGAGGAGACCAGGCATATGGGAGTCTCCCTGGGCCATTGAACAAAGTGGTCATTGAAGAGGGTGCTGGAATTCTTGCAGGGCTCTTTTCGACAACGATCAGGATATACAAGTGTCTCAAGTTCATATCTGCCAGTTTCAAAAGACAAGGGCACGGCCAGGACACTTGCAAGTGCTCTACACACTTGCTTCCTGCCTACACTGATCAGGCGGTGAAATGTGCAGACACACTGATGACAAAGAGACCCAAAACAGAATTCTCGCCCTTTTCTAAGCCTCTAACCTCGCTTAATTCTTTCTTTAAATAAGTGAGTCCATTCACCAGACGAGCGAAGTGGTCTGTCCATGTGCTCAGTGTCCCTTCTTCTGTATCCTGAACCCCATTCTCAGAGCAGTAGGGAATGGGGATATGTGAGTGTCTAGATCACAGAACAAGCACGTGCTTGTTAACAGGACGCAAGCATTGCTATTGCCACTCATTGTTCAGTTGGAACAGAAAAAACAAAGGAGCAGTGTGCAGCTCTGCAGCCACGCCAGCATTAGAGCACCCATGTTCCTCAGCCTTGCATGTTCCAGCTCTGGACCATGATGCCACGGGATGCTTCAAGTTCATCCCAAAATCTCTTAGCAATTTTAGTGACTGTCACTAATCTTTGGCTGCTGGTCTCTGGAGCTCCTCAGAGTCGCTGGCTCCAGTGTCTCTGCCCTTTTCAAACAACCATTTGGTGCACATTACTCAGGACAAGAGTCACAAGTAGATGGACCAAACCTTCCAAACAGCTACTTTGACCACCATTCTAGAGACACCAGTGAGGAGTAGACTTACACCATCACCACAATGAGGCTTTACTTGAACCACACAGCCATGCTGCAGCACAGAGGGTGTTAAAATCTCAACAAGGAGCTCTCCTGTACCACTTGAGAAAGTGCAAATGGAACCCTGCTGAGGTAGCATCAGCAGGCTTGTGACTGCTGCAAAGCCAAGCCTGCTGATTGGTCTCAATTTGAGCCTGTCGTTCGTTGAGTTTTAAGCCTCTTCATAAATGCAAACTCAAGCCTGAGATCGACCAAATTCAATTCGTCTTGTACTTATTCCAAAGCTGACCTTCCAGGGGGCTTCAGGTCATCCAAGAGTCTCAGAGCTATCACTGGGACAGTTCTTTGGAAAACGGGGGGATGCAGTCACTTGATTGTTTGTGTCAAGTATCTGAAAAGTGGGATAACGGGAACCAGACACTCTTTAGGAGGACTAGCTGTGTTCCCGAAGTTTCCCTAGGTTGGGGAATGTTAAAACCAGTTTAGATCCCTCCCTGACCTCTTCAATATTCAGTTTGATTTCTTGGCAGTGGCCTCCGGTGTAACAGAAGCAGGACAGGGCTGGTGACACTGCAGCTGACAGCAAAGCTATGCGTCCCATGAGAGTAGCTGGGATGGTGACCATGAACTTACCTGGGGGTGCCAGAAAGACCTTGAAGCAAGATGGAAAAGCCCATTCTCAGGGGACCAAAGTGGCGCCAAGGGCTATGAGGAGAAGAGGCATAAGAGTTTGGGCCTAACCACACCCTCTTCTGGCCCTCAGAGGGAAAAGGGATGTTGAGGTGACCCTCAGCAGTCTCACTTCCAGGGACTACAGAACCCTCCCCACGCAGTGCAGAGACAAGGGTGAAACAGCAGCCAGGTTCTCCTCAGATGGAGTTTGCCATACCTCTTCCACAGGCTGCTCCTCCTCATGTTTCTCACTAAAGTGCATCTGGGGGTGCACAAGAAAACAATGGCCCTTTGGATGCCTGAATGGGAGTGCACTCACTCATAGAACTCTGCATGAACCTTTGGTCATTTAAAACATGTTGAAATAAATGGTGCCATTATGAGACAGGGTCTCACATGCAGAGTAGGCTAACCTTGAACTCACTCTGTAGCCCAGGCTGGCCTGGAAATCATAGCGATACCCCTGCCTCAGGCTCCTGACTGTTGGGATTACAAGAGTGCACCACAAGGCCCAACCACGTTGAAAGAATCTTAACTCTTTAACAGTTCTATTAGTGCATGTTACTATTACACCCTGATAGAGTCTGTTGTGAGCTACTTTCATGAGAAATGGGGCCATGAGCACTAAATCATGGTCAACGATTTTGCACAGTAGTACTTTCTGACACATTCAGGCAAGATGAACTGAGCTGTGACTCTGGCAGGCTCTGAGCGCGGTTCCAGGATCCAGGACTGAGGTATCATTGTGAAGTGAGGAGAATATGCTCTAGTGGGAGGGGAACAAGACAGCGAGGAGGGGAAAGGAAAGAAGGGAAAGTAAAAACAAATAAGAAAAGAAGGACCAAGAGGAAACAAAGCATTTGCAGAGGAGGAGGTGTGGACGGGTGGAAAGGAGTGGAGGGGAATGGAAGAAAAGAATGAAGTTATATCGTGGACAGGTACAAATTCTCTATCACGAATGTGATCATTGTGTACATCTAAAATGTACCAGTATGACTGAAAAAACAAGACAAACTATGAAAACAAAAGCAGAAACGGGACGCATGACATGGGCCCTGGATCCTGGATCCTGCTGGGGGAGAAGGGAGGCTGAGCAACACAGAGACGGAGTGATGTGGAGTGCTGGAACCTCCCGACAAGAGGAAAGGAAATGAAAACTAGAGGGAGCGACTGTCTGAGGCAGTCACACAAGGTGGTCTGTAATACAAGTGAGCCCATTACAAGTTTCCTGAGTGGCTAATGGAGGCAGCAGGACACAGCTGGAGAGGCCTGAGCTCTTGCTTGGCAGCATGTCTTGTATCTCACACACTGCCTCTTGGAGGCCACAGTAAGTAGCAAATACGCCTAGCTTTGCCCATTGAGAATTGAGGAGCTTGGAGAAGAAATACAAGTGTGGAGAGGTGCCTTCCTGGCCTCAGTGAGCACCCTGAGGACCATGAGCAGATTTTCGAGGAGGACCCTATGCAGGTGGGAGTGTCAGAGCCCACCACTGATGGCTCCATATCACGCCTTCACTGCATTTGCTCATTCACGTTGGAGCAAACTTCCCAGGTTTCGGCTGTTCTT
>NW_004955578.1:1366787-1368098 GCF_000276665.1 Chinchilla lanigera
CTCATCCACGTGGTGCTGGACTTAGAGCAAAAGACTTGTGGGGTGAGGAAGGCTTCCACCCACATTTCAGAAGAGGGTGTGGGAGGTCAGTCATTTGTACCTGGAGAGGGCAGTGTGAAGACAAAGGCACAGTGGAGACCCCACAAGATTGGTGAAGAAGGGAACATAGATCACCTGATGAAGCGTGTAAGGAAGGAGTAGAGCTAGCCCAAGACAGAAGCCCCCAGGCCCTTTGGACTTCACATTTGGCCACAGATTGCCTTGGGGCTGGACATGGTGTTCCACCGCATTCAGGGATGAAAGCATGCACGAGACGTTGAATGTGGATCAAGCATTGTATCGAAATTTGCAAATGACACCCCTAACCAAGAGATAGAAACCAAGATGTCAGGCCCCAGAGAACTTGGTACTGGATTTTGAGACAGTTAACCATGGTAATCAGATTTCCTCATTTTGGAATTTCACAAAATGCCACAACATCACCACAAGGTTTGCACTGCCCACAGTTTTGTTAATGCAGTCACATTGTAGCTTAACTACACTTTGTTTGAACTATTTGTTTCTCACTTTAAAGCACTGTTCTCCTTTTGTGGTTCATACTTAGCGATATGGGAAGGAGCAGATGAGTGTGTTCATCCAAAGTTGAAGTGACTTCCAAAATGGAGTTCCAAAAACAAACTGGAGTCTCCCTCGCCATATCAGTGGAACTACAGGGCCTAATATTGGCCCTGCTGGATTTTGAACTTGCTTTGGTCTCCTTCCTTTCTATCACCCTTTTGGACCTTTTGCATTGATCCTGTTTATCATGTGCCATTGTACATTGAAAGTGTTGAACTTTCCTTTCCTTTGTGCTGGTTCTCCCTGGTAAGAGTTTGCCTCAAATCTCACAGGGTACCTTTGAGGTGGGAGTTTCCACAGTGCTGAAACTACTAGGAATCACAACTCTTAGAGATGGACTAAATGTCCTTGGCATGAAGAATACCCATGAGTCCTTGGGGGCTGGGGTAGATTGTTATGGTTTGTGTCTACATGTCCTCCAATGCCTCATGCAGTTTTAGATGGCGCTTTTTCAGAGTAGCTGAATCTAGAGTGTGATGGATTTATGGTGCAATGCTACCATTAGGGCTGCAAGGAGTAAGGGTAGGTGATTGGCAGATCAGTTCACTCATTGGTCTGGTACCACCACAATCCCGGTAGTCAGGCATGGTAGCACATATGAGTAATCCCAGCACGGGGAAGGCTGAGGCAGGAGGATTGCTCTGAGTTTGAGGCCAGCCTTGGCTAATACTGAGTTCAAGACCAGCCTGAACT
>NW_004955578.1:1369567-1370962 GCF_000276665.1 Chinchilla lanigera
GACACAGGCAGCAGTCAGTGCTACAGATCATTCTTCAACACGCCCAGTGGCATCAGCCCTCTGGCATGTGGTCGCAGAGCTGGGAGAGTCACTGCTCCTGGTGCTCCTTGTCCATGCCTTGCTTCACTACAATGACAGCCACAGTCAGATCCCTGACATGGATCCGCCTCACCAGACTCCATCCTTCTGTGGTTCCACCAGGCCTGTGGGGTGACTGACTCAGCCCAGGCACTCCAGCCCCAGTCTTTGCTCCCCGGAGCCAGCCACACACCAAGGGCTGCTGATTGAGCCTGAGCCCCATCCGTGAACTTCTCCAAGTTACCCTCTGCTGGGACCTCCTAGCACAGCCCGAGGCCGGCACCACCAAAGGGCTCCTTATCATGGGCCCCGGATTCTATATGGTCCTGACCCACAATCCCATAATGACTAATCTCCCCAATACATCACTCCCTGTCAGCAGGAATCAGTGTGAGAGAGTCATCCTCCCTTAACAACAAAAAGAGGAGAGTGATGGCTTTCTGCCCATAGACAACTCGGCCAGAGCCTTCATGGTGGCCATCCAACATGGCACTTGATCCCCAAAACAACAATGTGTCTCTCTAAGCCTCAACGCCATTTTCTTATTCTACTCCCAGAGGGAACTCCCACCAATCCTTTCATGACATGACACATCCCATGCCCATACTAACTACACCCCTGTGCCAGCAGAATACAACGTCCTCCCCAGCTCCCTCCTCCAAGGGTCCATGCAGTCTCCTGCAATTACAGTAAAGCCTTGCTGTTATCGTTGTCAGTGTCTCTTAGTATGACGAATATCAAACAGGCACCTATGTCCATTTCACACAGGACATCACAGGCACAGAGCAGCCAAGCAATTTGTCTGAGGTCACACAGCTAGACAGTGGCAGAGTTGACATATTGCCCTAAACAGGCTGGCTTCACAGGCTTTCTTTCTCATTACCCTGGGGGATCCAGTGATGAGTAAGAATTGCATCCAAACAGCCCTCCTTAAGGGCTGGAGGTACCGCTCAGGGCCACAGCATTTGCCTAGCATACGTGAGGTCCCAGCTTCAAGCCCCACCAGAAATAAAACAACAGTACGTGAGCGGTGCATTCATGCATCAAAACCTTCCTGTTGTACCATACATATATTTCTATTGCACACTTAAATAAATAATCAATGAAAGAACTCTCACCTGATCACGAGATCAGAGCCAGCTCCAGGCTGAGGAAAGTGAGCTACTCATCTCAGAGTGAATATTGAAACAAGAAATGTGAAATCAATAAACGAAATACAGGGCTGCCTCAGAGGTCAGTGAGGATGCAGGACAGGACTGGACCTTCTCAGTGACATCCTCAACTCTGGTGAGTTATACAAACTCCTGATCAAGGAGA
>NW_004955578.1:1372329-1373914 GCF_000276665.1 Chinchilla lanigera
GATTTAGGTGCACTGTTAGGGCTGCTGATGTCACTTGTTGCATCCTGTGCAGCTCTTGGAACTCTGCTGGGGGGATGGTGGAGGATGAAGAAGACAGGAGCCAATATAGAGAAAGCTCAGGTCAGGTGGAGCCCTCTCTCCTGATAGAAGAAAGGAGCTACCCAGCACCTGCAGCACTTTTCTTTACACGATCAGCATAAGAATAAGTTCATGGAGCATTTCAGGGGAGGGTAGGATCTGGGACAGGAAGGATGTGTAATCTTGAGTAGAACAGCATGCCTGGGCGGCTTCACGGGGAAGGAGAAAGAAGAAATTGTATTATCCCAAGTGAAGTTCAAGTCACTCTGTGCATCAGCCCCCTGAGCTCTGCTGCCAAACTCCTGAGATGCAGCGGCCTTGTCCTAGATGCCCGAGGTACAGACACCTCCCCCGCCTCACAATAGCTCAGTGTAGAGCACTGGCGTGTTGCGCACCATGCCTTGGGTTACATACATAGCACTGCTTTTCGAAAGAAGCAAAATACTACCTTAAAATGTTCCTTCTCTTGAATACTGAGGTTTTGGTACCCCTCAGAGTCTAGATTCCAGGAGAAACTTCGTGTGCTGGATCCCAGGCAGAATTCAGCTGCCCCTTCTGCCTCTCACGGGAGCCTCTAACCCATTCTGCCCAGCCCCTGTGACAGCTGCCTGGACAACGTGTCCTCCCCACACTCTGCCTGCAAGCTCAGAGTAGCTCCAGGGCCAGATGGCAAATACCACTCAACTCAGAATCCCCACAACCTTCACCAACATCCTCCCTCCCGCCTTGAGGAAGGTCGGGGTGAAGTAGCGGGCAGGCGACCCATACTGGTGATCTTCACGGTAGCCAGGCTAGCCCAGGACTAGGGGATGTTCTCTTTTCTGGGCCCCTGGCTACTGGTCATGTGCGGCGGCCAGTGGAGCTCTCCACCTGATACAGAAGGGTCCACAGAAAGGACGAGTGCCGGACAGGGTCCTCAGCAAAACAGCACCTTCTTCCAGGTAATAGCCCTGTCAGAGACCCGCTCCAGAATCTGGACCCACCCTAAGTGACCCTTCCTGAGGCCAGCAGCAGAGTCCACTGGGGGATCAGACGC
The DNA here is from genome assembly GCF_000276665.1 of Chinchilla lanigera. Taxonomy (NCBI): domain Eukaryota; kingdom Metazoa; phylum Chordata; class Mammalia; order Rodentia; family Chinchillidae; genus Chinchilla; species Chinchilla lanigera. The sequence continues at coordinate 1,373,444 of NW_004955578.1, forward strand.
TTGACTTTAGCCTGCTTTCTAAGCTAAACTGACGCTGCAATCAATATCCCAAATACTGACATTTGCAAGAAGATGGATGCCCACGACCTTAGCGAGCACGGGCACACCACTCAGGTGACAAGCAAGCTGCCACCACAACCCTCCTCGCTAATCCCATGCTGGAGGTCATTACACTCCACAGCTCAATGGCCTGAGCAGAGAGCACAGGCCACTAGGCTGAGGAGCTGGCTCAGAGGTCACGGCATTTGCCGACCACACCCACACTGACTCTGCCCTCCACACAGGCCCCGCCAAGGGGAGTGGCACAGAGCCCTCAGGCAAACACAAGGCGCACCAGGCTCTCTGTTGTACCGAGTGTGGTGAGCCCAGTGTCTGTGGGCTGGAGCTATGCCAGCTTATTTCTCCATCCTGCATCTGGTTCATACTCAGACAAGTTTCAGGGGTGACCAGAGGGAAAGACATTTAGAAACC
>NW_004955578.1:1375194-1376290 GCF_000276665.1 Chinchilla lanigera
GAATCCATCACTAAACATGGTGCCTGTGAGGTGACAAAGAAAAACACAGAATCAGAGACAAATATTGTAGGAAACAAGAGACAGGCTTCATTCCATTTTCTAAAAAAAAGCAAGACGGATGTGGCAGGACAGGCCTATAATTCTTGCACTCCGGAAGACTGAGCCCGGAGGAGCCCAAGTTTGAGACCAGGTTGGGCAATTCAGCAGTTTAGCTGAATAAAAAGAAAAAAAGAGCTGGTGCTACATAGCTCACTGCAAAGCCTCTGAGTTGAACACCCAGAGACAGAAAACAAACAAAAGCAAAAAACCATAAAGCTTGCTCTCCCTGGGCCCCCAACTGACCCCAGTCCAAACTCCTTAACCCAGACAGCAGACTCCTGTGCGCAGATCTTGCAGGCCCTTTGTCCCTGCCTTCCCGGGTTGGCTAGGGGGGGGCAGCAGCTTCCCGAGGCTCCCAGGGTTCTCACCAGCACAAGTGACTCTCCCTCCGCCCACCCTGCTGCAAGGCCCACCATCTACTCCCAAGTCTCCCTCCAACAGGGCCTGACTTTTTTTTGAGACATGGTCTCACTGTGCAGTTCAGGCTGGCCTTGAACTCACTTTGTAGCCCAGGCTGGTCTCCAACTCACAGTGATCCTCCTGCCTCACCTGCTGAGTGCTGGGATGACAAGCATGGCCACCATGCCCAGCTGTCTGCTTGTTTTCAGCACTGTGTTTGTTTACTCATTTATCGTCAGTCACATTTTTGCACTTTCTCTCTCTTTCCTGCTTGCGTCACTTTCCTTTGGCTTCCTCTCCTCTTCTAGGGCATTGTGGGGAATTTTTGGCCGCTTTCTGATTGTTTTCCCACTTTGCATTGAGACAGGGTCTAGTGATGGAGTTCAGGCTGACCTTTCACTCTCGGTAATCCACTGGCCTCAGTCTCCAGAGTGCTGGGGTTACAGGCGAGTGCCACCACGCCCTGCTGGGAAGTCATTGGCAATCAAGTTTCACTTGCACTACCGCACACAGCAGCTGGCACAGCCTAAGTCAGTGGTGGCAATGTTGGACATGCGTGCCACGGTGGGTGCACAAAGCCCTATGTGGCCACGCTAGC
>NW_004955578.1:1381773-1382983 GCF_000276665.1 Chinchilla lanigera
ATTTGAGGAAAATCAGATGAAATTTCCCCATTCTTTCATTCAGAGGACTTTTACTGGACATCAGAACTGCCAAGCTTTGTGCAGAATGCACTGGAGAAGGTCTGGAAAGAATGGGACAAAGTTGGTACCTGAAACCAGAAAGTCATCCACACAATCCACACTCAGAGAACCACAGAAGTTCAGTGATTGCCACAAAGACTCCCTCAATTTGGTTTTCTTCTTTCTAAGAATTCTTAAATTTTACCCATTTTATGGACAGAAACCTGCACCTTATATTTGTGGTTGAACTGGTTACACATCATTTCCCATGTAATTTATGAGAAGAAAAACTACAATCTATCCCCATGGATAGAGAGACCAGACTCAGGTTTTGCAGTTGCTCCCATGGTGAAATAATGAAGCTCCCCAAACATCTTGGTTTCAAACAGTCATTTACCGTTATCTCTCCTAGTTTTCTGGTTTGATTGGACTCACAGCTTGTGTGTCATTTGATTTCATTCAGACTGTGAGGGCAAGTTGAGCCTTCTGAAGAATTTCTTGAGCTGTGTGTCCATATGATGCTTTCGGTGCCAGAATTTTCCTATAGGGTGGCCGCAATTCCTGAGGCATGGCTGCATATCAGACTCTCTTTTTTTTTTCTTTTTTTTTTTTTGGTTTTGGTTTCTGTTTTTTCTCTGGTACCGGGAACCGAACTCACGACCTTGCGCATGCCAGGCAGGCGCCCCACTCTCATCAGGACACCCAGAGATATTTTGACTTCCTCAATCGTGGAGGTCACATGGTTGCTGGTCTTGATGAATCCTAACTGGCTTCCACCTAAGTGACCCTTCCAAAGGGCTCAGCAGGAGCTGTAAGGCATCTAGGACCCAGCTTTGGAATGTGACATCACCATGACCAAATTCTCTTTCTCAGCTTGAGCCACACACAACCCCAATCAGTAGGAGGTAATTACACAAGGAGTTGGTTATTTTATCTTGGTGAAGGCTTCCTTGGTCATTGGCCAGTCCTCAACCCCGCAGTCCCAGTGATTTTTAAACTAAAGGACAAACTCCCTCAAGAGAACTACCAAATATCCTCCAGTTATTGGTAACAGGCTCAAGCTTGATGTCCAGGTTCTCGTCATCTAAATCATACAGTGTTGAGGAAGTGAACTGAGTATTGCTGTGGTTTGTGTCTAGCTGTCCCCACAAAGCCTTATGCATCTGTAAGT
>NW_004955578.1:1384148-1385658 GCF_000276665.1 Chinchilla lanigera
CTGTATGCGCCATTTCCCTTTACTCTCAAATCACCTGTTATAACCATAAAAATCCCTGCTTCTATTCCCAGGCAATGCAAAGCGGCAAGAGGCAACTCCTTAACTCAATGTTCTTGCAAAAACATCCTGCAAAAACAAGACCACCAGGTGTACAACATCCTGCAAAAACAAGACCACCAGATGTACATAAACATCCTGCAAAAACAAGACCACCAGATATACATAACATCCTTCAAAACAAGACCACCAGATGTACATAACAGCCTGCAAAAACAGGATCTGGGTATTGTTTGTTCCATGCTCCCCCTCCCCACCCTTTGTGGTTTTTCCTTTATAAAACCCTTGCTACTTCTCCCCGATGCGCAGCCGTACAAAGTCAATCTGTACTCTGTGCCGCTGTGTACCAGCTAAAATAAAGCGCTTTTTTTCTTTTCCTTAAAGAGAGGTCTCCTTGATTTTTGAGCAATTTTGGTCCGGCGTCCCTCTCCTGGTTACAACACTTCCTCAGGATTGCATTCACAGGCACTTCACTCCTACAGCCAAGAGACAAAGAAGCCTGGCTACTCTTCCAGCTGGTGGCACACCTTGGCTCATGTACGTGGTGCTGGACTTAGAACAAAAGAGCTGTGGAGTCAGGAAGGCTTCCACCCAGATTTCAGAAGAAGGTCTGGGAGGCCAGTCATTTGGATCCAGAGAGGGCAGTGTGAAGACAAAGGTGCAGTGGGGACCCCAAAAGATTGGAGAAGCAGGGAACATAGGTCATCTGAGGAAAACTGCAAGGAAGGAGTAGGGCTAGCCCAAGACAGAAGCTCCCAGGCCCTTTGAAGTTCACATTTTGCCACAGGATGCCTTGGATGCTGGACATGGTGTTACAGCGGGTTCAGGGAAGAAAGCATGCATGAGACATGGAATGTGGATCAAGCATTTTATTGAACTTTGCAACTGACACCCCTAACCAAGCATCAGAAACCAAGACGTCAGCCCCCAGAGAAATTTGTACTGGATTTTGAGACAGGTAACCATGGTAACAACAATACCTCATTTTGGAATTTCACAAAATGCCACATCATCATCACAAGGTTTGCAGTTTCCAGAGTTTTGTTAATGCAGTTACATTGCAGCTTAACTACACTTTAACTATTCGTTTCCCCTTTATAGCGCTGTTCTCCTTTTGTGGTTGATAGTTAGCTATAAGGGAAGGAGCGGAGGAATGAGTTCATTCAAAGTGTCTGTGACTCCCCCGCGCCTTGTGCTCAGGCAGCGAGTTCTCCGGGAGCGGCAGGGCTCCTGGGTCCGAGAGTGGGCCGGACTCATACCACCGCGATTCCCAGACGAAAAGCGCGCACAGAGCAAGATAGGCCCCACGCAATCCTGGAGGCCAGGACGCGAGAACAAAGACCCTGCTGACATTGCAGACTGATTTTCTAGGCGCAGGGAGGCCCAGGGGACGGGCGGGGCGAGCAGGCCCTCGGAGCCGGCCGAGCAGGCTCCCCCAGCCCCCCGCGCCTTG
>NW_004955579.1:0-11421 GCF_000276665.1 Chinchilla lanigera
AGAGAGAGAACAAAGGCACACATGCTTTCTGTGCTTCCATACAGCGCACTCTAAAATATAAATCCATCAATCTCCGCTTCCAAGGAGCCCGCTTGGTCTGCGCTAGCGTCACCACCGGCCGTGTTAACCTGTGGAACAGTGTTGCTGAGCACATCCTGCCCTCCATGCCCACAGATTTCACCACTGTGGGCCCAACCAAGGGCTGAAAATATGGAAAATAAAATTGTGTCTGTACTGAATGCAGTTTTTTAAATTATTCATACCCATTTACACAGTACAGTGGGCAAATCAGAAATGATTTAAAGTATATAGGAGCGTGTGCATAGATGCAAACACCACATCATTTTGTCTTTTTGTTTGTTTACTTGTTTTTTTTAGTGGGGGGTTGCACTGGGAATCAAACGCAGGACCTTGCACTTGCCAGGCAGGCTGTGCTACTGACTATATCCCTGCCCCCACCACATCATTTTAGAAAAGGGACTTAGGCACCCGTACAGGTCGGGGTTCCTGGGCCTCCTGAGACCTCCGCCTGTGCAGACGGCGGGATGACTGTGTTACCGGTTCAGAGGCCAGAGCCGGTCTGACAGGAGCGCTTTCCGTATTGCTGTAACCAACGCTTCGCTGTTTCTGTGGAGAGAGGCTGGCCGCACGTTTTGTGGCTTCTTGGGCTCCTCTGGGACAGTGCCTGTCTGCCTTCTTTCCACAGAGGAGGATCTCCTGCCTATTTAATTTATAGGCCACATGATCAGATTGGCAGAACTATTCTGAAATCTTTAGGCATAAGGAGTATGGTTTTACAAAGCCATCTAAAACATGTTTATAAACAAGAACCTGATGTCAGAAGGCCCTTCCTACCCAGTCTGGTTTTCTTGGTGACATTACGATAAAGGCAAAAGGTGCATTAAAAGCTTTGGATCTGTACAGAGGGGGTAAAATCTCACCCACAGACAGTTCCTGTCTAAGGAGGAACAGGCCAGATATAGATCAATAGATGCAGTAAAATGTTCTGCCTTGTTTCAACCAAGCTACTCTGTAAAGCACCAGTGTTCTCACAAGATGAACAGGAATCTATTTCTAAAATTTCTGCATTAAATATACAATTTACTCTATAGAATGAATATGTCCGGGGGACAATTCACTGAAAAGTGATGTGCTGACTTGCCCTCTTTTCCAGGATAAACTCCCGTAATCACCCGCCACGCCCTGGCGGGCAGATGCTGCAGACTTTGCTCCTGAGCTGGGGGGGTTAAAACTTGATGCCCGAACTCCTAGCCAGCAGTACAAGCGTTTGCTGTGGGGCGAAGCTTTTCATCCTGGTTAGTCCAGCTGCTTCTGACTCACCGGGAAAAGGAACAGGCAAGTGTACATGGCTGTAGTACTCCTAACATCAGCACCTAAATGCACTCTCAAGGACAGAACTCTGGTCCTTGGACAGACAGCTGGACTCAAAAGCGTGCAGCCGTCATCTGCGAGGCTAGGGGACGTTCACGTCCAGTCTCTGTACTGCAGGATGGACCAGCTTCCTGGCAGCAGAAAGATCAATCAAACATCTCACAAAGGAGGCTCAAAGTTCAGTAATGTGAGACCTTAATTTACAGTGGTCTCCAATTTATTGTTGTGTATTTTTAAACCATGCTATTTAAAGCACAGCTAATTTAAAAGCTAGTGCTGGTACTGCATGGTCACTGCTAAAGATTTATCAGATGCTAATAAGAAAAGTAACCTGTCTGTGGTCCCAGGGCCCCTGAAGAACCCAACCTCCAATACCTCTGTCTGTTGGGTGACAGATACTGGCTTTCTGATAGGTAGTTTGCTACTTCTTTGTCTTGTATTTGTTATTTGTTTGCACTGCAGTTTAAACATTACAGGAAAACATACAGCCTTACTGGGTCAATACAACCATGCGTTTTTTCAGAGGGACCTCTTGTCCCCGTGTGACACCCTTTGTACAGCTCTTTTTTTTTTTGGAAGGGGGCGTGTACCAGGAATCAAACTCATGACCTCAGGCTTGCCAGGCAAGCGCTTATGCTGCTGAGCTACATCCCCGGCCCTGTACGGCTCTTCGAAGTCCTCTGGAAGCAGGAGTTGTGGGCAATGAAACCGGAGCCTCCATCCAAGAGTGAAGAAACCAGCTTGCCCCAGACCCACAGCAGAGGCTGACAGTGTGGGCCTACTGTGTGTGTATGTGTGTGTGTGTGTGTGTGTGTGTGTGTGTCACTGTGCTCCTGGCTGGGGAGACCAAGCCCACCACCTGCAGTCCCCACAACTCTCTCACCCCACACCTGTACCACCGCCTGAGCGGGGAGGACATTGACAAACAGCCCTTTCATGGCTCTTGGTAAACACACGAGGCACATCAGCACTACTCATTATGTTTGACACAAAAAAAAACAAAATTCCACCCACGTTCATCATGCACTAGAGATGGTTAGTGTAAGACAATCTGCAAGACGGTCTAAGGCTACAGATGGTAGTACAAGCAAATGGCACACGTGCTTAAAGGAGATGTTACAGTTTTCTAAGAATCTGCAATGTAAGTAATTAGGGTAATCAAAGCAAACACACAGTTTCCCATATGCACCTTGACACCCAGCTAATGAGACCAAGGATTCCCAGCTTTAGGGATGTTCATAAAAATTTAAAACATCTCTGGTTCAATCAACCAACAAACACATTTTCTAAAGGCCTTGATGCCATGCCTAACATGGCAGACACTACGTAGGTAGGCACAGGAAGTCATAGCGGAACCACGAGCAGGCACTGAGGAGATCCTGCAGTGGGGACCAGAGGGCCATTTCACAGAGGTCAGACCGGCAGAGCAGGAGAGCGGGAGGTGAGGAGGTGTGGGTGGTGTGGAAGGGGCCGAGGCCCAGGCAGAGGGATGCTGTAAGCAGTGGTATGTGTGGAGCAGGACAGCTAAGCACAGAGGTAGCACCGGGCATCCAGGGGGAGAAAGTAGCCACGTGAAAGGCCCAGCGAAGTCACTACCCACCAGTCCTCCCCTCCTTCCAAGCAGCACATCCTTCTGGGTTTGGATCCTGGGTCCTGCGTCTTGGCCCCCCATCCACCCAGACCTCCTCCTAGGCTGGATCTCTACCCACAAACCAGGCGCAGGGAGGGCTCCCGGAAAGCTTAGGATGGGGTGGGAGCCTCATTTTCTCTTCTTTGGAGACTGGGGATGGGGTAGGAAGGAGGAAATTGGGCTTGGGTTTGAGAAGATTACTCCTGGGTAACTGCCTGGTTATTATTACAACGGTTGGGTTTTTTTTAATGCTCCTGGCTTAAACTGGTTTTCCCAGAAGCAAACCTTGGGACAGACTGCCCTGCAGGTTGTGTAGCTGAGACACCAGGGGCCCACCGTAGGGTGGGAACTGACACGGGGACAAAAAGTCGCCAGCAACGATGTGGGGTGATGAAGACCCTCCCATGCAGGCACGGGGACCGGGACAGGCAGCACAGTGCAGGAAAAGGGACAGGGGTCCTGCGGGGTTGGGTGGGTGATGTGGGGCTCCCACGGCGTTCACTTCCGTACTTGTAACCTGTCTGGAAATCTTACTTCGAACTCCGCATTACAGAACAAAACAAAGCGAAAATAAATAAATAAAAACAAAAGAAAACCAAAAAACTTTCCATTTAGAAAAAATAAAACACAACCAGATACTGTCCCAGTGCCAGGCTTTCGGAACGGAGAAGACCATGTTGGGATTCCGTGTGTGATCTGAGTACTTTCAAAGTGTGGTGACCTCAGCCAGAAACAAGGGTGAGTGGCACGTATGCAGTTTAAAGGAGCTGCATTCAAAGGCTGTTAATTTGGTTTAGGCCTCAGAAAGACAAGGAGCTTTATGAGTACTTGTGATAGCAGCAAACAGTAAACATGAGACATTGGGACCAAGTGTCTTACACAACCATGTTAATGGGAAACAGCCTGCATATAAGATTGTCCAGCGTGAGTATAAAATGCTTGGCAATAAAGCCTTACACAGGAGCAACAAAAACAAAGAAAGTGGCATCTATGGTGCAGACACGTGCACCTCGGGCGACTGGAAAAAACAAGCCAGCAGTCAGACGGCCCTTCCCTCTGTCCTCTGACTGCTCCTGTTTAAAGTCTATAGTGTTAGCGAGCAGGACAAGAGGTACTCACAGCAGCTTAAAGCAGTAAAGGAAATACTGTCACGGCTTCCATAAGGGAAAGGAGTGCTAACTGACAAGCCCTAGGGACACTTCTGACTAGTCCACAGTTTTAAACCTAAAACTAATAAAACAATTGGCCAGTGCATCTAAGACTGCACCCTGATTTAATGTAACTGTTTTATATGATCTATGTTTTCTTATCTGTTCATCTGTTTTTAATAACTGGTTGAAATACTCGTGCCAGCTTCAAAAAAAATTTTTTTGAGCTAAAAAAAAGTAATAACAAGTAATGGGAAATCTTCTAGAACTTACCGAAGAGGTGTAACCTACCAAGAAGGTACAGTGTGCACGTGTCCAAGCTCTTGTTCCCCATAATTCAAGGGCATCTAGGTAATCTTTGCAGCAAATGGGAACAGCACCTCTGCAGAATGGAAAAATACACAGGAAGTGGGGGAGCATGCATAGGAAGAATGGAAGGTCCCTCGAAAAGCCAGAGGTAGATGTGACTTTACGCAGGGAGCTGGCTTCTTGCAGGGCACAAAGGTTTTGGGAGGACTTTGGTAATCAAGGGTGAGACTGATGACCACAGTGAGAGCTACGGCGTTAATAATAAAGGGACCCATGACATAGGCAAATATATGTACAGATCATCGCCTCAACTTGAGCCTCAAAGGCCCAGACGTATTACTGCTTTCAGATTTATTTATGGATCAGTGTCCTCATGCGATAAAGACTTGGCTTGTAAGCTAAAAATACCGAAAGTCACAACGCATGACTGGGCTTTCTCTCCTTTCTTTACTGCACAAGCGATGTCAGCACAGGCCACCAGTCCAGGGCCAGCTCCTTACTCATCCAGCAGACAGGACGGAGGTGTCAGAGAGGAGCCGCCCGAAGCTCTGTGCTAATAAACCATGGCCTCAGCCCCTGTCAACTGCCAGCGAAGTCACCCAAGTGGGCTGGGAATGTAGCTCAGCGGCCTAAGTGCCTGCCTGGCAAGTGCAAGGTCCCGAGTTCGATTCCTGGTACCACGAAAAAAGTCATGCAAGTTTTACCAGAGGCCTCTTCCCCAAAGTGCCCCTCTCCACGGCTAACCTGACTTTGCTGCAGGCTGCTGCTATCTGGGCTCCATGGAGGGAAAATCCGAACCCCAGCTCCTGGCTGAGCCATTCCTGGTGTGGTTAATATCCTAAGAAAAGGTAGAGAAGTGCCTCAGCATCCTCTCCACTGAGGAGGAGCTGCCTGGTCTTCTGGGGAGGTTGGTCTTTCCTTTTCCTTCCTTCTTTTCTTCTTTATTTCCTCCCTTCCGTCCTTCCTTCCTCCCCGCCCCAGCAAAGGCCTGAGTGCCTGCTGCTTGCCAGGAGAGAAGGAGCCTGGGGTAGAAATGTCCCAGGCTGTGGGAAGTTGAGTGTGTGCTCTCCTCCAAGTCCAGCGTGGACAAGAGAGAGGAGTGGAGACCCCAGCTGGGCCAGAGTGGAGAGAGGAATGGAGACCCCAGTTGTGCCTCAAGTGGGCGCCCAGTGGGAGGCCCCACTGCCCAGGGACGCCAGACGGCACTGCACTACTGCGAAGGGGGAGGCGTCCAGAGGGCACGGAGAGGAGAGACCTCAGCACACCTGTCCTGCCACTCGCAGCCGAGGGCCGAGCGGACGGGCTCTGCACCCCAGCCAGAGCTCTGCGCTTTCATAGGTGACACATGCGGCCACTGAGGATTTCAAGCTGGGAGGGACAGGGAAGAGCGTGGCAGGGAGGGCACGCAGGCAGTGATCAAGAAGTCCCGGAGGCCGCCCGGTGGAGGTGCCTGCCCGGAGAGGCTGACGGGGCCTGTTCCTCCAGCAGGCTGGGCTGGGGGGTAGCTGGAGGATGGAGGTTCATCCCGTTCAGGCGGGCGGAGATGAAAAGGCTGGAGTCTCCGTGGGGCGGGGCGGGGGAAGGCACTCCCTCTCTGGGTGTGCAAACCGGTACAGTTTGGGGTTGGAAATGTGGCTTTCCCCGTCACGTTTAAAAAGACTGTTCATACACTTTTCCTAAGCAATTTCTACATAAAATCCTTGCACAACTCTGTGAGCATATACACGGTTATCTCCTACAGCTTTTTTTTCTTTTTTTTTTTCTTGAATATTAGGGGTCAAACCCAGGGCCTTCACACTGAGCTACATCCCTAGCCACTTTTTTATTTTTCATTTTGAGATGGGGTCTTGCCCGGGATATAGCTCAGTGGCACAGTGCCTTGCTTGGCAAGTGCAAGGTCCTGAGTTCGATTCCAGGTACCAAAAAACAAAAAGAGAGAGACAGGGTCTTGCAAAATCACTAAGCTGCCAGGCTGGGCTCAAACTTGTGATCCTCCTATTTCAACCTCCCAGAGTGCTGGGATTACAAGCGAGTGCCACCACCCCCCTTAGCACTTTTAATGGTCCGAAAGACATGTTTTTAAAAGGAAGCAATCAGATATTCACCATCAGTCACATAAATTATGCCACTAGAAAGAACGAAGGGCCCAGAATCCCACGTGCACACCGTATCGGGGAGGCGGCTAAGAAACAATTCCAGAGAGGGGCTTGAGGGTGACGTTTCTCCCCAGTCCCAGATGGTTTGGCGGTGGCCCTGGGGACTACAGTGCAAGCAGCTGGGACTCGGATGAGCAGCATGGAGAGAAACTCCTGTGAACAGAAAACGCAGAACAACGTATGTGTCCTATTACGGTAAAAAAAAAAAAATCAAGACCAGGTAATGTATGTTCAAGGTCCAGAGGATGTGTTTCTTTTTTTGTTTGTTTGTTTTTCTGGTACTGGGAATTGAACTCACGACCTTGCATCTGCCAGGCAGGCGCTGTGCCGCTGAGCTAAATCCCCAGCCCCTGGAGGATGTGTTTCTGGAGGAAGAGTTTATGATAGACTTCCCCTCTGTGGTGGATTAATCAACTTGTGACACCCAGCTGAATTGAGTCAGCCTGGTGCTGGGTGTGGAAAGCCCACCTGAGGGTTGTTACTAACAGCATGAAAGGAGAACTGGAGGGGGAGTGGCGCTGTTGATTCTCCTGGAGAAGCTTGTCACGCTGGTTCTCCTGATATGAACCCAGCTGTTATCATCAGAGGAGCTTGGGTCCTTGCTGTTGCTGAGGATGGCTTCGGTTCTTTTCAGTGGAGCTCTGGTCCTTACTTTGAGCATCATTTCCTAGCTCCACTGCAGATCCCTCAGCCTGCTGACACAGATCCTTTGTCTCGCTGGTGCAGACTTTCTAGCTTCCACCACTGACCTTTGGGTCTTCCCCGTGCAGATCCTTGATACAGACTTGAAGGAGACATTGTCGTGGGCTCTAGGTCTCCAGCTGGACTCGTGGAGGACACTTCCCATGGGCTCTAGGTCTTCAGTCTAACTCATGCAGGACATTGCTGTGGGATCCAGGCCCTTAGCTGGATTCTTTCGGTCTCTAGCGTGTAGGGAGATCTCTTGTACTCTTCTGCATTTGACTTTTTGGGTGAATTATAAAATAATCCTATAAAGTATGTGTCTTGTATTAAATCAATTCCCTTGCAAATCTTGACTACAACACCCTCCTTAAGTTTGACATAAACTGTAGGGTTTCAGTTTGTGTGGTAAGTATGAGTCACTTTTGTGAGTAAAAAAAAGAAAACCAACACTTTAAAACAGTCAGTCAATAAACTGACACATTAAAAGCAACAAACAAAAAAGTTTGTGAGCCTGAGTTAAAAGTCACACTTTAAATTACATATCGGAGTATTCTTGCCGGGTCACGGGCGCTATCATTTATGAATAGCTGTCTCAGCAGGGTCAGCCAGCAGCTCCTCCAGGCTGATGCACCCGCCTGACTGCTTGGAGCCCCAAGAGTCCCTTAATGTCACTGCCCACGCTGTACCCCATCCACCTGTGACTCCCAGTTCCCAGGGCACCCGGAGTGTGGCTCCTTGCTGTCCACACTGGCCCTGTCCACTTCACCCACCCACGTCTTGCATGCTCCCTCACCCAGCACTCTGGCCACCTGGCAGCTCGGACACTTGCCATAGGGCTGTTCTAGGTTGGCATTCCTCATCCTGCCAAAGAGGGGGCAAAGTCTCCTGCCTCCTCCCCAACCCCTTTCAGCCAGGACTGTGGAAATACTTCTTTTCCCTGAGACCATCCCAATCACTGAACCCCGGAGCTGCACGGCTCTGGGTTGGGGATGGGGAGGTCTGTAAAGCAGAGGAAGCAGAACCAGCCGCCCAGGCCTCCCTAACATGGTGGCTCCCCGACAAGTCTGGGAAGTTCTGGTATCACAGAAAAGGCGTCTGCACAAAGATCCAGCTGCTACTGCCCGCCAACCAATCACGCACTCTGGATCCAGCCACCTCTGAGAGAGCCCCACGTATGACCACGGGAGGCTCTGGGGGGACATCTAGACATGGCCAGAACAGAGCGGCTGGCCAGGGAAGGAACCCATTGATGGAACCGTGAGCCAAGGGAGCCTCAACTCCTTTAAGTTGGGGTGTCGGGTGTTTTGTTCATCAGCAGCAGTGCCCACCCCTAGCCTGGGGTCTGGGCCTGGGTGCGGTGGGAGAGGCCTCCTGGTTCCTGCCTCCACTCTCCCTCCAGCCTTCACACTCACCCCAGGCCACTCCCCTCAAACAGCACACGGCCCAGGGGCAGCAGGGCACCAGGGGCAGCTCCTGAGGGCTGAAGGCCTCCTGGGATGGCACACAAGGCCGAAAGGGTTTGGGGAGCCAGAGGCCCTGTCCCCCAGTCGGTCACAGAGGCGGCTCAGACTCAGCCTCCAAAGCACGTGCTTGTCCCGGACACGGCAGCGGACCCTCCGTCCTCCCTGCAGGCTCCTCCCTGCTCCCGAACCCACAGCACTTCCCTCCCACAGCAGAGACACGGAGACGTGCTCCCCAGTCTTCTCACTCCCACACTGGCCAAACAGGGCCAGCGCCCCAAGTGATACCGCAGCCGTGAACCTCCAAGGAGCTCCAGGTGCAGGGCGGTTACTGTAGGTCACGCCGGCAGGCCTGGCCCCGTGCATCCTGGTGTGGAACTTGACATTTCCAGGAGCCTTTTTTATTTTTATCTCTGCCCCTAGGTAGTGGGCCTTAGGACCAAGGCCAGCGAGGTTGGTCCAGGGGCGATGCCCAGGCTCAGGTGAGTGGAGGACTGCAGTTCCGTGCCTCCTGATTGCCCATCCACATTAAACCCACTGGAGAAGCCCGAGCTCTGGTGCAGCTTGTGTGCCGCGGTAAGGGGTCTGCGCACTGCAGGGCCCCGGAGGTGGCATGGGCCCCAGAGGTGGTACGGGCCACGGAGGCAGGTCAAGGGGTCAGGGGTGGCGTCACCCTACATGGGTGGCAGCACCGTTCATCTAAAAGACAAAGCCTGGGGTTAGAAACCCAGGAATTAGGAGAGGAAGGTGGACAGGGTCAGAAAGGCAAGGAAGGAGGGCTGCAGAGGCGGGAGCACCTCCACTCCCTGAGCTGGCCGTGAAGCGTGACACTGTGTCACCATGACTGCCGTGTTGACAGAGGACACTGCACAGACCCAGGAGATGACGGGGTAAGAAGGTGCACTGGCAGCCCCTCTGTGCTTGAGCGGTTCCCAAGGCTTGTCCTTGAGTGAAACACAGAAAACAGGAACAAAAACAAACCCCCCAAGAGGCGGAACAGCGTTTGTGAGGATTCAGGGAAGAATACCGTGGGATCCGTTTGGAGAAGGCTGAGGTCAGAACGTTGCTGCTCCCCGAGGGGCCCCGGGTGCACAGCAGCAGGGACGAGCAGGCTAGCTCTTCCCTTATATTTCTCTGCTCCCCTTGCATTCTGTATTCAGTGCAGACAGCACATTTCCTATTAAAAATGAATTTAAAATTCTACAAAGAACACGGGCCGCCGCCAGAAACAAGAAGCAGCACAAGTTGTCACTGGGCATCTGAAATGACGCCCTCAGGAGGAGTTAAAGTAATGAGTTACCAGTCGGAGCTGACAAGTTGGCAGACACCAAACCATTCTTAAAACATCGAGACCGGCGTCTTCGCAGAGGGCTGGAAGTTCACAGAGGGCTTCTGAGAAGCTTTAGAGCAGCCGAGGGGGAAACAGACCGGGGCCTGGAAACTAAGCAAGGAAACCGGGAAACAAATTAGATGTCGGCTGCATTCTCCTGCGAGAATAAACTGCCCAGTAACAAAGCAGCGCAAAGGGAGTGGCTTAAAGCAGTAAAAAAAAGTGCTGTCTCCAGGCTTGGGGGTGGGGGGTGGAGGGCAGAAAGCAAAGGTAAGGAAGCTGTGCGTGTCTGGGAAGCTGAGGCAGGAGGATTGCCACACGTTCAAGGGCAGCCTGGAATCCATACCAAGACGTATCTCGAAAGAAGAAAGAAAGAAAGAAAGAAAGAAAGAAAGAAAGAAAGAAAGAAAGAAAGAAAGAAAGAAAGAAAGAAAGAAAAAGGAAGGAAGGAAGGAAGGAAGGAAGGAAGGAAGGAAGGAAGGAAGGAAGGGAGGAAAAAATTGTATTATCTCTGTTTGGAGGCGAAAAATCCAAAATTGTGTGGCAGGTCGGTTCCCTGTGGGATCCGCAGACGGAATGGGCGCCCGCCTCTGCCTGGCTTCGCGGGCTCGCGGCCACCCCACCTCCACGCCTGTGACTGCGTCGAGGCCCGGGCTCAGCCGGCCCTCCTGGAAACCACACTGCGTCTAGATCGGCCACCGGCCGGGGTCCAGACAGACTGCAGTGCTACGCCTCTCACAAACAAGCAAACGAGGCTTCAGTAAGACCCCGAGGGCAACAGCAGCAGGTGCTTCCCCACTCACACACATCTGGAGGGGCACGCGGGCCAGCGGCCACACCTTCGGGACAGGGCTCCACCGAGGTCCTTAAGGGGTTCATTTTGTTAAAGACCCTGTGCCGATGTCAGTTACTGCCGCCCTCCGGCCGGCAGGGGGCGCCGCTCGCCCCGCTCTGCCCAGCCACCGTGCCGACCGGAAGTCCCGTCCCATCCGGAAGTCGCGCACCGGCTCTTCCCCAAAGATGGCGGCGTCCCCGAAGTTGGCGCCGTCTGGCCGTAGGCGTGGGGCCCGCATGAAACGCGCCGGGGGCGGCCCCGGCGGGGAAGGATCCCTGAAGCGGCTCATGCTGGCAGTGGAGGGCTTCGTGCGGGCCACCTCCGAGGGCCAGGCTCCCGGAGGCTGTGAGGGGCGCGGCGCCGCGGTGCGCTCCCGGACGCTCAGGAGGAAGAGCCGCAAGGAGCTGCGGAGGGAGAAGCGGCAGCTGCGGAAGGCGCGGCGCCTGCAGCGGGCGGGCGGACCCGGGCGGGCCGGGG
>NW_004955579.1:11521-27098 GCF_000276665.1 Chinchilla lanigera
GAGCTGCTAAGTTAGGGATTCTGCCCCAGGACCTCCCAGTCCAGCCTGTTGGCATTTAGGCACCTCTGCCAGGTGCATATGCTCAGGATGGAAGAAGCAGGCATGGAGGCTCAGGTGCCTCCCTGGGACAAGTGCGGGGGGACGAGGGGGCGTGCACAGCCCCCCATCCCTGCTGCCTCCTGGACCACCCCAGTCCTGCTGCACTGCTTCTCATCTGAAAGCTCACTGTCACACTGTGCATGGCTCTTTATCCATTTGCACACAAAGTAATGCCACAAATAAAACACTCAGAGAAAAATAAATCCCGAATATTCCAAACCACTTCAGCTCTTCTGGAAATGTGGATGTGTTCGTGTTAGATTGAATTTAGACCACCCTTCAAAGTGTCAAGCTAGTATGTGATTGTGAGATGTCTATAAACTGAGAAATTATTATAATTCTATCATAATTTACTACTTTACCGAAATAAACTAATAAGATAAATAAATACTGCCGCTTACGCCCAATTGACTAATATGACCCAAACAGAAATAAAATATCGGATGGAGGTGAGATGCCAAGATTAAACGAGATTAGTGACAGAATCTCAGCCCACTGTTTCAATAGAATTAAAGTGATGATTTAATGTGTTTTTAGCTCAGAATCATTGGAAGAGGGTTTTTTGTAATAACATAGAAATGAATACACACTTGTCCACGCTGCAGAGGAATAAAAGGTTGTAATATTTTTGAGTCTCTTGGCAGGGCAATCCATTCTCATCAATCTCACACCCTGCAGGGGGACATGAAGATGTTTTTCTTCCAATCATTCACAGTCATTATTTAATGTAGGGGAGCAGCCACTGTCTTCATTAATATATTAACCTATGGCTCAGAAAGGCCTTGCAGTAAACCAACAGACAGCTCCTCGTGACGGGTTTATGCCATAGGGCCTGGGGATGTGAGCCATCCGGTGTGCCAGCCCCTGGAAGAAGCCGACTTTGATACCCAGCCAAAGAGGGCCAGCCAGCACCGCAGCTCGCGGGGATGACCAGAGCGGGGCACCCAGCACCGCAGCTCGCGGGGACGAGTGGAGAGGCTTGGCCAGCACCCTGGCTTACAGAAACAGCTTCAGTGCTGTGCCCAGTGGCTGGTTAGAATGCGTGTGGTCTCAGCTGTGTGTCGTGGCCAGTTATGTGGGATGCTAATGCAGGAGGACTGAGAGTTCAAAGGCTGCCTGGAAAATTGGATGAGTCCCCGTCCCAAAGCATGAAAACAAGACCCTCTAGTGAAGAATTCAAGGCTTCAAATAGAGTAGATCCGTATGTTGCAGAACAGAACTAGCGCTCATAGACGCGTTGATGTAAAACAAGGAGAGTGCAAGGAATCGGCTCTTGCTCACCATTCAGGCCTCTGGGTCCTCAGGCCAACAACACCTGGCCCGGTCACCCCCATCAAAACCACCGAGCTCCTGGAAACACAGAGTCCAGCTTCTTAATGTCCCCAGCTTCAAGGAACATTAAAGGAAGTCACAGATGCAGACAGCCCTGAGCGGCCTGGACCTGTCTTCGGATCCCTTTCTTCCCCAATAACGAGAACGTGGGGCTCCCCACACCACAATCCCAGCCTGAAACTTCGCCAGCAGTGAAACTCTCGGGCTGGGGGAGCCGGGGGTGCCAGGGTCGTCTTTCTGAGACACAGCAACAATGTCATTCTCACAGGGAGAGGCCAGGACTGGCTGGCGCAGTGTGGCCCCAGCAAGTACCCTGGCGAGGAGCCCCCCGGTCCTCCCTCTCTGGAGCCCCCACTGGTCCAGCCCAAGTCTCTGTCCTTAGGCTGCTCCTGCTGCAGTGACGCAGTAGACAGGAAACACTTGGGCACAGGCTGCGGAGGACCTTGTGCCGGGTCACGCGGAGACCTCAAACAGCTCTTGCTATTGTGGGCCGTGGACGGCCTGCACCCCCTGCCCTGGTTATGTGCCTCAGGACCATCCAGCACCCGTCCTAAGGACAGGACTTTGGGACAGCAGCAGAGGCCAGGCCTGACTCCCTCCTCCTGCACCAACACAGCACTGGACAGGGACACTGCCTCGCACGGGAGCAAACAGAACGTCCAGCGCTCAGGGAAGCCTGGGTAAATACTAGCTCCACCCTCACTGCTGCTCTTTTCAGGGAGACAGAGACTCTGCTGACTGAGCTGTGCAGGCGGCACCCCAGCCTCGGTCTCCCCATCCGTACCCACCCTGGGGAGCTTGACCTGATCGGAGTGTCTGGTGCCACCCTCCTGCAACACCCTCACCTCCAGCTGAGCCGCTCCACTAAACAAGGTCCCGCCTGCCCTGCTCATGTGCTATCCCCACGGGGATGTCGGATTCACTCCCGGGACGTGGATAGTGCCATCCATTAGAGACCCAGGAGTGCTTTCGGGTTCCCAGACCCTGAGCGAGCTGCTATGGGGGTCTCCTTCCCTTCTCAGCAGGGCTGCCATCTCACTGGGCTGGCTCTGCTCTCCACCCGAAGAGCCCTCAGGATCCAGGACAGGCCCCAGCGAGGGCCGGGGATCCACAACAATCTCGCCCCACAGCTGGTCCCTCGTGCAGAGGGCCAGGCTGACGAGCCTGACTGGCCCGCTGCTGTGGGTGCCTCTCCTTTCCCTCCAGTGCCGGGTCCTCGTCCATCTGTGCTCAGCAAGGTGCCCACCACCTAGATTTCCTGGAAATGCGGCTCCTCAGGCCCCAGCCCGGAGGCCCAGGACTCACATCCTGGGCCGGGTTCAAGAGATGCTAGCCTAGAAATGGGCAGCACGATGTGGAGCCAAAGCTTCAGCCAGGGACCCCACTTCTGTGCCTTGTCCTCCCCTTGCCTTGGGGTTCCCAGTCCTGGGGGCTCCAACCTGAGCGTGGACTCAGGACAGCATCTCTGTCTAACTGTGCCCCAACTCAGGTCCTCCCAGACCCAGCCTTTACCCCAACCCCCTCCTTTCCACATCCACCACAGAGCCAGGGCTCCGTCTCAGGTGTCTGCAGGCCACCCCGAGTTCTTGCTCTTGCTACTTACATCCCAGATGTGGAGCCCCACCTGCAAGGCGCAGGTCTGACCCTGGCTGCCCTGTGCCCTCTGGTCCAGCTGCCCGCCATCGCCTTGATCTGGCCTTGTCCTCTGAGCCCAAGCCAGCCCCCTCTTTCCTCTGCAGAGCCCCCAGGGCCTCCCACTCCCTCCGAGTCCACAACCAAGTCCCCTGTGTGGTTGGTCGGACCCTTCATGCCCTGGCTTCCCTCTGTGGCCTGGTGGCCTGCTCGTTCTCCTCCAGCTACCCGCCCCTGTGGCTTCGCGCGCATCCAACCTCTGCCCGCAGGGCTCATCCCTGCACACACAGCCCCACCTCCCTCCTGCCCTCGCGCCCTCGAGGGACACCTGCAGGAGACAGCAAGATCAAGTGCCAACCTGCGCCCCCTCCCTGCCCCCACCACGCACCATCACAGCCTCTTGGTGCACTTCACTGCCCTTGCTTACCGCTGCCAGCCCCAGCGGCCAGGACAGAGGTGTGGTCAAGCCTGAGCAGGGGCCGAGGGGAACCAGAACAGGGTGCATGCGTTCAGGAGCATTTACAACGGTGTTTTCCCAGCGTGGGCAGAGGGACAGCAGCGCCAGGTGGTGCCAGGCTCCAGGGCTGGAATCGGCCCACCGCAAAGGGACCTGTGAAGCCCAGGAAAAAAACAAGGTGTTATGGTTTGTGTCTGTGTGTCCCCCCAAAGCCTCATGCGGTCATGGGGCAGGCTTTTAGGGTTTGATTGATTATAGGTGTGAGAGCTACACCCGCCCTGGGGTGGATAGTTTGTATGTGTAAGGGACAGGAAGAGGCTGCTTGGGGCGATTCCTCCCTTTTAGTGATTGTTGCTTTGCTGTGTTCTGCTGCCATGAGCTGTAGCCCTCTGCCATGTGGCACTCTGCCTTGTAGCCTGCCAAGTATGGACTAAAACCTCTACAAACTGTAAGCGAAATGAACCTTTCCTTCCTTAATTTTGGGCATCAGGTACTTTGTCCCAGCAACAAGAGGAAAGTCACCAAGACACAAGGGCAGGTGGGGAGGGCCACTCCTCTGAAGGTGGTGGCCCTGGGCCTGGGCAGTGAGCAGTAACCACCTACCAGGAGGGGGCCCTTCTGTCTCTCTATCCCTGTATCTCTCTGTCCCTCCATCCCCTCACGCTGCTCCTCCCCAGCCAACCCCAACAAGAAAACCAAGGGCAGCAGGTGCAGTGCAGGCTACAGATTGGCGGGAAGGAAGTCAGCTGCCATGTTTCCATCGCACCGCAAGCCCCGTGGGTGTGAACACCCTAAGGCCCCGTGCCAGCCATCAGAGATGGGCAGCTGACTGCAACAGAGATGTGTTTGCTCTCAGACCCAAGGCCACACACAGCGAGTCCCACGGTTGACAGGCCCCGTTCCTCTGACAGCCCCAGGAAAAACCACCAGCCCAGATCTCCCAGCCCCTGGCATGGGGGTGGCCAGATGTGCCTCATCTCCAGCCAGTACCCCCACTTTATCCTCAGGCCCTCAACGCCCATGTGCAACTCGGGCCTTTCTTCTTGTTATGGGCACTGGTCACACTCAGTAAGGATCCGCCCTCTACCATCAGGCCTGATCTTGCCTACTACACCCAACACAACCCCCTTTCCTAATGAGGTCACAGTCACCA
This sequence comes from Chinchilla lanigera, assembly GCF_000276665.1. Taxonomy (NCBI): domain Eukaryota; kingdom Metazoa; phylum Chordata; class Mammalia; order Rodentia; family Chinchillidae; genus Chinchilla; species Chinchilla lanigera. Next base: position 16,195 of record NW_004955579.1, read on the forward strand.
GGGTCGGGGCTTAGGACTTCAGTATACATTTTGGGAGCCACAAGTCAGCCCCTAAGAGCAAAGACTCAACAAACACCCCCAGCAGAGCCAGGAAAGCACCTGTACCCTCTGAAGATGGGAAGAAACTCCAGGATTAATCAAATGGTCTCACTGCACTAAAAAGCCTTTCTTTCCATGAAGTTATGTCAGAACTGTGGGCAGCTGTAAGTGTCTAAGGGAAGCCAAAGAATGGATTCAGTCCCCAGGAGAGAGAGACAGAGAAAGAGACAGAGACACACAGAGATACAGAGAGACACAGAGAGACAGACAGAGACAGAGAGACAGAGACAGACAGACAGACAGAGACAGAGACACAGAGAGACAGAGACACACAGAGACACAGACACAGAGAGAGACAGACAGACAGAGACAGAGAGACAGAGACAGACAGAGAAACAGAGAGACAGAGAGACACAGAGAGACAGAGACAGAGGGAGACAGAGATAGAGAGACAGAGACAGAGAGACACACAGAGAGACAGACAGAGAAAGAGAGACAGAGAGACAGAGAGAAAGAGAGAGAACAAAGGCACACATGCTTTCTGTGCTTCCATACAGCGCACTCTAAAATATAAATCCATCAATCTCCGCTTCCAAGGAGCCCGCTTGGTCTGCGCTAGCGTCACCACCGGCCGTGTTAACCTGTGGAACAGTGTTGCTGAGCACATCCTGCCCTCCATGCCCACAGATTTCACCACTGTGGGCCCAACCAAGGGCTGAAAATATGGAAAATAAAATTGTGTCTGTACTGAATGCAGTTTTTTAAATTATTCATACCCATTTACACAGTACAGTGGGCAAATCAGAAATGATTTAAAGTATATAGGAGCGTGTGCATAGATGCAAACACCACATCATTTTGTCTTTTTGTTTGTTTACTTGTTTTTTTTAGTGGGGGGTTGCACTGGGAATCAAACGCAGGACCTTGCACTTGCCAGGCAGGCTGTGCTACTGACTATATCCCTGCCCCCACCACATCATTTTAGAAAAGGGACTTAGGCACCCGTACAGGTCGGGGTTCCTGGGCCTCCTGAGACCTCCGCCTGTGCAGACGGCGGGATGACTGTGTTACCGGTTCAGAGGCCAGAGCCGGTCTGACAGGAGCGCTTTCCGTATTGCTGTAACCAACGCTTCGCTGTTTCTGTGGAGAGAGGCTGGCCGCACGTTTTGTGGCTTCTTGGGCTCCTCTGGGACAGTGCCTGTCTGCCTTCTTTCCACAGAGGAGGATCTCCTGCCTATTTAATTTATAGGCCACATGATCAGATTGGCAGAACTATTCTGAAATCTTTAGGCATAAGGAGTATGGTTTTACAAAGCCATCTAAAACATGTTTATAAACAAGAACCTGATGTCAGAAGGCCCTTCCTACCCAGTCTGGTTTTCTTGGTGACATTACGATAAAGGCAAAAGGTGCATTAAAAGCTTTGGATCTGTACAGAGGGGGTAAAATCTCACCCACAGACAGTTCCTGTCTAAGGAGGAACAGGCCAGATATAGATCAATAGATGCAGTAAAATGTTCTGCCTTGTTTCAACCAAGCTACTCTGTAAAGCACCAGTGTTCTCACAAGATGAACAGGAATCTATTTCTAAAATTTCTGCATTAAATATACAATTTACTCTATAGAATGAATATGTCCGGGGGACAATTCACTGAAAAGTGATGTGCTGACTTGCCCTCTTTTCCAGGATAAACTCCCGTAATCACCCGCCACGCCCTGGCGGGCAGATGCTGCAGACTTTGCTCCTGAGCTGGGGGGGTTAAAACTTGATGCCCGAACTCCTAGCCAGCAGTACAAGCGTTTGCTGTGGGGCGAAGCTTTTCATCCTGGTTAGTCCAGCTGCTTCTGACTCACCGGGAAAAGGAACAGGCAAGTGTACATGGCTGTAGTACTCCTAACATCAGCACCTAAATGCACTCTCAAGGACAGAACTCTGGTCCTTGGACAGACAGCTGGACTCAAAAGCGTGCAGCCGTCATCTGCGAGGCTAGGGGACGTTCACGTCCAGTCTCTGTACTGCAGGATGGACCAGCTTCCTGGCAGCAGAAAGATCAATCAAACATCTCACAAAGGAGGCTCAAAGTTCAGTAATGTGAGACCTTAATTTACAGTGGTCTCCAATTTATTGTTGTGTATTTTTAAACCATGCTATTTAAAGCACAGCTAATTTAAAAGCTAGTGCTGGTACTGCATGGTCACTGCTAAAGATTTATCAGATGCTAATAAGAAAAGTAACCTGTCTGTGGTCCCAGGGCCCCTGAAGAACCCAACCTCCAATACCTCTGTCTGTTGGGTGACAGATACTGGCTTTCTGATAGGTAGTTTGCTACTTCTTTGTCTTGTATTTGTTATTTGTTTGCACTGCAGTTTAAACATTACAGGAAAACATACAGCCTTACTGGGTCAATACAACCATGCGTTTTTTCAGAGGGACCTCTTGTCCCCGTGTGACACCCTTTGTACAGCTCTTTTTTTTTTTGGAAGGGGGCGTGTACCAGGAATCAAACTCATGACCTCAGGCTTGCCAGGCAAGCGCTTATGCTGCTGAGCTACATCCCCGGCCCTGTACGGCTCTTCGAAGTCCTCTGGAAGCAGGAGTTGTGGGCAATGAAACCGGAGCCTCCATCCAAGAGTGAAGAAACCAGCTTGCCCCAGACCCACAGCAGAGGCTGACAGTGTGGGCCTACTGTGTGTGTATGTGTGTGTGTGTGTGTGTGTGTGTGTGTGTCACTGTGCTCCTGGCTGGGGAGACCAAGCCCACCACCTGCAGTCCCCACAACTCTCTCACCCCACACCTGTACCACCGCCTGAGCGGGGAGGACATTGACAAACAGCCCTTTCATGGCTCTTGGTAAACACACGAGGCACATCAGCACTACTCATTATGTTTGACACAAAAAAAAACAAAATTCCACCCACGTTCATCATGCACTAGAGATGGTTAGTGTAAGACAATCTGCAAGACGGTCTAAGGCTACAGATGGTAGTACAAGCAAATGGCACACGTGCTTAAAGGAGATGTTACAGTTTTCTAAGAATCTGCAATGTAAGTAATTAGGGTAATCAAAGCAAACACACAGTTTCCCATATGCACCTTGACACCCAGCTAATGAGACCAAGGATTCCCAGCTTTAGGGATGTTCATAAAAATTTAAAACATCTCTGGTTCAATCAACCAACAAACACATTTTCTAAAGGCCTTGATGCCATGCCTAACATGGCAGACACTACGTAGGTAGGCACAGGAAGTCATAGCGGAACCACGAGCAGGCACTGAGGAGATCCTGCAGTGGGGACCAGAGGGCCATTTCACAGAGGTCAGACCGGCAGAGCAGGAGAGCGGGAGGTGAGGAGGTGTGGGTGGTGTGGAAGGGGCCGAGGCCCAGGCAGAGGGATGCTGTAAGCAGTGGTATGTGTGGAGCAGGACAGCTAAGCACAGAGGTAGCACCGGGCATCCAGGGGGAGAAAGTAGCCACGTGAAAGGCCCAGCGAAGTCACTACCCACCAGTCCTCCCCTCCTTCCAAGCAGCACATCCTTCTGGGTTTGGATCCTGGGTCCTGCGTCTTGGCCCCCCATCCACCCAGACCTCCTCCTAGGCTGGATCTCTACCCACAAACCAGGCGCAGGGAGGGCTCCCGGAAAGCTTAGGATGGGGTGGGAGCCTCATTTTCTCTTCTTTGGAGACTGGGGATGGGGTAGGAAGGAGGAAATTGGGCTTGGGTTTGAGAAGATTACTCCTGGGTAACTGCCTGGTTATTATTACAACGGTTGGGTTTTTTTTAATGCTCCTGGCTTAAACTGGTTTTCCCAGAAGCAAACCTTGGGACAGACTGCCCTGCAGGTTGTGTAGCTGAGACACCAGGGGCCCACCGTAGGGTGGGAACTGACACGGGGACAAAAAGTCGCCAGCAACGATGTGGGGTGATGAAGACCCTCCCATGCAGGCACGGGGACCGGGACAGGCAGCACAGTGCAGGAAAAGGGACAGGGGTCCTGCGGGGTTGGGTGGGTGATGTGGGGCTCCCACGGCGTTCACTTCCGTACTTGTAACCTGTCTGGAAATCTTACTTCGAACTCCGCATTACAGAACAAAACAAAGCGAAAATAAATAAATAAAAACAAAAGAAAACCAAAAAACTTTCCATTTAGAAAAAATAAAACACAACCAGATACTGTCCCAGTGCCAGGCTTTCGGAACGGAGAAGACCATGTTGGGATTCCGTGTGTGATCTGAGTACTTTCAAAGTGTGGTGACCTCAGCCAGAAACAAGGGTGAGTGGCACGTATGCAGTTTAAAGGAGCTGCATTCAAAGGCTGTTAATTTGGTTTAGGCCTCAGAAAGACAAGGAGCTTTATGAGTACTTGTGATAGCAGCAAACAGTAAACATGAGACATTGGGACCAAGTGTCTTACACAACCATGTTAATGGGAAACAGCCTGCATATAAGATTGTCCAGCGTGAGTATAAAATGCTTGGCAATAAAGCCTTACACAGGAGCAACAAAAACAAAGAAAGTGGCATCTATGGTGCAGACACGTGCACCTCGGGCGACTGGAAAAAACAAGCCAGCAGTCAGACGGCCCTTCCCTCTGTCCTCTGACTGCTCCTGTTTAAAGTCTATAGTGTTAGCGAGCAGGACAAGAGGTACTCACAGCAGCTTAAAGCAGTAAAGGAAATACTGTCACGGCTTCCATAAGGGAAAGGAGTGCTAACTGACAAGCCCTAGGGACACTTCTGACTAGTCCACAGTTTTAAACCTAAAACTAATAAAACAATTGGCCAGTGCATCTAAGACTGCACCCTGATTTAATGTAACTGTTTTATATGATCTATGTTTTCTTATCTGTTCATCTGTTTTTAATAACTGGTTGAAATACTCGTGCCAGCTTCAAAAAAAATTTTTTTGAGCTAAAAAAAAGTAATAACAAGTAATGGGAAATCTTCTAGAACTTACCGAAGAGGTGTAACCTACCAAGAAGGTACAGTGTGCACGTGTCCAAGCTCTTGTTCCCCATAATTCAAGGGCATCTAGGTAATCTTTGCAGCAAATGGGAACAGCACCTCTGCAGAATGGAAAAATACACAGGAAGTGGGGGAGCATGCATAGGAAGAATGGAAGGTCCCTCGAAAAGCCAGAGGTAGATGTGACTTTACGCAGGGAGCTGGCTTCTTGCAGGGCACAAAGGTTTTGGGAGGACTTTGGTAATCAAGGGTGAGACTGATGACCACAGTGAGAGCTACGGCGTTAATAATAAAGGGACCCATGACATAGGCAAATATATGTACAGATCATCGCCTCAACTTGAGCCTCAAAGGCCCAGACGTATTACTGCTTTCAGATTTATTTATGGATCAGTGTCCTCATGCGATAAAGACTTGGCTTGTAAGCTAAAAATACCGAAAGTCACAACGCATGACTGGGCTTTCTCTCCTTTCTTTACTGCACAAGCGATGTCAGCACAGGCCACCAGTCCAGGGCCAGCTCCTTACTCATCCAGCAGACAGGACGGAGGTGTCAGAGAGGAGCCGCCCGAAGCTCTGTGCTAATAAACCATGGCCTCAGCCCCTGTCAACTGCCAGCGAAGTCACCCAAGTGGGCTGGGAATGTAGCTCAGCGGCCTAAGTGCCTGCCTGGCAAGTGCAAGGTCCCGAGTTCGATTCCTGGTACCACGAAAAAAGTCATGCAAGTTTTACCAGAGGCCTCTTCCCCAAAGTGCCCCTCTCCACGGCTAACCTGACTTTGCTGCAGGCTGCTGCTATCTGGGCTCCATGGAGGGAAAATCCGAACCCCAGCTCCTGGCTGAGCCATTCCTGGTGTGGTTAATATCCTAAGAAAAGGTAGAGAAGTGCCTCAGCATCCTCTCCACTGAGGAGGAGCTGCCTGGTCTTCTGGGGAGGTTGGTCTTTCCTTTTCCTTCCTTCTTTTCTTCTTTATTTCCTCCCTTCCGTCCTTCCTTCCTCCCCGCCCCAGCAAAGGCCTGAGTGCCTGCTGCTTGCCAGGAGAGAAGGAGCCTGGGGTAGAAATGTCCCAGGCTGTGGGAAGTTGAGTGTGTGCTCTCCTCCAAGTCCAGCGTGGACAAGAGAGAGGAGTGGAGACCCCAGCTGGGCCAGAGTGGAGAGAGGAATGGAGACCCCAGTTGTGCCTCAAGTGGGCGCCCAGTGGGAGGCCCCACTGCCCAGGGACGCCAGACGGCACTGCACTACTGCGAAGGGGGAGGCGTCCAGAGGGCACGGAGAGGAGAGACCTCAGCACACCTGTCCTGCCACTCGCAGCCGAGGGCCGAGCGGACGGGCTCTGCACCCCAGCCAGAGCTCTGCGCTTTCATAGGTGACACATGCGGCCACTGAGGATTTCAAGCTGGGAGGGACAGGGAAGAGCGTGGCAGGGAGGGCACGCAGGCAGTGATCAAGAAGTCCCGGAGGCCGCCCGGTGGAGGTGCCTGCCCGGAGAGGCTGACGGGGCCTGTTCCTCCAGCAGGCTGGGCTGGGGGGTAGCTGGAGGATGGAGGTTCATCCCGTTCAGGCGGGCGGAGATGAAAAGGCTGGAGTCTCCGTGGGGCGGGGCGGGGGAAGGCACTCCCTCTCTGGGTGTGCAAACCGGTACAGTTTGGGGTTGGAAATGTGGCTTTCCCCGTCACGTTTAAAAAGACTGTTCATACACTTTTCCTAAGCAATTTCTACATAAAATCCTTGCACAACTCTGTGAGCATATACACGGTTATCTCCTACAGCTTTTTTTTCTTTTTTTTTTTCTTGAATATTAGGGGTCAAACCCAGGGCCTTCACACTGAGCTACATCCCTAGCCACTTTTTTATTTTTCATTTTGAGATGGGGTCTTGCCCGGGATATAGCTCAGTGGCACAGTGCCTTGCTTGGCAAGTGCAAGGTCCTGAGTTCGATTCCAGGTACCAAAAAACAAAAAGAGAGAGACAGGGTCTTGCAAAATCACTAAGCTGCCAGGCTGGGCTCAAACTTGTGATCCTCCTATTTCAACCTCCCAGAGTGCTGGGATTACAAGCGAGTGCCACCACCCCCCTTAGCACTTTTAATGGTCCGAAAGACATGTTTTTAAAAGGAAGCAATCAGATATTCACCATCAGTCACATAAATTATGCCACTAGAAAGAACGAAGGGCCCAGAATCCCACGTGCACACCGTATCGGGGAGGCGGCTAAGAAACAATTCCAGAGAGGGGCTTGAGGGTGACGTTTCTCCCCAGTCCCAGATGGTTTGGCGGTGGCCCTGGGGACTACAGTGCAAGCAGCTGGGACTCGGATGAGCAGCATGGAGAGAAACTCCTGTGAACAGAAAACGCAGAACAACGTATGTGTCCTATTACGGTAAAAAAAAAAAAATCAAGACCAGGTAATGTATGTTCAAGGTCCAGAGGATGTGTTTCTTTTTTTGTTTGTTTGTTTTTCTGGTACTGGGAATTGAACTCACGACCTTGCATCTGCCAGGCAGGCGCTGTGCCGCTGAGCTAAATCCCCAGCCCCTGGAGGATGTGTTTCTGGAGGAAGAGTTTATGATAGACTTCCCCTCTGTGGTGGATTAATCAACTTGTGACACCCAGCTGAATTGAGTCAGCCTGGTGCTGGGTGTGGAAGGCCCACCTGAGGGTTGTTACTAACAGCATGAAAGGAGAACTGGAGGGGGAGTGGCGCTGTTGATTCTCCTGGAGAAGCTTGTCACGCTGGTTCTCCTGATATGAACCCAGCTGTTATCATCAGAGGAGCTTGGGTCCTTGCTGTTGCTGAGGATGGCTTCGGTTCTTTTCAGTGGAGCTCTGGTCCTTACTTTGAGCATCATTTCCTAGCTCCACTGCAGATCCCTCAGCCTGCTGACACAGATCCTTTGTCTCGCTGGTGCAGACTTTCTAGCTTCCACCACTGACCTTTGGGTCTTCCCCGTGCAGATCCTTGATACAGACTTGAAGGAGACATTGTCGTGGGCTCTAGGTCTCCAGCTGGACTCGTGGAGGACACTTCCCATGGGCTCTAGGTCTTCAGTCTAACTCATGCAGGACATTGCTGTGGGATCCAGGCCCTTAGCTGGATTCTTTCGGTCTCTAGCGTGTAGGGAGATCTCTTGTACTCTTCTGCATTTGACTTTTTGGGTGAATTATAAAATAATCCTATAAAGTATGTGTCTTGTATTAAATCAATTCCCTTGCAAATCTTGACTACAACACCCTCCTTAAGTTTGACATAAACTGTAGGGTTTCAGTTTGTGTGGTAAGTATGAGTCACTTTTGTGAGTAAAAAAAAGAAAACCAACACTTTAAAACAGTCAGTCAATAAACTGACACATTAAAAGCAACAAACAAAAAAGTTTGTGAGCCTGAGTTAAAAGTCACACTTTAAATTACATATCGGAGTATTCTTGCCGGGTCACGGGCGCTATCATTTATGAATAGCTGTCTCAGCAGGGTCAGCCAGCAGCTCCTCCAGGCTGATGCACCCGCCTGACTGCTTGGAGCCCCAAGAGTCCCTTAATGTCACTGCCCACGCTGTACCCCATCCACCTGTGACTCCCAGTTCCCAGGGCACCCGGAGTGTGGCTCCTTGCTGTCCACACTGGCCCTGTCCACTTCACCCACCCACGTCTTGCATGCTCCCTCACCCAGCACTCTGGCCACCTGGCAGCTCGGACACTTGCCATAGGGCTGTTCTAGGTTGGCATTCCTCATCCTGCCAAAGAGGGGGCAAAGTCTCCTGCCTCCTCCCCAACCCCTTTCAGCCAGGACTGTGGAAATACTTCTTTTCCCTGAGACCATCCCAATCACTGAACCCCGGAGCTGCACGGCTCTGGGTTGGGGATGGGGAGGTCTGTAAAGCAGAGGAAGCAGAACCAGCCGCCCAGGCCTCCCTAACATGGTGGCTCCCCGACAAGTCTGGGAAGTTCTGGTATCACAGAAAAGGCGTCTGCACAAAGATCCAGCTGCTACTGCCCGCCAACCAATCACGCACTCTGGATCCAGCCACCTCTGAGAGAGCCCCACGTATGACCACGGGAGGCTCTGGGGGGACATCTAGACATGGCCAGAACAGAGCGGCTGGCCAGGGAAGGAACCCATTGATGGAACCGTGAGCCAAGGGAGCCTCAACTCCTTTAAGTTGGGGTGTCGGGTGTTTTGTTCATCAGCAGCAGTGCCCACCCCTAGCCTGGGGTCTGGGCCTGGGTGCGGTGGGAGAGGCCTCCTGGTTCCTGCCTCCACTCTCCCTCCAGCCTTCACACTCACCCCAGGCCACTCCCCTCAAACAGCACACGGCCCAGGGGCAGCAGGGCACCAGGGGCAGCTCCTGAGGGCTGAAGGCCTCCTGGGATGGCACACAAGGCCGAAAGGGTTTGGGGAGCCAGAGGCCCTGTCCCCCAGTCGGTCACAGAGGCGGCTCAGACTCAGCCTCCAAAGCACGTGCTTGTCCCGGACACGGCAGCGGACCCTCCGTCCTCCCTGCAGGCTCCTCCCTGCTCCCGAACCCACAGCACTTCCCTCCCACAGCAGAGACACGGAGACGTGCTCCCCAGTCTTCTCACTCCCACACTGGCCAAACAGGGCCAGCGCCCCAAGTGATACCGCAGCCGTGAACCTCCAAGGAGCTCCAGGTGCAGGGCGGTTACTGTAGGTCACGCCGGCAGGCCTGGCCCCGTGCATCCTGGTGTGGAACTTGACATTTCCAGGAGCCTTTTTTATTTTTATCTCTGCCCCTAGGTAGTGGGCCTTAGGACCAAGGCCAGCGAGGTTGGTCCAGGGGCGATGCCCAGGCTCAGGTGAGTGGAGGACTGCAGTTCCGTGCCTCCTGATTGCCCATCCACATTAAACCCACTGGAGAAGCCCGAGCTCTGGTGCAGCTTGTGTGCCGCGGTAAGGGGTCTGCGCACTGCAGGGCCCCGGAGGTGGCATGGGCCCCAGAGGTGGTACGGGCCACGGAGGCAGGTCAAGGGGTCAGGGGTGGCGTCACCCTACATGGGTGGCAGCACCGTTCATCTAAAAGACAAAGCCTGGGGTTAGAAACCCAGGAATTAGGAGAGGAAGGTGGACAGGGTCAGAAAGGCAAGGAAGGAGGGCTGCAGAGGCGGGAGCACCTCCACTCCCTGAGCTGGCCGTGAAGCGTGACACTGTGTCACCATGACTGCCGTGTTGACAGAGGACACTGCACAGACCCAGGAGATGACGGGGTAAGAAGGTGCACTGGCAGCCCCTCTGTGCTTGAGCGGTTCCCAAGGCTTGTCCTTGAGTGAAACACAGAAAACAGGAACAAAAACAAACCCCCCAAGAGGCGGAACAGCGTTTGTGAGGATTCAGGGAAGAATACCGTGGGATCCGTTTGGAGAAGGCTGAGGTCAGAACGTTGCTGCTCCCCGAGGGGCCCCGGGTGCACAGCAGCAGGGACGAGCAGGCTAGCTCTTCCCTTATATTTCTCTGCTCCCCTTGCATTCTGTATTCAGTGCAGACAGCACATTTCCTATTAAAAATGAATTTAAAATTCTACAAAGAACACGGGCCGCCGCCAGAAACAAGAAGCAGCACAAGTTGTCACTGGGCATCTGAAATGACGCCCTCAGGAGGAGTTAAAGTAATGAGTTACCAGTCGGAGCTGACAAGTTGGCAGACACCAAACCATTCTTAAAACATCGAGACCGGCGTCTTCGCAGAGGGCTGGAAGTTCACAGAGGGCTTCTGAGAAGCTTTAGAGCAGCCGAGGGGGAAACAGACCGGGGCCTGGAAACTAAGCAAGGAAACCGGGAAACAAATTAGATGTCGGCTGCATTCTCCTGCGAGAATAAACTGCCCAGTAACAAAGCAGCGCAAAGGGAGTGGCTTAAAGCAGTAAAAAAAAGTGCTGTCTCCAGGCTTGGGG
>NW_004955579.1:27198-47832 GCF_000276665.1 Chinchilla lanigera
CCCAGCACCCGCGGCGCACAGCAGGGGCCGGGCTTCGCGGCCGGAGGGTCCCCCTGCCAAGGCCGCGGCTCGCCCGGGGAAGACCAGACCCTCGGCCGCCGCCGCCGCCCGGAAGCGGGCTCTGCTAGCGGCCAACGAGGAGGAGGACCGCGAGATCCGGAAGCTGGAGCGCTGCCTCGGCCTGAACAAGCGCAGGAGGAAGGGCGACGGCGGCGCCGTGCCGCTGAGCTTCGCGCGCGACGGGCTGGACTACATCCTGGGGGCCCTCGAGCCCGGGGCAGGCGGCGGCGGCCTGTACGGGAGCAGCGGGGAGGAGGACGGGGACCGGGACGAGGCACGCCCCGAGCGCCAGAGCGAGGAGGCCGCGGATGGGGAAGCGCGGGCCGCCGACGATGAGGACGAAGAAAACGAGGAGGAGGACGCGGATGAGGCTGTGGACCCGGAAAGCTGGGAAGGAGTGGGAGGCGGCGCGTGGGAGAAGATGGGGAGGAAGAGAGTCCGCTTCACGGAAGATGAAGATCTGGAACGTGAGAGTTTGGAGAGAGAGGACACAGCTCCGCAGGTGTAGTGCAGACAGTCCAGGCCCTCCGGAAAACTGGGGAGCAGGGCGCGGCGCAGTGTGGGCGGTGGGTCGGAAACAAGGGCTTCTGCAGCCTGCTGAACTCTCAGCGGGCCTCTCGTGTAGAAAGGGCAGGGGCGAAAAAGCAGCGGCGAGCTCTTGCGATTTTACTGTTGAAGTGTGCATAGAGCAAGGGGCAAAGTGGGATTTGGCCAGTGTCAGTTACTTGCTGTTTATTGCCCTCCTCTCAAGGAGCGTGTTGGTGAAAGTACTGAAAGGTACATCCCTCCGCAGGGGAGGCGGGCCGTGGAGACAGTGGATGTCCACAAGAAGGCGGAGCTGGACAGGCTGAAGAAACAGGTCAAAGGCCTCGTTAATAGGTAACTCTCCGTTGTTCTGTCCCTTCAGGAGGTTGTCTGCATCTCAGAGTACAAAAACTGACAGAACTGCAGGACCGGCCTTGTGGGGGTCCTCTGTGTTCTTGTCCTGATGCGCCCAGGCTCAGACCTTGGGGAGATGGGTGCAGCTGTTTGGTACTGTGAGTCCCCTCAGTGTCTGAAGCGACCCCTGGGCTCACACCGTCACTGAGCAGCATGGAGGAAAGGGGCGGGGCTTCTGTGTCACCCCAGGAGCCGCCGGGGAAGGCCTGGCAAGGTCCAGGCTCACTGATGGGAAATGCGGTCCTCCATCCCCCTGGTCACTATTCGCGTCTGTGTTTCTCATTGTCCGGAGGTTCCTTTGGAAGCTGCTTAGACAGACCTCGTTCCCTAACACCCTTCTGCAGTTCTTCCATTACTCTCCCTCAGAATCCCCACACCCCTTCCTCAGACCCTCTGAAGGTGACCACTACCCTGACTGCCAGCACCTTACCTGGTTTTCCCAAGAAAGTGTATTGCTTTTTTGTTGTTTAACTTACTATTCAGAAATAATTCTAGGTTCACAGCGAGGACCTGCGTGTTGCTACCTGCTTGCCCCAGATGATAACATCTGTGGCTAGAATACAACTAAAAACAGTGGGGAGGTGACACACAACCCCCAGAACTGTTCTGGTTCTGGTCTCGCTGTGCTCGTGTGTGTGTGAGAGAGAGAGAGAGAGACAGAGAGAGACAGAGAGAGAGACAGACACCCTGTGCAGTTTTTTTGGGTGTTTTTGCGGTGCCGGGGATTGAACTCACAACCTTGCGCTTGCCAAGCAGGCACTTATGCCACTGAGCTATATTCGCAGCCCCTTCTGTGCAGTTTTATCATGGGAAGATTTGGGTAATGGGTACCAGTCAGGCTCTCATGCCACCCCTTTATGTTACACTGGCCCCTCTTTCCCCTTGTGTTGCTTTTTACTTCTTTTTAATTAAAACCCAAACACGCTTTTCACGGGGTGTGCCAGAATTTCCCCATGTGGTGGTGCGCTGTTCAGACAGTTGGTTCAGTACAATCACGTGTACACTGGGAGTCACCTGTCTGATACCTTTTCATCCATCCCTGTAGGTAGGGTGGCCTCTGCTTAGTGTAAGAACCCAGGATGTTGGTACCACTTACGAAATGGGGAAGTTAGTGCTTTTCCTAGCAACGCAACACAACCTCAGGATGGTGTCGTTTTCTCTGGGGGTAGAGGGTGTCCTCATGTCCTTTTTTTTTTTTTTTGGTACCAGGAATCACATTCAGGACCTTGCGCTTGTCAGGCAGGTGCTGCACTGCTGAGCTGTATCGCGGACCCTCATATACATTCTTGCAGACTGAGAATCCAGGGTGTGCTTCCCTGGTGTGTGTCAGCTAAAGGCAGTTATTTCAGGGTTGCAGAGTATTAAGTGGTGATAGGCAGTGTACGCTGGGTTGTGGCAAGTAAGACATTTTACTAGAGCAGAAGTGCTTAAAGTAAGGTGTTGATAATACTAACAAGTCCTCAGTCTTCAGGCGAACTGCAAAGTGGTCCCTAGTGTGAAGCGCTGTTGCTCTCCACATTCATGTCCCTCTGCAGGCTGAGTGAGCCCAACATGGCATTCGTAAGTGGACAGATGGAGGAGCTGTACATGGCCCACAGCAGGAAGGACATGAGCGACACACTGACCGCCACCCTTATGGACGCCTGTGTCACCTCCTCGGCCATGCCCAGCCGGCTGATGATGGAGCACGTCCTCCTGGTCAGCATCCTCCACCACACGGTTGGAATCGAGGTACTGGCACATTGTGGGGTTCAGCAAGCAGCTGTGGCAGGTGTGGGGAAGGGGCAGCCCACCGTGTGCCCTCACGACTGCTTAGGCATTCGCCTGTTTCTGGTACGGAAGGAGATGCTCCTTCTGAAGTTCTCTTCTACCCCCCAGCTTCCCTGGCTAGCTTTTCCCTGCACTGTGGGGTTAGTTGCTGTTCTAGTCTTCTGCACCCCATTGTTCCTACCTAGCAGTGGTCTCCTTATGGTAATGTTTGGAAAGATGAGAGGCTGTAGGACCTGCGGACACAGGAGACTGAGGGCAGGAGGGAGGTGGTCTGGACCCAGGGCGACCGGGCGCAGGACTCCCCAGCTCCCTCATGATCTCTGTGGTAGAAGATCTGCACCAGCTACTGTGGGACTCACTCTTTTGGAGTGATTTTTTATTCAAAGATCCATACTGGTTTTCCTGTATGAATGCAAGTCCATTTTCTGGCCATTACAAAGCATAATGGAAGCCTGGACAGATTTCCTGATGCTTGTGATTGCTGTAATTCAGCGCTGCGTGTGGCCAGCTTAGTACATCCCCGTCCTCTTAGATTACACTTCAGTGACTTAATAATTAACATGATTTTATTAGAGACAGTATTTTAATGAATTATGGGAAAGTCATAGACCCTGACTGTCACACATCAGGAATTTACTTGATTTGAAAACACGAGATTATTGGTCCTACTTCTCATTTAGACCTTTGCTAATAGCGTAAAGGATGATGAGATGACTTGCTCCAAGGGGAAGTCATTACTGTACTTAGCTAATGACATCCACTAAAACTTCTGCCAACGTGATGAGCGCTCAGGATGCCGGTTCCATTAAACTTGTTTCAACGCCGTCCTGAGAAAATTAGCCTCACAGGAATTCATGGAGGAAAAAACTAAGAACCAGAAGCCACCATGGCGCCTGCTGGGTTGCTTCTCTAAGTCACTAAAAGTATCTGCATAAATTTATATTAGAGCTCACACATTAGAATTAAGGAACATGCTTAACTAAAACTACTTAAGCAATGTGAAATTTCATATTTTTAGTGTAATGTGATGTGTAGTTTTGAAACATTGTACAGATTTTAACATTTGGTATAATTCTGTCTGTATGTTGGAAATGCCAGTGAGCTGGAAGCATAGCTCCGTAGTAGAGCACTTACTTGGCATACATGAGGTCCTGGGTTCAACCTTCAGCACCCCTAAAGGTGTGTGTGTGTGTATGTTGTGCCTCACGCCTCATGTTTTCTTGCTATAATACTCACACTAGGCGTTAAAGCCTTTGGGTTTGTGTTTACTGAAGAGGCCTGAACTGGGGTTTGCAGGTTAAATCCCTTACTCTGAGGATAAAGAGCATGTGGACTATGGGAGCAGGCTTCCAGGAAGTCAGCTGCCTCTGCTGCTCCTGCTTTTTTCTAAATTCTTCTCATGTTAATCTTGGGGACCCAGCCATTACATGTGCCTACTCCCATTCTCCCAGCTAGCTGGCAGAGCTCATCCTCCCTGAGATGTCCATCTTTCTCAGAGCCCTGCGTCCATCCTACCTGATGTCCTGTAGTCGAAACCGATAAGACCTACACCGATTTTATCCAGCCCCTCTAACCTGCTTCTCCTGGCGTATATCCTGGTTGCCCAGACCAAACACTGGGGAGCAGGGGCATTTAGCTTTCATATCCAGTGAAATGCCCTCCCCTGCCAGTCTGCTCGGGGTCACACTGATGCCAGCTCTTATTGCTCAGCCCACCATGGCTGCCTATTCAGGCTGTTGTCTCCTGGCTGGCCTGTTGGTGTCATTCCATGTCACCAGTGTCCCTGCTGCTGTCTCCTCCCTCTAGTCTCAGTTTGAGCGGAGATTCGAGAGAAGATGATGACATGACAGTTACACTAGCAAAACAGTGATTGCCATTTCTGCTTTTGGGTTTCATTGACACCATTTTGCAAAGTGGAAAGGTGGATTGTGAACGTGCCCAGGACCACCCAGTTCAGAGTCAGCCCCAGGACACACTTGGGGACGTGGATCAGAATGTGCCTGAGCAGTACGAAGACGGCCTCAGGGTGATCTTGCCCAGCTTCCCCAGGCCCATGCTAGTCCTGGCCTGGTGCTGTCCCCTCAGCTGCGTGCTAGCTTCCCTGCCTGTCCCCTGCGGAGCTCCTGTGTGTGGCGGGGTGCAGCCTCCCTGTGTGGAGCTGAGAGCTCGTGTGCCATGTGTGACCTCAGGGATGAAGTACCTGCCTGTTTGGAGTCTAGGAGGCCACTTGAGGATATGTTGTCATTTTTGCCCTTTAGATTTCATTTGTATCACTTCCTTATAAGAAACTAACTTGGAGGGAAACTGGCAAAAGCCATCTCCAGAATGAATGTTGTTAGGTGGCACTGTTGGAGATGCGGATATGTTTTTGACAGCATTTTTTAAAGTTTTTAAGTTTATTTTCCCAAGCAACCTCAATGGCTACTGGCCAAAATGTAGCACTTTGTGCTTGATCTCAAAGCCCAGAGGGTGTCCTTACAGCATGGGTTTGAGTACCGAGGAAGTCGCCCCTGATGTTGCCTGCCCTACAGTGTTCTGTCCTGGTCTGTGCTCATTGTAAGTCGTGCTGGAGTTGCTACAGGTTCTGCCTCCTTGGAGTGTGTGTCCTGCCAGTCATAGCATGTGCGTGTTGCACGGTACTTTAGAAGTGCTCGCAGTCTGAAGCAGGAGGTCTCAGTGACGGTGTGGTGACCCGCCTCTGCTGCCGTTCAGGTTGGTGCGTGCTTCCTGGAAGCCGTGGTGAAGAAGTTTGATGATATCTACCAGACCAGAGGCGATGGGAAGGAGTGTGACAACCTGTTCACCATCGTCGCCCACTTGTACAACTTCCACGTGGTGCAGTCACTCCTTATCTTTGACATTTTGAAGAAACTGGTAGGAACTTTCACGGAAAAAGACATCGAGCTGATTCTGCTGATGCTGAAGAACGTGGGCTTCTCATTGAGGAAAGACAACGCTTTATCACTTAAAGAGCTGATCACCGAGGCCCAGGCCAAAGCCAGCACTGCGGGCGGCAGATTCCAGGACCAGACCAGGGTATGAGGGTCGCTTGACACAGACTCACCAGAACTTAAAAATAAGTGTTTAGGGTAAATATTACTCTGCCTTTCCTAACGATTCCGGGTCTCCTTGGTCTTACCTAGTTTTGTGGTTTTATATTTTTTGTGGTGGTGGTACAGGGATTGAACCTAAGCAGTGCTAAGCTATGTCCCCAACCTTTTTGTATTTTACTTTGAGATAGGGTCTTGTTCTATAGCCCAGGCTGTGCTTGAACTTTGATACTCCTGGCTGTGGTTCATCTTTAATGTGTAGGTTTATCGTGTTTATTTACTAAGAACCTAGATAAATTTTTTGTGACTTTATTTTTACTTACTTATTTTTGATAGGGTCTCAGTGTGTAATCCAGGTTGGTCTTAAACTCACTGTGTAATCCAGGCTGGATTTGAACTTGTACCAGTCCCCCTGCCTCAGCCTCCCAAGTGCTAGGCTTACAGGCGTGCACCACCACGTCAGGCAATATTGTATGAATTTACAAGTCAGCTTACTTCATTCATTCATTCATTCGGAGAATTTTGTTGTGTAGGGGGCCTGGGGCCTGGGGCCTGCTGTCAGACTGTGGCTTTGCCTGCATCTTGCCAGTCTCACGTTCTCCGTCTACAAAACAGGGCCCTCCAGCTTCAGCCTTGTTTGCTGTTTGGAGGATAAGAGGTGTGGATGTACCCAAGGGACCCCTAAGGAAAAGGGGGTGCAGCTGTTGAGGAACGAGACAAGGACAGGTGTGGAGGCCTGGGGGGCCCACTCAGGCTGAGGCAGGGTTTATGCTGCTTATCTGGAGGCCTTGGCTGGTGCTGCACCTGAGGACGCTCCCTTTCCGTGTCCTTCCTGCTGCAGTGTGGAGAGGGCGGTGGAGTGTCGCAGGGGTCTGGGGGCATGGAGGCGTGTTTGTGTGTGTGCAGTGACAGTCCCCATGCAAAACAACACAGAGCTCCGCAGTGGCAGTGACAGCCATGGGCTCAGGAGGCAGAAGTGACCCAGCGTAGTGGGCTTCGGGCTGAAGGAAGCAAAGGTTGGGTTCCCCCTTCAGGTGGACAGGAGGGCATATGGGGGCCGCGCAGACCCGCAAGAAAGCCAGACTCTGCTTTTGAAATCGTGAACCCGATGCATCTGGCTGTCTGCAAGCGGAGCAGTCGGCTGTGTAGACAATCTGGGATGACCGGGTTTGGTTTCTCCGTGTTTTCCTTAGATTCGGTTTATGCTGGAGACGATGCTAGCATTGAAGAACAATGACATGCGCAAGATCCCAGGCTATGACCCCGAGCCGGTGGAGAGGCTGAGGAAGCTGCAGAGGACACTGGTCAGTGGCTGTCGTTCTGGTCTGTCTCAAGTCTTGGCGGCACATGGGTGCACTGAGAAAACAGGGGCCTGGCGGGCTCTGAGGTGGGAGCTGTGGGCTTTCCTTGGTGCAGTCTGGCTACCCGCCTGTGCTGGGGCTTGATGTGGGTTGCTGGACACAGGTGCGTTAGGTTCTCCAGGGGCTCCCGGAGCAGCTGGGCCCCACCTGGGCCCGGGAGGTCGGCAGGGATCAGGCTCATCCTGCCTGAGTCACATGACATCGCCTCTGGCAGAGACAGGCTCCTGTCACCAAGACCGTGGTGGCTGTCATGTCCCTTCATGACAACTTTCCACAGACATGGGTGAGAGACTCAGGCCCTGAGGACAAAATGCTGGGTGCTTCCTGCTTGCTCTGATGTTCGGGGCAGGCCAGCGGTCCCAGGAACTCCTAGCTACTGTCACACAGCAGAGAAGGTCGCTGTCTACGCCGGGGCGTGCAGTGGGTGCAGAGCGTGGCTGGCGGGTGCCCTCACCCGGGTGTCTTCCTCACCAGGTGCGCAGTGCCAGCTCCAGCTCCGAGACTCAGCTCCGTGTCTCCTGGGACGGCATCCGGAATGCAGAGCAGGCCGGTCGCTGGTGGATCGTGGGGTCTGCGTGGAGTGGGGCCCCGATGATTGACAACAGTCATCTCGCAGTCCCACAGAAGCCACTCACGGGGACGGTAGGGAGACCCCTGCTCTCGGGCTGCCTCGTCTGTTTCCAGCTCCCCGGAGGAGCTCCATACTGCTTTGCGCGGGGACAGGTCTGAAAGGCCTTGTAGAAAGGTTGGACAGGTGCAGCGGAGCTGTGTGCAGTCCAAGCTGCTCGGGGCTGAAGCAGAGCGCCCCAAGCCCCTGAATCCAGGGCCACCTTGTGCAACTCAACAAGGCCTCCTGTTAAAACAAAACACAAAGATACATTTGCTTCAGCTTTTGTTGTGTCTCCTTAAAGAGTTTGTTTTTGAGACAGGGTCTTTACTATGGAATCCAGGCTGGCCTCAAACTTACAGCAGTCCTCCTGCCTCAGCCTACTGAGTGCTGGGATTACAGGCATGTGCTGGCGTACCCTGCACCTTACAGAACTCTTTAAGGTTACAAAACACATAGTACAAAAGATCTGGGAGTGGAGTGGAACAAGGAGACGGTGTGAAAGCCACGCACTCATCTCCCAGATGCCTATCCCTGGGATGCAGAGCGTTCTGTTGCCCAGGGAGTGTGGGTTCCAGTCCATTAGCTACATCCTGCACATGGCCCAGATGTCCTCTCCTCCCCTCCTGGCCTCTCCGGCCTGGCCCTGGTTGCACTTGGTGGCTGTGGCTCCCCATGACCGGCAGCCACACACGTCTGACCTCAGCTCCCAGCTGCCCTCCGAGCAGTCTCCAGGCCAGGCTCTTTTCCCTTGGGCTTTTCCCCAGCTGTTTCCCAGGTCGTCCAGCCATGGGTACTGGCAGCACAGGGCCAGGGCCGGCATGGTGCTCCCCCGGAGACAGCCATCCAGACTTGACGGGGCCCGCTCTCCTTCTTCCTAGGTGAGCGCAAAGATGCTGGAGCTTGCCCGGAAGCAGAGGATGAACACAGACATCAGGAGGAACATATTCTGCACGGTGATGACCAGCGAGGATTTTCTAGATGCCTTTGAAAAGCTGCTCAAGTAAGGATCTGTGTGAGTGTCCCACCTGTTAATTAGACGTCATCTGGTGTGTGTGTCTGGGTGACTGGTAACAGGGCTGTCTGTGCTGAGCACCATAGGTCCCCAGCACAGCATACATAGCCCCAAGGTCCGAGGGCTCGGCCATTGCACTGCCCCAGGGGCTGGTGGTTAGCTAGTGCTGCTTGGAGAGGTAGAGACCTTCGTATTAAAACTAGCATTCTGAGTTTTTTCTTTTTTGGTGGTTCTAGGGATTGAACCTAGCTATCCCACTTAGCTATCTCCCAACCCTTGCATATTTTTTTTATTTTGAGACAGGTTCTTGCTACAATTGCTAAGTTCTCCAGGCTGAGCTTGAGCTTGTGATCCTCCTCAGCCTCCCCAAGTGTTGGGATTGCAGGCACGCATACTCATGCCTGACCCACCTTCTGATGCTTAATTTAAAACATCAAAGTGTAGTTTCTATAGTTCGTTGTGATAAATTTAAAGTACCTGCGGACTTCCACAAACTACTTCTAAACAATGTGATGTCAGCTCATTTTCTTTTATGTGCTTCATGGGGAGAATGTAGTTTGTGTTGTGATTCGGGTGGGGGCACCTTCTCAGCTGCAGGGCCTTGCTGGCTGGAAGCCGAGTCCTTTGTGAGTCTGGACCTGGCCATTGGCCGAGACTCCTGGGTCCTGTGAACCTGGTGCAGCTTCACTGCTGGGAGTGTGGATTTAGCCGACTTGTGTACCAGGAAGTCCTCCTTTCACAGCTCCCCAGGAGGCAGAGGCAGGAGGATCAAGACCAGCCTGAACTACATAGCAAGACCATGTCTCAAAAAAAAACAAAAACAAAACCCTTAATAATGTCTTTCCCCTATTTTTATTCATCACAGGCTTCAGCTGGGCTGGGATGTAGCTCAGTGGTAGTGAGGCGCGGGCTTCCATCTCCCGCACATGCACACAGAGCAGTTATTTATAATTCCCAGAAGCCGCGTACCCTCCACATGGCCCAGACTGGGAGCATGAAGAAGCCAAGATCCTCCCTTCAGTGGGGAGGGACCAGGACCCTGGGGCGTAGGTGGCTGCGCCTGTGTCCTGGGTGTGCCAAGAGCCGTTGGTGTTACGGCTGTTCACACTCTGGCAGTGGTAGGGCTGGAGGGACAGAAGACAGCCTGTGGTGGCCTGGGGGTGCTAGCTGCAGAGGGGCTTGGGTTTGGTGCATCGGCAATAGGAGTGTTTCCTGACCCTAGGGCTTGTGCACACCCACAAAGTGTGTTTCACGGTAAGTTGTACCTCGAATGTTTAAAGTGAAAACTTCACTGCCTCAGCCAGAACCTACATTTAGGTGCACGTGGTTGAGTCCTGCTAACGGGCCCCAGCCATAGGCTGTTGTGGCTGGCGTGGAATGTGTGGGTCATGCTGTGCCCTGCAGCATTTTGCCGTATTATTGGAATAAGCGACGCCAGGGCAGCAGGGCTCAGGGCTGTGGCCCCGTTGGGCTGCCGCCACCTGCACCGGCTCACTTTCAAGCCTCGGAAGATTTCACCTGAGCCGACGGCCTCTGTGCACAGGCTCGGGCTGAAGGACCAGCAGGAGCGAGAGATCGTGCACGTGCTCGTGGACTGCTGCCTGCAGGAGAAGACCTACAACCCTTTCTACGCCTTCCTGTCCAGCAAGTTCTGCGGGTACGAGAGGAGATTCCAGGTAAGCTGGGCCGCGGCGCCATACCTGTGCCCTGCTCTCGGCCTAAACACCCGTGTCCTGACGGCGGGCATTGTGGCCCCCGGAGGCAGCCGGGCCCACCTGCGTGGAGAGGTAGAGACAGGACGGGTGGTCGCCCAGCTCTGTCACGACGCGGGCCATTGGGCCCCGTGAGGTGGACTCTGACTTGGTGCACCGAGCCCTGCGGCTCAGCGGGGACAGGCTTCTCTGGCGCTTGATGGGGACTGCCGATTCTCAGGGGAGGCAGCGAGGGGCCGGTGCTGGGAACTGTTCCCAGTCCTGTCCGGAGGAGAGGCCGGGGGCCATCTCCCTAGAAGTCCTGATTGGGGATGTTAGAGATAAGTGGGTGAAAAGAAGAGCAAATAAGAAGTACGGTACCTGTGGACTACATTTTTAATAGTTTATTCTAATAGTTACTGCACTGTAATGTTCTTCTCTCTAACTGGCTACTAGATGACTTTCCAGTTCAGCATATGGGACAAATTTCGGGACTTAGAAAATTTGCCGGACACCAAAGTCTTAAATTTGGTTCACCTGGTGGCACACTTGTTGAAGACAAAGTCACTTCCACTTTCCATTTTAAAGGTTTGTATGATGCACGAAATTGTTCAAAGCACTGAGATACTAATATAATTGCTTATATTTGGCACTTTTAAAAAATACATTTCCCAAGATTCTGAAGACTATTTCCAATGTCAGCCACTGTAGAAGCTCACACAGAGTGAGTTTACGTAGTAAAGTAAGGCCGGGGAGAGGGCTTTTGCTGTTAAGTGAACGTTCCTTGGGTGAGGCCGGTGTGCTGACCCTCACTGAAATCTTGATCTGGTCACCGGGGAGGGGAGCACAGTGGAGCAGGATTGTCAGGGTGTGTTGCTGGGTCCTCAGTGTAGGGCATTTTAAAATGATGTCCCCCCTCTCGCTGGGTTTGAGACTTCAGAGCCAGGAGCTGCAGATACCCAGATGTCCCGTCAAGGGGGTGGTGGGATTGTGAGACAGGAAGCGGGCGCGAGGTGGCCAGTCCGACGTGGGCAGTGGTGTTCTGGGAAGTCTGAGGGTCGAAGGTGGGCAGCAGCGATGACCGGCTCTGACCTGAGGGGTGGCCCTGTGCCTCCCACCTCATCAGAGTGTCTTCTCAGGGGGTCCTCGATTCTTTGTGTGTGCTAGGGTTGGGGTCCTGGTCATGTGCTGGAAGTAGGGGCGCTCATTCTTCATAGCATTTCCTGAAAGCCGGAATCATTTTTAGCATGAAAAATACATTGTCCTTTCGTCATGGCACTGTCTCACCTTCCACTCACTGTGTGTGGCACTCAGCATGAAAGGGGCGTGCTGTCAGCCACCCCAGGTGATCGAGAGCTGTGCAGAGGAAGCTTGCTCCAGGGGGACAGAAGCCTGGAGCCACCCTGGGCTCTGCTGCATGGGCATTCCTGCATGCACTTGCACACACACACACACACACACACACACACACACACACACGTGTCTCCCTCCTGGGCAGAAGGTTTGTTTGGTTTTGGTTTTTGGTATTTTGAGACAGGGTCTCAGGCCAGCCTTGAACTCACTATACAGCCCAGGCCGGCCTCGAACTTACAATGATCCTCCTGCCTCAGCCTCCTGAGTGGGGATTATAGGCAAGCACTGCAGTTTCTCTGATTTTATCACTTATGTGTACAGTTAGCTGAGTAAGTGTAGGACATCTCCTGTCCTGCTGCTGAGTGGTCAGCTCTGGGCTGAGCTGTGTAGGAGGAAAGTGCGTCCGCACGGTGCAGCCCCTCCTGTTCTAAGCGCAGGGAGCTGTACCCAGTGGGCGTCTTCAGGGGTGAGGGGTCCTGGCTGTCGGCCGTGCGTCCTGGGAGCTTTGCTCACGCTGCCGAGCTGCTTGCTGCAGGGTTGGTGCCTGCCAGAGAGGAGGCCCCTGTTCACTTTAACAGCGGAAATGGAGGCGTGGGGAGGGCCTCGGTTACCCGTTTCCTGTACGCAAGTCGTGCAAGAGTTGACTGCATCCGTGTAGCTGTGTTTTCTGTCTCCTGCTGACTAGGTGGTTGAGTTCAGTGAATTGGACAAACCCCGAGTCCACTTTTTACGCCGAGTGTTAACCATGCTGCTGATGGAAACAGAAGTGGAAGACTTGAGTTTAATTTTTTCAAGGTGTGTACAAGCTTGCTCTCATTGTGTGGTAAAGGGGAGCAGAGACTGTCGCTCCTGGCAGTTTGTAAAAGCAGTGTGGCTGATCGTTACGTGTGCCTTAAGGTTTGTAGTGCTAGGCCTTGAGCCCAGCGCCTCACACATGGGAGCAGACATTCTCCCACTGAGCCACGTCCCTAGCCCTTAAGAAGATCCTCAGAGAGAATTCTGCTTCAGAAGCCATCGGGGCGGGGGCATGCCTGTTGTCCCAGCTCCTCGGGAGGCTGAGGGAGGATGATCATTCAAGCCCAGAAATTTGAGGCCGACCTGGGTGATGTAGATAGACCCTGCCTGAAAAATAAAAGTTTTGAAGGGAACTGGGGCCTGAGGGTGCAGCTCAGTGGTGGAGCACTTGGCTGTCCTGGCCCAGGCCCTGGGTTTGATTCCAGGCACCACAAAGCACAAACAAGAAAGAGAAGTAAACGCAGTTACCGCTGCAGCTCCGTGTGTGTGAACGGAGGAACCTGGCTGATGTCGTCATCTATGTGGTTCCCTTGCAGGGTGTCCGGCAACCCGAAGCTGGGTGTGCTGAGGGAGGGCCTGAAGCTCTTCATCAGCCACTTCCTGCTGAGGCCCACACAGGCCCCGCGGAGCCCCGAGGAGGCTGGCACGCTGAGAGAGAGGGTGGCACTCGCCACCCAGGCCCTGCAGGGCAGGGCTGCACCGCGGATGTAGCGGAAGCCGGGAGTGCGCTGGAGTCACGACAGCGTCTGCGGTGTTAAGTGTCAGCGTTTGAGGTGACTTCTGGTCCAGGGCCGGAGACAGCTAAGTGCATCATTGGCGCGGCGAGCTTGGGCACACCTGGGACAAGTTGGATTTGGTCAGCCCGCGAGTGTCACCGTGTGCCGAGCGCTGTGTGGGTGGAGGCTCTGAGCGCTCAGCCGACCTCCCACGCGGCAGAGACCCCTTTGTGCTTCCGTGTCTCAGCCGCTCCACGTTGGCAGTGTCTTTCTTAAAACTCTGAAGTCGCCAAATGGGAATGGACACTTGGTGCTGCTCGCTGCCAGGCCCGAGCCGGTGTGGAGGTGTCGCCTGCACGTCGGAGCTCACACATCTGTGAGACATGCACACACACCTGGAGTGGAAGCCCCAGCGCTGAGGAAGAAGTGGCCTGGGGACCCGGTGCACTGCCGACACGCTGTGCGTGATGTCTGCGGGCCCTGGAGCCCCAGACAGGACTAAGCCTCACTGATGAAGTTAACTGCTGGAACAGCCACCCAGTGTGAGGTAGAGGTCATAGGCCAGCACTGTCACCTGCCCTTCAGTCTCCCAGCAGCCAGGCAGTCTCTGGGGACATCGGTGCTGTGCTGAGCGCCCCTTGGCGTAGCTCTGTGGGGTGTCCACAAGCACCGTGGGCAGTTGCTGTGCTTGTCTACCCCTACCCCAAGGGTCTGGGCCTTCGTGTTCACAGGCAGTGTGTAAAGAGCAACACAGGTGGCCTGGCTGTCCCCAGCCCGACCCTGCTTTGGAGCCAGAGGAAAAGCCCTTGTCTTCCACGCACTTCTGATTGAGACAAAGGGTGGCAGTGGGCAGAGTGCTGCTTCCTGTCCCCACTCCTGGGTGTGACCGGCCAGGCCCCGCCTCCTGGGAGGTGCTCAGGACAGCATGTGCCTGTGCAGCACCACCAGCTTTGGGTGGGACGGTGCTGATGTCACCAGCGTGGCCATCGGTGGAGCAGCACGAGGCTCAGGAGAGCCACACCGCAGCACAAAGCAGCCTCGTGCGGTGGAGGTGAGTCCAGGCCGCACCAGTCCCACGTCCATACTGGTTTCTGTCCCCAAAACACGTTCTCACCAGGACCCTGATTGTGACCCCCGCCCATCACTTGGGTTTAGTATATGGCAGGTGGCCCAGAGGGTGCACGTCACGGGCATCACCAGGCCATGCTGACGGCTGTCCAGTGCGGCTGGTACCTCCGTCTTGTCCAGAAGGGTTGTGAGTTCAGAATGGCTTTTAAATGTGGAGATTTTTAAAAAAGAATCAAGTTGTATCAGGTACAGGTGCATAGTCCCTCTAATGAATGTGATCATTATGTATACCTAAAATGTACCAATAAACTTAATTTTTTTAAAAGGAGAGATTTTAAGATATATTAGTAACACGGACATTTGAAAGGTGCTTCAGGCTATGTGGGCGGTGTATGGTGAGAACTTGCTCCCCTGCAGGGTGAGGACTGGTAGTGTATAAAATGACTAAAAAGCCTTCTAGTGAGGGGTTCATAGTGTGTTAAAGTGTAAATAAAATCTATTTTCTTACATTCTGCATAGAGTGTCAGTTTGTTTTGAGAGAAGAGCTTTGCTGGAACACCAGCCTGCACCTTCCCTCGGGCTGGGGCGTAGCTCAGAGGTGGACCACTTGCCTGAATCGGCAGCCCCCTCTGGGAAGCAGGAGGCAAGTTCCCTGTCAGGAAGTGGGTGATGTTTATGCAGGTGAAGTGTATCCGTGTAATTTTTCTGTAAGTTCTAGTTTTCAAAAGCACTTGCAATTCAGAACTTTTTCTTCCAAGATCTAAAATACTTCGAGCTGGATGTAGTGGCACACACCTATAATGCCAACAGCTCAGGTGGCTGAGGCAGGGGAATCACTGGGAGTTCTAGCCCAGCCTGGGCTGCGTAGTGAGACCCCCATCTCCGAAAAAAGCCCCAAACAAAACAATACTCCAACCTTCCTTCCCTGGCACGTGAAGCGGACTCACCTGTCCCACCCTTAGTGCTGGCCGGGTCCTGTCCTGGCTGCCCAGTCCCGCCTCCCTCCTGTCCTGGACTACGGCTGGCGGGTAGATGAGGAAGCGGAATGCACTGTCCTTGGCTGTGCAGGCTCAGTGGCACGGGCATCCGATCCACCCTGGGCCCCTCAGAGGCTGAGTTGAGCCGATGGCAGGACCTCCCAGCTGGCCTTTGACCCTGCTGACTGAGGTGTAGGCGAGGTGACCCCTGACAACCAGAGCTTCCAGTGCTCGGCTGAGGAGACCCAGACCCCGGGCTGCGGCCACCACGTGCAGGAGAGCACGGTGCTACCGAGCGCTCTGGCAGGGCTGCTGGACAGAACAGGGCAGCCACAGCAACTGCAGGGGACCACGTGTCTGTCCACAGGCGCCACCACCTGCCACCCCGCGTCTGCTGGCCAGCCTGGCTGCAGGGATGCGTCCAACTCCGAGGCTGTGGTCTCTGACCTGGCTCAGAGTGGGTGCCTGTGTCATCTCCAGCTGGCTTCTCGTTGGCACCCAGCTGGTGCCTGCCCGGGGCTGGGGCAGAGCCTGGTTACCTTCCAGTGGGAAAGCTGAGCCCACCGCTCCTGCGCCCGCTCTGCTGAGCGTCACTGAGAGGTCTGGTTAGAGCCTGCTTTGTAATTCTTTAAACCTGGTGGATGGGCCTGGACACATTTGCTGAGTCCAGGAAAACCATCCTCCCGGGATGAAGGCAAGACCCTGGGACGTTTGGGATGGGCGCCGAGGCTGCGTGTCAGCAGGACGTGGCCAGCGCCCACCACCAGGAAGCCACGGTGCAGTGTGACTGCAGTGTTAGCACTTAATTTTGCACAGCTGGGCCCAAACTGCCCTTTCCTGGAAAGAGTCCCGGCCACGCAGATGTGCCCGAAGGCGGCGCGCGTGCACGAGAGGCCGCCTGACCGTAAGTGCTTCTCCAGAGCCGCCGCCACAGAAAGGCAGGTTCCCGTTCCGGGCATAAAACACTTACTTAACTCGTCAAAACTACAACGTGATTATTTGAGATTCACTTTGTCCTTGCTGGCCCACGTCTGATTAGTGAAGGAGACACACTTCCGCCCGCCTGGCTGCCCCTGCCGGCGGTCACCTGCACTGTGCTTTCTTGACGGGCGGGCAGGGCAGGGAGGACTCACAGCTGCTCTGTTTCCTGAATCAGATCTCGCAGGCCCCTGGGAGCCTGTGTTTCCACTTAGCCGCCTGGGATAGATGCTGATAAATCACCCTCTGGTGGTGGTGTGGCCTCACACCTCTGGGCAGAGAAGCCTGGGGCTGGGGTGGGGGTGGGGGCAGAACAGGCCGCAGAGAAGGATGGAGCTGCCACCTGCAGGAGGGGACAGTGGGGGCGCGGTAGGGGCCAAAGAGTTCTGTTAAAGTAGCTCACGTGCCAGGTGCAGTGGCCCCGGCCTGTAATCCCAGCACTCGGGAGGCTCGGGCAGGAAGATCACCATGAGCCCGGGCTGCAGACTTAGTTTGAGGCCAGGCTGAACGACATAGTAAGACCCTGCCTCAAAATTTAAAAAAACAAAAACAAACAATTGGATGTCAGGACAGCAGGTTCTGGAAAATTCCCACGGGTCTGCTCCTCAGAACCTGGACACGCCCTTGGGGAGGTGGTAGGAAGCTGTGGCATCATCACTTTGGCATCTGTCAGGGTCCCTTGTCTCAGGTAGGATCCTCAATAGCTGCTGCCTGGACTGCGGTTACCTCCAGGCTTCGGGGAGGCACCCTTGCAGCTGGAGAGAAGGTGCCATGCCACTGCCACCACCCCAGACCAAGTCCCCCAGGCTGAACCCTGTGCGGGAGGAGGAGCAGAAGCTGTGCTGAGGGGACTGAGCCAGGCAGCCTGGGAGCACCGGTCCCACCCAAAGCCAGTTGGCCTGAGAAAGAGGCACTGCACAGGGCAGTGTCCCCTCAGAGCCTGAGGTCAGCAAGCCAGCCTGGACGTGGGGACGGCTCCAGCGGGTCTGAAAGCCTGGGGGGCTCACAGAGCTCCCCAGATGGGTTCCCCCAGTGGGCGAGTCACAGTCGCCGCAGCTTTGGTGGGAAAGCAGGCCACGCCGAGGCCGCCACCAACAGCACAAAGGAGCACTTTGTCACCTGAGCACCCAGGCCTGATAAAAGCAGCGTTATCACCACCTGTGAGAAGGCGGCTGGGCCCTGGTGACATTTATGAGCAAACATAATTTATTTCTGTTCTCTGATTATGAAGGTCACAGTGGTTTAACCCGCGGGGAGGCCCCCGACTTTATCTGCCCCAATAGAAGCGGGAAGGAAAACACCAGCCGTCATTAAAAGCGAATTACTTTGTTTTCCAAAGATAGGCGGAGAAAGCTTTTCCAAAGATAGGTGGGAATGGAGGTGCGCACTGGGGCAGGGGGCGGGGAAGTGACAGGGCCCCCAGCCCATCGGCAGCCCGGGGGCCTGGGACCCCTTGGGTCTCAGGCAGTGTCAGGACATGCGGTGTCTCTCCCGTGCCTGTGGAGATGGAGCCCGGGTACGGCGCCCAGGCTGCACCCTGATCTTTGGTGCCTGTGACTGAAGAGCCCCGTCCCCCCAGCTCACTCTGCCCCGCCCCTGCGCCATACCCTCAGTATCCCCGCGGTGAGGTTGGGCTCAGACATGTGCTGGACAGCAGGGCTGTGGCCAGGGCCCCTCACCTAGCAGAAAGGCCCCCTCACTTAGCGTCCCTGCTGCACGTCTGTCCCCACACTGGATGCCCCTGACCGGAGGAAGGGAAGAGCCTGGCACTACACAGGCACCGACACAGAAGCAGGGAAGAGGGCAAAGGTCATGCATTTTGCAGCACAGAGCACCCTGGGGTGAGGAAGAGTTCAGGGGCAGAGAGCAGTGATGGTCACATGACACTGTGAGCATGCTCAGTGCAGGCCATGCCTCTCAGACTGAACGTCCTGTGCGTGGTGCTGGGGATTGAACCCAGGGCCTTTGCACTGAGCTCCATCTCCAGTCCTTTATTTATTTATTCTTAATTTTGAGACAGGGTCCAAGTTGCTCAGGCTTGCAATCCTCCTGCCTCAGCCTCCCTAAGTGCTGGGATTGGAGATGTGCACCTCCACACCCACCTCACATATCCAAGGCGCTACTCTCTCACATTTGCAAACGTCCTGTTGTCCAATGTGCATGGAGACACCCAAGGACAGGGCCAGGCCTGGGGCTGACCGTGGCGCTCACAGCTTGATCTTGGGGTTCTGCAGAGACCTGATCACCAGGCATGGGCAGGCATGGGCATAGGTGTTCGACTCAGCGCTGGGGCCACTGAAGGGGGGATGCTTGTGACCCAGCGTCACACCCAGGAGGGCCCGGGATCCCACAAGGTGGCCCCAGGGCTGGTGTGTGCATGCTCATGTGTGTGTGTGTGTGACAGAACTTCCCTTCCTGAGGTCACAAACCCTCCACAGCTGCCCGGGGACCCAGGTGCTGTGATGCCTGCCGCACAGACTGGAACTGAGCTACAAACAAGGGCCAAGGCTGCATCCTGCTTCGCCCCACACACCTCCTCACAGGGCCTCCTTTCCAGGCTGCTTCTCCACAGACCCCAGGGAAGGGCACAGGCCGGGTCCCAGGGCACAAAGACGGGGCAGGCATGCAGCGGGCAGGTGGAGTAAGTGGTCGACTTATTATGAAGTAGTAGCAAGATGCAGCACCTGATGCCTACAAATACTTCATGAGTTACCTGTGGGCGGGAGCTGTGCATGTCCTCGTGGGTTTTTTGGTGTTTTGTTTTGTTTTGTTGCCTTTTTGAGACAGGGCCTCGCTGTGCAATTCAGGCTGACCTTGAGCTCACTTTGTAGCCCAGGCTGGTCTCAAATTCACAACGAGGATCCTCCTGAGTGCTGGGATTACAGGCGTGCGCCACCACACCCGGCTCAATGTCCTCACGTTATAGATGTGGATCCAACAGCAAAAACACCTGCCGCTCTGCAGAGGGTCCCGGAGCCTTGTCCCCGTGCTCCGGGACACCCCATAGAGGAGGCGGGAAGGCAAGCCCCAAGGCAGCACGTGACCCAGGAAGCTGGGTCCAGGTGGGGAAGAGGGTGCTGGGAGACCCTGTGCTCCGGGGAGGGTGGGCAGCATCCTCTGCTGCAGCCTGGAAATACCTTGGATGTGCCTCACGCACATCTTTTGCATTTTGTTTCTGAGTCATTATGAACCTGTGGATCGCATGTTGGAATCTGGAAATCCTGCCTGCGACCTCTGTCACCCAGCCCCTCTGTCCTCTGAGGAGTTTCTCCACACAAGAGTGAGGGATCGCGTGTGACCGCAGGAGGAAGGCCCCCTTGGGGTTTGCAGTTCGCTTGCTCCCCCGCCTGGGGGCCTGTTCCCGCCAGAGTCCTGCAGCGGGCGTGACAGGGCCGCTGCCCAGGCTCCAGTGCCCTGGTGGGGGGCCGCGGGAAACGCACCATCTCCCTGCCCTCGAGCTCGGCGAGCTGCGGCCTCACCCATAACCATGCGTCTGTCCCTTGCAGTACCGACTCCTGTACTCCCTCGGCCCCAGGACGGGGAGGCGTCTGTCTCTCGCTTGCGTTTGTCCCCGGCGCCCGAGCTTGTGTGGCCTGCAGGATCGCCCCAGGAACCTCGCTGAGTGCCCAGCGCACACGCGGCTGTCACCGCCTCCACTCTGCAGGTGAAGGGCCCAGACCAGAGGCCATCACTCGGGGTCATCCGCTGCCTTGTTGCAGGTGTGCGGGTGCACACAGCTGGCATTAGGGAGTCTGGGGGCACACAGTCCCACGCACGTGCACCACCTTCAGGGCAGGGGAGAGACAGCCTTCCTCCGAGGGCACCTGCCACAGGAGGGTGCAGCATCCACGGGACCTGCCTTCTGCCCCCAGCTGCACAAAACCTGCACAACCTCGGGCGCCTCTGCTCAGCGCTGGCCTCCGACCCAGAAAGCAGTGTCAGCAGAGCGGGACTCAGCACTCGGTCGGCTGGCAGCTGGCTGGGGAACCCGCAGGAGGCAGAGGCAGGCTGGTCCCTCGCTGCTCCGCTGCCCTGCGCTGCACAGACAGCGCCTCTTCTTGTGTCTCGTCTTCAGCGTAGAAGAGGAGACGATGGTTGGGAGGAAGGATCCAAATCAGGAGGGCCAGGAATTAAATCCCAACAGCCAGCACCTCGCCCACCACCTCTGGGGGACCAGGACGCGTCCGGGCGGGCAGCGCCCGCTCCGCCTTTGCCGGCCGCGCTGTCCCTCCCCGGCGCCCTGACCGCCCGCGG
>NW_004955579.1:48722-55807 GCF_000276665.1 Chinchilla lanigera
GTCCCGCCAGTCCCGGCGCCCGTTCTCCTGTCCGCCGCCCGCCCTGGGTCGGGTACCTCGGGGAGGGCGTCCTGCGGGCCGGCCCGGTCGGCTTCGGTTAGCGCAGGGTCCGCAGGCCGCTCCTCGCTGCCCCGTGCGGCGGGCTGGCCCTCCTGTGCAGGCCGAGCGACACCGGGGCCGCGTCCTGCCTGTCCCTCGTGGCTGCCGCGGTCACGGTCACGCTGCTTCCCACCGGAACGCTCTGAGGACGTGCGGGCTTCTCTTCGAGGTCCTGCTGCGAGTCCTCGTGGGCACACACCAGCGCCAGGACCCGCAGTCCTGCTTCCCGCACCGGGAGGCCCTCCCCGGCTTCTTCCAGAAAGGGGAATCACTTCACATTCCCTCCGCGGACAGGGCCAGGGTTCTGGTTTCCCCACGGCCTGGCCAGCGCCCGTTGTTTCCTGCGAGGCAGGGCCGGCAAGCTTTAGGCTGGGATGATCAGTGGGGCCGTCTTTCCCCATCCCTGTGGGCCAGCTGTCTGTCTTCCCGGGAGAAGTGTCTGCTCGGGTCCTTTGTGCACACCTTACGTCCAGGGTTCTGGTAGAAGCTCTTGTGTGTTCCAGGTGTTGGCCCATCCCCACAGGAAGGTGGCTGGCACACGCTTCTGGCTTCCCAGGAAGCCTCCGGTGGCACGGGGGCTTCTGCCTCCCATGTAGCCCGTTTGTTTGTTTTTGATTTGCTGTCTGTGGTTTTGAAGCTGGAGAATCTTATGAGCTACTCTTTCGAAGCGCAGTCCGACCTGACACCCAGGAAGACAGAGGCTAGCACGGAGGGGTCAGGCCCGTTTTCTTTTTCTTTCCAGCCTTACCAAAATGTCTGCCCTTCCTGACCTCGGACTTACCTGTCTCTGTGGAGCCTCTCACCCGCAGCAGGGCTGGAAAGGCGTGTCTGCTTCCTGCTGTCACAACAAGGAATTTATCTGCCTGCTTTTGTGAGAGCCTCTCCTCCCTCCAGTCCTAGGAAACATGTGCCCAGCTGTGTCTCTGGAGGGTGGAGCCGGGCTGGGGTCCCAGCGGTGAGCGCCTTGGCGTGGAGACCTCGGCGAGGACCAGTCCTGTCGTCCTCATTGTCAGTGCTGTGGTGACAGCGCCGGGGTGGTGGGCGCACCTGCTGGAGTCTAGGGTGAAGGGGCTGCCTGGGAGCCAGGCCTGGAACTCTTCCCACCTGCCTGCTGCTGTGTGGACGCTGGTTCTGGGTCCTGAGCACCTGGTCCTCGGGGCTGCACAGAGCAGCCCCCCGAGGCCCACCCGGCCCGGGCCAAGAGAGACCAGTGACCATTCATTAGGCAGAATGAATTGTTTGAGGTGCCCCGGAGTGGGTGAGGATGAGCCAGTGATTATATTTAAATTTGCTATAATTGATTTGGGGAAGAGCTACTGTGACAAGAACGAATTGATCATTAAATTTATTAGTGAGATGAATTCCGCTGTGATTAAGCATCTGGCTGGGGATGCCGGGGCCAGCAGCGGTCCCTGCGCCAGACCCCGGCCTTGCTAGCAGGACTGGAGGACGGGGGGCTCGGGGCTGAGTCCTGTCAGTGCTCCTCCTCCCCGCCTCCCAGGAGTGTCTGTCCCTGAGCTGGGGGGCAAACCTCACGGGGCTTTTGGCACCCAAGTTTGACTCACTGATGGGGTGCCCCGACGCCTCCTCTCCAGGCCTGGCCCCCTTCCTGCTGCCCAGGGGCTGCGGGGCTGGTGAGGCCAGGCCCTCTGAGCTCTGGAAAAGTAACCCCAGATGTGAGCCAGCCAGGAAGATACTGCTGCAGGCTGAACCTCACCAATGTGTTAGAAATTAAAAAGAGATAGTACTCTGATGGCTGCTTTCACCAGCCAAAGCATCTGTCTTCCTTCTCTTCTCCCTCTCTTTCTGATTCCCTCACTCTCTCCTGGGCCCTTTCCCTTCTCCAGTGGTTACAAACCCTGCCCTGGTGCCGAGCCGGGGCCCTGCCTGCCCAGCGGCCAGTCTGCCTGGCTCCCAGCACTGACCTTCAGCTCTCTCGGTTGGGTTTTAAGCAGGGGGCCCAGGAAGATAGTGAGCTCCCAGGGAGGGTATTAATCTCCCCCGTCAGAGGTGAAGTGTGCCCCGCTTGCCCCAGCAACCACCCAAATGGGATGCCCGGGCCCTTCCAATCTCATTCCTTGGGGGCAGGGAGGCAGGTGGAGAACTTGAATGTGCTGCTTCGAAAGTGCCATCCAGAGCAGGGGCAGAGACCTCAGGCAGGAGAGGCTTGGTCCCTCAGACCCCTGCCGGGCCCAGGACCAGCCCCTGGGCCAGCGATGGGAAGCAGGAGCAGTCCCAGGTGAGAGGCCCAGCCCCGTGGTGGGTGGCGGCCAGCATGCCCCGCACCTGGCGCACAGCCTGGCCGCCTGGTGATTGATGGATGCACCTCGAGGCTCCTTAACCCCCAGTCGTTGTCCAGCCCTGCAGCGCGTCCCTGCACCCGCCTGTGCTCTCAGACATTTGTGCAGATCCAAGACAAGCACGCCGGCTGGCACACGGAAGAGAAAGAAGCCCCACACAATCCCATGCATTCCGGGAACTAGGTACGAGCAGTGCCCCAGGACACCAGGAGCGCAAAGGCTCCCGGTTCAGAGCTTATTTCTAGACACGTTCAAATATTGTTATTTCCACCCTGGAACGCAGAGGAAGCAGGAAGACCCAACAAGGAAAGTAAACGCACCGAGTCCAAAGTTATGCGATGGAGAGCCAAGCGCCTTGTCCCGGGACAGGTGTCAGCCACGCACCAGCATGGACACCTGGCCCCAGGTATTTTTCCCCCAACACTTGGCACCTGCGACCCCCAACTGTGAGAGTCAGGTTTCATCAGGGGCCCAGAAGCAGAGGTGTCCAGACACCGCTGCGATTCCTTTACTGGGGAAGACCCTCGGCGCACCCTTTCACCAATCGAAAATCAAAAATCAAAAACCAAAAAGCTGCCTCGGGCACCTGCAGAAAATTTGCACTTGCATCCAGTAAAAAACCAATTTATTTTACATTACACCCTGGGTGACGGGAGAAGCTAAATAATAATTTAGCATGCATAAGTAGACATTTCTTTCTTTATATATAAATACAATATACAAAAATAAAGACAGTACAGTTTTGAGATTTCCAGCAGTTTGAGCGCTCATGACATACGTTTTTCCCCTTAAGATACAGAAGCATAAAACCCTCTTTCTTTTGTACCGAGAATGGCATTTCCAGAGAAGTTTCAAGTTTCAGAGGTCACTGGAACACTGTCGGTTGCCGCCAGTGCGGAAGCAAGGGGCTGGCTCGGGTCAGGAGGAGCTCGGTGCTTCCCGAAGCCTCCCGCCAGCACCAGAAACTGCGTGAGAAAGTGCCGAGTCCAGGCGCAAGCCGCCGGCCGCCTTCCTGGCCTCCTTCCTGTCCCTCGGTGACCCAGGGGCCGGCGGGGACCCTACTGCGGCGGGGGACACTCATCCTCCGAGGAACAGTCAGAGGAGGCGGCCAGGGCACCTGCGCCATTGCTGTAGGGAAACGGGTCCTCTTCGTCCTCGTCCTCATCCTCCTCGGGGTCACTGTCCCTCAAGTCCCGCAGCCGGCGGCCGCCGTTCTTGTCCCCGGGCGCGGGCGGCCCCTGCAGCTCCTCCTCACCCTTGTCCTCCTTGCCCACGCCCGGGCCGCCCTTCTGCTTCTCGGCCTCCTGGGCCGCCTGCTCCTTCGCCTTCTTGCTGCGCTTCCACTTCATCCGGCGGTTCTGGAACCAGATCTTCACCTGCGGGTACGAGCAGCGGCAGTGTGAGGGGCCGCAGCGCTCCCCAAGGGGTGCCTCGCCCCGAGGGATGGCGGCTCCCTACACAGCAGCCCA
This sequence comes from Chinchilla lanigera, assembly GCF_000276665.1. Classification (NCBI taxonomy): domain Eukaryota; kingdom Metazoa; phylum Chordata; class Mammalia; order Rodentia; family Chinchillidae; genus Chinchilla; species Chinchilla lanigera. The sequence goes on from NW_004955579.1 coordinate 52,591, forward strand.
CCCCTGAGCCAGGCCGTGTCCCCAGAGTAGGGAGTCCCCGGAGCCAGGCCGTGTCCCCAGCTTTCTATCTGCACCCTCCACCTGCAGAAAGGCCAGGGTGGCCCGGCTGGCTCGGTCAATCTCAGGGCATCCCCTCCTCTCGCTCAGTAACGAAATGTGGCCGGGGGTGCCTGCCTTAGAAAGCCGGAGGGTCACACTGTCTGTCCCAGCCCAGCCTCCTGAACTAGACAGATGGGTGCTCATAAAGATCCCCTGCAACGGCTGTGAACCTCGCCCGGAGTCTCAGTCTGCATCCTAGTCAAGCGGCACGTCTCCTCCCCAGGAAGGTGGGGGTGGCCACGTCCCCCCCATGCAGCCCGCACGGGGCTCGCGGCGGCGGCGGCGGCGGCGCACCTGGGTCTCCGTGAGCATGAGCGAGGTGGCCACCTCGAAGCGCTTGGGCCTCGACAGGTACTTGTTGAGCTTGAACTGGTGCTCGAGCTCCAGCAGCTGCTGGCTGGTGAACGCTGTGCGCGGCCGGCGGCACTTCCCCAGGAGGCTCGACTGTGCCTGGGCTGCGGGGAGACAGTGCGTGAGGCCCCGGGAGGAGCGTGGACCCCTGAGGGGCTCAGCGTGCCCCCACCCCACCCCACACCACCAACAGCACTTCAGACCCAGGACTCTGGGAGGGTTGGGGCGCAGTGGGACCTTTGCTTTCTCGCTGCCTGGCACTCCCTCCGGCTCTGGACTGGGCCAGCTTGGGAAGAGCGGGGTTCCCAGAGGCCGGAGGAGCGCTGGCGGGGGCGGGGTACCAAACCTCCTGCCCAACCCCCAACCCAGCACACAGGTTAGGGGAAGAGCAAGCCTCCTCCTGACAGACCTGGTCCCAGCCCCAGTCCTTACAGCAGGAAAGCAGGAAAAAAGACGAGGAAGAAGGAAGGAAAAGGGCTAAACACGCTCTTCATAAACCCCCCACATTTCAAATATTCTTCCTGAGAAGCCCCTTTTCTGGGGCGCAAGGCCCGAGGAGGTGGGACGCCCGCGCTGGAGATCCTCATTACCCAAATTACAGGCTGAGGCGTGGGCGGATCCGGCTTTCTGTGTGTTCCAGGAGGCCTCCGCAGCTTTATTTACATAATTTCGCACGGTTACATCACAGAGAATTTTATGACCTCAAAAGGAGACTTCCCTTGATTTCCCAGGAGTCTGACAAGTGTTAGACAATAAAGGAAAGAAAGCAGAAAAAAGACAGGAGGCCGGCCCGCGGGGATGAGCTCAGCTTCCCTGGGGAGGGGCAATTTGCTTTATGGGACAGCTCACGCCCCCTGCTTTAGTCAAACAAGGCCCCGAATTCCCAACTTGACAATACATTAGAACTTTAATTAAAACACCGGCTCCGGAGGGACCATTTGGGAAATGCCATCCAACAGGCAGAGACGACCAATTAAAGGAAACCATGCAGATTCTCCAGGGGAGAGAGGAGCCCCAGAATACACATTCCGATGTGCTGCTTGCATTTCTGATTGCCCTTTGGGGTGGCGGGGCGCAGATTCCTTTCCCAAACTTAGAAGGGGATACAGCTTGGTGGCACACTGCCTGCCTGGCAAGCGCAAGGTCCTGAATTCGATTCCCAGTACCAAAAAAAAAAAAAAAAAAAAAGAACTAGTTGCAGTTTCCTTGGGCAAGATCAGCGATCAGAGATGGACAAGGTGTGTGGTCAAGGGATCCTCGTCCACCAACTTAGGGTGACCTCAGGTTGTACAAAGGACTTGGGTGGCCTGGGAACCGCGCCCCCTCCTGTGCTGGGAGGCCTCCGTGGCCACCCTCCGTGGATAGCTAAGGATCCCAGGTCCAGGGAACTCAGGTCATAGGGCGGCTTTCCGCAGAGTGCTCCCCTGGACTCCCAGACCAGACCCACAGGGTGCTCTGGCTTTGGGGCACCGATCAGCAAGCCACGGAGATGTCCGGCGTGGGGGAGCCTCCCCTCTGCGTCTCAGAGGGAAGGGACACTGACCAGCAGGGTCTCCTTGGAGCCCGCTGGGAAGAGCCGAGGGCGGCAGTGGAGATTCTCTCACCCCCTTGCGACTTCTCCAGCACGCTGGGGTCTTAGCTTTTCTCTGTTTAGTCACAACCTCGGCTTCTAGCAGAGGAATCTGAATTCTGGCAAGTGTTTATTTCTGTTTTCTCTTTTGCCTTTTTTCCCTCCCAGGCCTGTATCTCCCCAGTCTAAACAAATCCACTCAGACGGAAACAATGGGGTCTCTTTGTTTGGGTGTTGGGCGGCTGGAGGCATAAAGCTATACACATCTTCTGCTCCCCGCTGGCCAGAGGCAGCCGACCCGGGTGGGGCGCAGGCGGGAGGACGAGCTGGGCAGCCAAACCCAGGCCTCTTTGAGGTTTCCCGCAGCTCAGCCGCCCTGGTTTGGGGTTGGGTGGCCCTTCCTGGCTCGCACCTCCCGGAATGCCTCACTATGCCTTGGCTTCTGGTGCAGGCACCTGCTGCTTAGCCCGGGAGCCAGGCCTTGCGGGCATCGCAGGGGATCCCGTGGCCTTCCGCAGGAGGGCAGAGCCTGGCAAGGGCCAGGGATCGCCCGAGCACGGCTTGCCGGCAAAGAACCTCGCTGAGCGCATTTCTTTCGTTTGCTGGCCTGGAGTCTCCCTTTCCTGGGAGGGATAGGGTCTGTCTAGAGCCCAGAACGGGGAACCCGGGGATGGACGCCGTGTGTACGGGGGCGGGGGTCCCTGACCCTCATTCCCAGGGCGCTCCACGCCGCCCTCGCTTCCTCACTTCCTTCTGCAGCCTGCAGGTTAATCATTACATCTCGGTCTCACACCTCCAGCTGCCCCTTCCCGCTAAGAGAGGAAGAGAAGGCCCGGCCTGCGCGTGGCCATCTTGATCGTTCGTGGCCATGCACGCCGGCCGTGAGCCTGGGCTGCGCTGCGCTTCCCCGCGCGCGGGGCCGAGGGCACAGGGCAGGCGCGGCCCGGGGACGGGGGGCTCGGTACTCACAGTTGAAGTCCGGCATCTTGGGCAGGATCATGCCCGCGGTGGACGCGCGCAGCCACTGGTCCAGTGGGAAGCCGCTGGCGCCCAGCTTGATGGGATCGGCGGGGTGAGCGGGGTGCGCGCCCTGCACCTGCGGGTACGAGTAGGACAGCGCGGGGTGCTGGCCGGCGAGGGCCGCCGCCGCCGCCGCCGCCGAGTAGCCGTAGACCGGATGGCCGTAGAGCGCCGCCT
>NW_004955579.1:56757-119775 GCF_000276665.1 Chinchilla lanigera
CCCCCGGAGCCTGCCCACGCGTATCTGGGGGAGCCGGGCAGTCCCGCCCTCGCGCTCCCAGATCTCCAGGGCGCACCCGGGCACTGTTTCCGCCCTCAGCTCTGTGGAAGTCGAACCTGCACACCTGACTGGGAAGTCCCGTGCACCTCGTTGTGTGTGTGTGTGTGTGTACGCGCGCGCTCGCGCGTGTGCGTAAATGTGCGTGGGAGCTCCAGTTCGGCGTCCACGGATTATCTGGGGGAGCCTCTCCCCTGCCTCCGGGCGAGGGAAGGAGCGCAGAGGCTGTGCGCGCTGAGCCCGTCGGAGACTTTGCTCCTATGCCACCAAGCTGGTCTTGCAGACGACACTCTGCCTCCCTGCAAAGGTGGCCGGCGGGCAGCAGGCGGCGGCCCACCCACCACCTCGACGGAGAGCAGCAAAGGAAGGCTCCCCGACTGCCCAGCAGCTGAGGAATCAGGGGCAAAGGCTTCCCGGGGCTGGGCACGACAGAGAAGAGAATCCAGAGACCCTTCACACACATCAGATATTTACAGTATGACCACTTCCAAGGGCTTCTGGAAGCCTTCTCGAAGGCGAAGGAATTCACAGGCTGGTTGGGAAGGCGAGCAGCCACCAGCACCAGGCTGTGTCAACAACCCCGTTAGAGTGAGCTTCCCTAACGGGGTGGGGGGGCAGGCTTCCTGTCCAGGTGAAGGGGCCCAAGGATGGGCTGCCGGCCGGGGGCGGGGGTGAGGGGAGACCTGTGTGGGACTGCCCAGAAAGGCACTAAAGGGGTTTAAAGGGTGAGAGCTGGTACCCGGGCTTTGCCGGCAGGAGGGACATTTCTTTCTCATCTGACAGAGGCAAGTTAGTTCTGCAGTAGGCACAGTTGGGAAGGTTAGGAGGTTAGCGACAGCTTCAGGAATAAATGCCCCACGACTTTGCGAAAGCTGATAACAATATCCAATATCGAGATCGTAGAAATTCTAGTTCAGATTACAAAGTCTGTGTCTTGTCTTTTTTTCTTTTTTTCTTTTTTTCTTTTTTTTTGGTATCAGGAATGGAACTCAGGACCTTGCACTTGCCAGGCAGGCGCTAGTACCGCTGAGCTATATCCCGGCCCTGTGTCTTATCTTTAGATACTATGTCTCTGGGATGTCAAAGGCAGTGCTGCCACTGTGGGGGACAGGGGACACCACATGTCCTCAACATTTCCTCTGTGCCACGTGCTTTTTCTTTTTCGTTTCTTGTTTGTTGTCTTTTGGTACAGGATATGTAGTCCAGGTTGGCCTTGAAGTGTCAGTGATTCTCCTGCCTCAGCCTCCTAAGTGATGGGATTCAGTCTCAGCAACAGGGAAGTCAGAGAGTTGGGTTGGGACAAATCTGACTGCCATGACCACACAAGCCAACCTCCATGATGCCCAGGAGAGGAAGCTGAGATTCTGGTCCCACTTCTGGACAGGACGCCAGTGGCTGCGCCCACTCCCCTGGGCAGTGAGCTGCTGAGGCCCCACCTCCTTCAGGACCACCTTCCCATTCACCCTGGGGCAGGTCCCCAGGGAAAGGATTCAGAAGCAGGAGGAAGGGCGTGGATGCAGAGACCATTCCGAGAAGGATCCCCAGAACCTGCCCTCCCGCCTGTCCAACTTAAGGCCAAGGCTCCCATGGGTGGGGGTGGGCACTGCTTCCTCTGCAGAATTGCTCTCTGTTCCCATAAGCCTCAGAAGAATTCACTGCCCTCTTTCTTTCTGCTGTAACCATACTTCCCAGCGGCTCACCACCACCCTTACCGCTGGGTCCTGGAGGTGGGGTGGGGGCGCCCCTGGAGAACGCTCCCCGGGAACCGGCTCTGAGCCGCACCCTCCTGTGGGGCCCTGTGCTGCAGGACAGGGCTTGCCTGTGACCCCTGACTGCAGGGTTCCTGCCTCTGTCTGCAAAGCAGAGGCCAAACAGAATGGATCAGAGAGGGTCCGGAAGTGATCCCACAGTGCCCCAGTTTGAGATCAGAACTCGAAGCAGAGGGGCTTTCTGGACCAAGTTCAGGATCTTCGTTGTGGTTTACAAGATGTCAAGCCGGCATGCTGAGTCTCTTGGCACCGCTACCCGGGCTGGCCCAGCCTCGCTGAAGCGGAGCTCCCTTGGGGCTTTGGAAAGGCCCAGTTGAGAGATCAAAGGGCTCTCAGCCCTGGGTCTCCAGCAGCCCAGGGAGAGTGGCTTCCCGGGGAGGCAGAAGAATTAGTGTCCCTCGCCACCCGCCCATCTGGCTCGAGGTCCCTTTCTTAGGTGTGGGGGGTGTCAGGTCACTGAATACCGCCTATAGCCACGCCTCCTGCTGCCCCTCGGGAGAGAGCTTGGAGATTTACATAAATGGCTGCAAAAGAGAAAGCGGGCGATAATCTGTGTCTGGTCTCTGGAGTTAGGCACGAAGAGCTTTGAGGATTTGGAGCCAAACCTAGGTATTTGCATAGCCAAGGTGGGCAGTGGGAAGTCCCTTTCCTGTCACCTATACACGGATGCCCTTCAGTGAAGCACGGAAGGTACAAGGAGAGCTGCAGCGGCTCCCCAAGGCCGAGAACGGGGGTGGGGGGGAGAGGGTGGCTCTCCTTGGTCCCTCTGTGTACCTGCCACCTCCCCCTGCTGAAGACCCGCACCCAGGGCCTCCTGAGAAGAGGGCCTGTCCTGTGCAGCCCCCTGAATGTAGCTTACTTCTGTTTCATTTGAAGCACACCAGGCTTGAAGACCAGCTGGGGATGCTGGGGGACTGACCAGACCAGAGGCGGGGACACAGGCCCTCAAGTGGCAGTGCGACTTGCTGGAGAAGCAGTGGGGCAGGGCAGGAGGAGGAGGAGGAGGAGGGTGAGTGCTGCACCCACGAGAGACCCACGTCCTCCTCAGCTGTGCCCGGAAGTGCATGGGGGAGCAGCCACAGCTGGGGTCACAGGAATGTGAGCTGTGGCAGGAAGATCCATCCGTTCCCCCCACTCATCCCAGCCCTGCAGGGCCAGGGCCAAAGGCACCAAGTCCACAGTGCCACCCTTTGATCTGTGACCTCCCCCCTGACCCCTGGAGGCAGCCTTTAAGGGGTGTGGGGGAGACTCAGGCAGCGTGGACCTGCACCCCCCCCATCCCTGAGAAGGGCTGTGTCTGCCACCGCTCCATCCTTTCCCCTGCCTCTCCCTGCACAGCTGGCTGTCCTGTGGCCCTCATCCCTGACCCTACCTTCCTGGGGACACCTACGCTGAGCCCTGGGGTGTCACTGGCGGTCCTTCTGGCCAGCCCTCACTGCAAGCATCCAGCCCAGGGGGCCCGGTGAAGTTTCGGGAGAGGTTGCTGCAGACGAATGTGTCCAGCCCAATAGCTCCTGGGTCCCCTCTAGGAACTTTCTGCAGGCATCCAGCTGTCCGCTTTATGCCCAGAGCTGGGCAGCTTCCGGCTTCCCTGCCTGCTCCTTCTGACCCCGGAACCCAACGTGTTTCTGGCTTCTGTTGCACAGACGAGAAGCTCTGGATCTGGAACAGAAACAAATGGGGGTGTCACCTGAGCACCCTTAATCCTGTTGGGGAACCGCGGTGTCAGCAGAAAGGAAAGGCTCCTTGGAACCGTGTCTTTTGATGCAGATTTTTATTTATTTTGTTGTAGGGTCACAGGGCTCAGGACCGAGTGCACTGCAAGTGCTCACACGGTGAGCATCAGAATGTGGCACCAAGCTGCCCCCTCCAAAGGGCACCAGCATCTGGCCACTCCCTGGTGACCCTTGCAGGTGGGAGGGGTCTGAGTTTGAAGAGCAGAACAGTGGTGCCCAGCTCCCAGCTCTGCGTGAGACGCTGAAGACTTGGCTTGCAAGGCTCCTTGGGATTGTCCCTCAGCATGGTGTGTGCACGCCTTCCTCACCCACCCGTCTGCTGACCACCCGCCAGGTGGAGGAGGGCACACTTCAGGGCACTGTGCCACCGGGACAAACACACACAGGCACACAACAAATCAGCAGACCACTGGCTGCCACGTCTGTCCGGGACTGGGAGAGGACCGCCCGGCCGCTGGGGTGGGGGTTAGACACGCAGGGAGGAAGCACAAACACGCAGAGGCACACGTTGCCCAGGAACATTGTAATGCTCCAGTGAGTGAATTTTTTAGTGCATTCTGACTCGAAATTATGGCCGAATAGTAGCGCACTAATGTCCAAATCCGTGTTAGATAATGGCAGGAAGTCCCGGATAATTGGTCTATTTAGGAGTTGCTGAGGCGGCAGAAGCTGCGGCTGCTGGCGGCAGAGAGGGAGGAAGGGAAGAGGCCAGCAAAGGAGGAAAAGAGGGAGACCCTGGCAGGCACAGGGAGGTCCCCGTTGGGCACAAGGCCTCTGCGGCCAAGACCTTGGACCCCAGGAGGGGTCTTCTGCCTGCAGGACCAGGACAGGGCACCTGTTCCTTCCTCGGCAGCTTTTCTCGGCCGGCTCCCAGCCCCATCCGTGTTTTCTGCCTGGGGCTGTGCTGTGCTGTGCTGTGCAGGGTAGAAGGACGCTGGTCCAGTCAAGGGTTTTCTGCCCTCCGACCCCCAGAACTGGTGGCCAGAGTTACCTAAGAGGAGTGGCAGGCCTGGGAGGCCAAGGTCGCAGCCAGTGCGGGAGGAGGGCGTGTTTAAGAAGGACTCTGACCCCTCCCAAGCCCGCCAGGAGGCTCTGCTTCAGTATTTTACGTTGTGTCTCCCAAGGTCTCCTCTGCTGCCCCTCACACCTGTGACAAAGCGCACCTGGCACTCGACCCCACTTAGAGAAGCCTCAGCGCTGCTCAGAACCCCCGGGCTCCACTGCAGCCCTGGAGCCCCGGCCAGGAGCTGCGTCCTCCGTCGAAGCCCGAGCTGTGGATGGCACTTGCTTCCTTTCGCGACCCGGATCACTTTCTCCCACGTGCTTGTGAGGGGAGGCTCGTACCTGTGGGGTGCTGCTGTGGGCGGCACCCGGCCTCCACAAGGGGGACCTTTTCTCTCCCGGCTCCGGCAGAGACCCAGCTCGAGGGGAAGGACCGCCGGCTCCCCCGCCGTGCAGTTCTCCCGCCCTGGCAGTGGGAGATCATTTGGCTAATGAACTCGTTAAAGGGCCCCTGGTGACCCGCCCCAGCCTCCCCCCGACCCATCTGGGAAATTCCTTTGAAAGGCCGGGAGCCCCGCAGCCCTGCAGCCGTCTGTCGCTGCAGGAGGCGCGAACCTGGTGACTCTGGGCCCCTTGCATTAAAATAATTACCCACCGAACAGGTGGCCTCTCCCGGCAGCACATCTGTGCTGGAGCCGCAGCAGGGGAGTGTGCAGCCCGCCCCGGGGCTAGAAGGTCAGGCTGCCGGTGCAGCCGGAGGGAACGGGCGATCCCGGGGTGCGGACGCTTGGGCAACCTGGGCTCCTCAGCCTGGGGAGGGGGTGGTGGAGCGGGTCGCGCACCTTAAGGCTGCACTCGGGGCACGTGGGTGCCAGGGCAGGACCCAGAACTGACATGCAGCTCCCAGGTGGGAGAGCACCCGTCCCTCAGGCTCAAGAGAGAGGCGCAGGCTGCTGGGAGCCCGCACTGTGGTGTGTGCACGTTCGTGTGCGCCCACGTGCTCACCTCAGGAGGCAGGCGCGTGAAGGCGGGTACGTGCGTGTGAGGGGCTCTAGACTCCAATCCGTGATTCCAGGCCCCGCAGAGGGGAAGAGGCGTCCAGCGGCTAGTAGAAGGGTCCCTGCCATGTGGCTAAAAGGAGTGGTGGAGCCCGGGCGCAGGGCCAAGCCTATTGCCAAAAACACATATTACAGTGCGACATTCTGTAAATGAGATAATGATGCATAAACCTGAATGACAGATGTGTCGTGCCGGGACGTCTTCTCTAAATTAGCTGCCCGCATCGACTGCTGATAATGGTTAGTTTATGAAAGCAATTTCAGAGCATACGCGGGCGGCCTCCCCACTCCAATCAGCGGCTCGCTGGGCTAATGGACGCGGGGGTCAGGCTGGGGGTGACCGGCTCACCCGCGCCCTTAACCTGTTTCCCAATAAAGCTGATTAGTTTTTGTCAATTCATCAGCTCACCACTCCTGCTGAACTGCATCAAACCCTGATTTGCTCAGGGGAAATCAACAAGTCACAGATCAGCTCCATTAAGGGGCCCGGCTGGCCAGGTCCTTCCTGGGGCCAGGGAGACGACAGCTGGGCCCCTAAACTCCAGTACCTGACCCAGTGAGGACGCAGCATGGCCGGGTCTGGGGCGCTTCCCCCGCTCTGCCCCGGAGAGGCCTCGGTGCCCGGTCTGGCCAGGGTCACCCGGGAGGGGAGGAGGATGCTGGGCCTGCCCTTGGGAGGAGAAGGAGGGTGCAGGGGTCTGAGGAACAGCACCGGGCCTTACAGACCTCATCTTCTGGTCCTCAAAAGGTGCCAGGGCGGGACCCTAGGACCCAGGGCAGTGTAACCAGAGCAGGCGCAGAGCACAGGACTCTCCCGACTGCTCCAGGACTCCTTGAGGGCGTGGCTCACGCTGGGGGACCCAAGATAGTGCACCTGGCCCAGGTTCCAGGTGGGGTGTCCACCTGCACTCTAGGTGAGAGGCCCAGGCAGCACCCTCCTCCACCCGTCCTCGGCCAAGGAAAGGAGCAGGTCAGTCACAGAAGTGGGGACCTAGGCACCCGGCCGGGTGGGAGGAAAATCTGTGCGGTCCCTTTAAGCCCCCAGCAACCCTCCGCGGCCTCCCAGCCCCATCCCCCTTCAATTTAATTTCATTAAAACAGAGCATGAATATTTCTATTAAACCTAAAATGAAATATGAAGCCATTTAGACTCTGCCTGCACCAATCACCTAGATTTATGACTTTTATTCATCACATCAAGAGCTTGGAAAAATGAATTTTCTTCACCCAGGAAGGAAATAAAACCTCAGGCTTGGTCATTTCCAGAAAGCTGTTAATTTGACCATGTGGTAATTACTTTCACAATTAACTAAAATACAAATCAACTTGACAAATCGGGCTAGTTTATATATTAATTAGCCCACTTGAATTTATTCATTATGAAAAGACAATTTCAGGGGACCTGCAGTGTCTGTTTTATTGCAATAAATTATTGTTAGGAAATGGGTCTAATAAAATATCTTAATATTTAAGGATATTGTATACGCAAGGGGGAAGCTTTATTGACAATTTCATTTTGCAATTAGTAATTTGGTTGTAATATATCTGCGCCCCGGACTCCGGGAGGCAGGACACTCCCAGCTCTGCGTTGGCCGTTCAGAGCCCGTCCCACCCGGCAGGACAGGGACAGGACAGGCACAAGCACAGGGACAGGGACAGGCAGGCCGCTTAGTCTTGTGGACTGGGACATCCTTGTAGGGTCCTCCTGCCCGCACGGGCTGGCTCTGATTTAATACAATGTCGATAGAATCATTCGATGCCTTTTAGCTTGTGATCTTTATAAATGTCCCTCTATTAAATTAGAAAATGATTCTCTTCTCGTTTAATTGTATTCTTTCGTTTCTTATTTCCAATTAATTAGTCCTATCGACGTTGCCATATTTTAAGCAACTAGAGTCCGTTTGCAGTTAGAATACGGGACAGCCGCCTGCGGTGTGTGGGGACAGAGCTGTGAGGTGGTTTTAACGCCTCGCCCCTGTCTGGCTTCGACCCCAGGCCAGGCTGCCCTGGGGCTCGAGCCCCCCAAGTGGCACTTCCAGGTTTGCCTGGCCCCAGCCCCAGGTTGGATGCAGAGGAGCAGGGGCTGTGTCCCTCCAGTGCCCCAGGCACCTCCTGGGCCTGAGCCCTGAGAATGGAGGGCGCCTGGGGCGTAGATCAAAAGACTGTCCCCTCCCAGTCGGTTCCTCCCCCAACCCCTGATCACTTTCTAAACGGTGGCCTCAGGCCTGGTATTCCCCGTGGTGTGGAGTCCCGGTCCGGCCCCCTCGCCCAGGTCCCTGCACTCTCCAACCTACCCACCGCCCGCAAGTTACCAAGGCCCTGGCTGGCTGGAAGGGAAGACACCCCTGCCTCTGCTCAGCCCCAGGGTGCAAGCAGATCCCCGGGCACCGCTGCGCTGCAGATGCACATCCTGGTCTAGGGGTGTGGGCTCCACCACCCACAGATCCGCAGACACCTCTTCCCTGCCCTGCTCTCCTCCAGGGTCTCTGCGGCCCTTGCTGGGTTGGGAGACGGGATTGACCAGGCCTCCCCATCCCTCGACCGCTCAGCTAGTCAAGTTGGTGTCCTCCTCCCAGGGACTTTCTGGGTGGAAAGGAGCCCCCAGGAGTATGGCCTGCCGCCTCAGGATCCTTATCTGAGCAGAGACCCCCTTTTGGCCTGTGTCCTAAGACATGAAGTGTGGGTTTCCCTGAGGGAACTGGCGCGTGCCCAGCTCTAGGGCAGAGGGTTCCTGGCTGCAGTGTTTGACTCGAGGGAGGGGATCTTAGGTCCACACCCTAGAGGCCTGGAGGAAGACCCTACAGAGGTAAAGTGTTCCCCCAGACAAGGCCAGGACAGGGCTGGGCCTCTTTCCTGACCCCTCCCTGGGGTCCTTGGGAGAACGTCACGCCGCAGAGAGCCTGTCAGTTATACCTGATCTCGTGGAAGGGAGGACCTTCGGTAAGATCACATTTTTAAGGGAAATGCAGATGTTAGGTCCTTGGGCCTGGCAGCCCTTTCTTGCCTGCGCAGGCTGAAATGTTGGGAGGATGCTGTCACCTCCAGGGATGGGGCAGAGACTTCGGGCACCCAAGGTAAACTCTTCTGGTAGGATGTAGAGGGCAAGTCAGCTCCTCCTTCTAGTTGAGAGCTGTGCCTGTCCCCCCACAGGTGGAAGGGGTGTCCCTGGCAACCAGACAGCAGGGCTGACAGAGATCTGTAGACATCTGCACAGCCCCCAGCATGTGGGGTTGCCCCTGGAAACTGCTGGCTAGAGGCAGAAGGACGGCCCTTCTTTTTTTTTTTTTTTTGGTACCGGGAATCGAACTCAGGACCTTGCGATTGCCAGGCAGGTGCTTGTGCCACTGCCCTGTATCCCCAGTCCAGGAGGGCCCTTCTGAGCAGCATCAGAGTGATGGCTCAGGTAGGTCCTCAAAGGGGACCGGCCAGGTTCCAGGGCGCACTGCAGTTACCCTGAAGCCTCCACCCCTGCCACCCCCCATCCCTGTGGAACATCTGCCGCATCCCCACCCCCGCTCTGGATGACATTCACATGTGTGTTTCTCATGATCGAAGCAGCAAGTGCTTACTAAGCCATGCCTGTGACCGCTTAGTACCAAGGGCTTGTGGGGGAGGGAAAGGACTCAGGTACGCACCGGGAGAGAAGCATCCGTCCACTGTGAGGGGGGACAGGAACAGGGAGGAAGCTGCACCTGGAGAAAAGCAGCCTTGAACCTGGAACTGGTGGGACTGGGTGCACCTGAGACTCTTTCTCCCCTGAATGCAGGAGAAGGAAAAGAGCACTGGATGCTGAGACGCGGCACCAGGACTTGGTCTTTGTGCCGCTTGCAGGAGGCTGACAGTCCTGGTTCTTGTCCTGCCTTACTGCTGATCGTCTTGGCAGTTTGCTGAATATCTTTGAGCCTTGGTTTCATCATTCATGAAAATGTACTTTGCCACCCCAAGGAGTCGTTCCGCAGGGGATCGGATCCTCAGATACAAGGGAGCCTCTTTTATTTGTGGCCTTTAAAACACAGCAGAAGCTCCACGGAGAAGAGGATGGGTTAAGTTGGTTGGGAATCCAGTGCAGTCAGTCAGCTGCTTTACATGCCTTGGCCCCATTTTACAGATGAGGGACACAGTTCTGGTTGCTTTGCCCCCAGACCGCACAGCTAGCAAGTGGCAGAGCCAGAGTTGAGCCCCGTCCTCTCGGACCCCAGCCGGGCTCTGTCACCTGAACGCCTGGCTGTCTGGGGCAGGGCAGCAGCGAGAGTGGGCAAGGACACTGCAAGCCAGGGACCACTCGTGGGGAAGAAGGAGGTGGCACCAGCTGTGTGCTGGTGGGAAGAGGAGGAGACAGAGGCGACAAGGAACTGCAGGCTGTTCTGCCCCGCTTCCTGTGAGAAGCAAGCAGAATCCAGTGGGGAGATGGTCTCAAATATTGGTAGGCAAACGTTAAAGCCAGACACAATTAGAGCTAGAAATGTCAAAGCCAAAATAAAGGCTACCAAAGTGTAACCAGAAAAATGAAAACCATAACCAAAGGGGAAGAAGAGAGGGTTTTGGTTTTTACCAGATTTACTGAGGTATAATTGACGAAGAAAATTATATATACGGCAAGTGAATAATGTGATAATTTGGTGGTGGACACTATGAAATAAATGCCCTGAGCAAGGTAGCCAATGCACCGTCACTTGTCTCACACCCTTCCTTTTCATGACTGAGTAATACTCTGTCGCTGACACACACCACATTGTCTTTCCATTCCCCCGTGGGTGGACACTTGGTACCTGTCCACATCAGGGCTGTTGTGAATAAGGTTGCAATAAATGCAGGAAAGCAGACACCTGAGTCCATTTCCCTGGGCGCATGCTTGGAGCAGGGGTGGCTGGACCATACATGATTCCATTTTCAAGGCATCTTCCCCCCGTTTTCTGGTAATGGCTGCGCTGGTTTACATGCCTGCCCAAAGCGCACACCTGCCCCGCGCTTCCCGTCCTGTCCGCATTCGCCCCTTGTCCGTTGGGCAGCGGCCCTTCTCACAGGTGTGAGGGGAGAACTCCCTGTGTTCTCGACTTCTCCAAGGAGCGGCGCTGCGGAGCACCCTTCCCTGGACTGCTGACTGCTTGCATTCCTTTTGTGGGAAACTGTTCAGGTCCTCTGTCCATTTTTAAATCACAGTATTTGCTTTTTGCTCTGGAGAGATATGAGCCCCTAGTACAGTCTGGATATTAACCACTTGCCAGAAATGTGGCTTGCAAAGGTTCCCACCTGCCGCGGGCTGCCTGCTCACTTCCTTGTTTCCTTTGCTGGGCAGAAGCTTTCTGGTTAAGTGTGAACCGCTTGTTCATTTTTTATCTTTGTTTTCTGTGCTTTGGGACTCATATTCAAAAAGGCATTGGAGAGACCACTGTCAAGGGGCTTTTCCTCTGTGTTTGCTTCTGAGAGTTCTAGAGTGGCCAGTCTCTTTTGAGTCTGTAACCCATTTTATCCATTTTGAGTTAATTTTTGGGAGTGGTAAAGACAAGGACAAGCCTCACTGTTGCTTTTGCAGACATCCAGTTTTCCCGTCCTTCCTTCCTTCTTCCCTTCCCCCCTTTCTCCCTCCCTCTGTCCTCCCTCTCCCTTTCCCTTCTTCCTCTCCCTCCGCCCCTTCCCTCGCTCCCTTCCTTCTTTGCTGCTTTACTCCTTACAGGGTTCGGTGCTAGGCAAGCGCTCTACCACTGAGCTGCATCCCCAGCACTCCCCAGCATCAGTTTTGAGAGAGTCTAGCCTCTCGCGTGCTGTATCCTTGGCAGCCCTCTCAGATATTTCTTGACTTTATAAGTGTGGGTTGATTTCTTGGCCTTTGGTCCTGTTCCATTAGTCTCCGCATCCGTTTTTATGCCAGTACCATGCTGTTTTGACTTCTACAACTTCCTAATACATTCTGAAATTATGAAGTGAGATGCTTTCAACTTTGGTCTCTCTCAAAATGGTTTTGGCTCTTGGGGGGTCTTTTGTAGTTCCATATGAATTTTAGGATTTTTTTCCTCCTTCTGTGGAAAATGCAGTTGGAATTTGACAGGGATTGTGTTGAATCTATACATCTCTTTGGATAGTAAGGACAATTTTTTTTTTTTCAGTACCGGGAATCAAACTCACAACCTCACGCTTGCCAGGCAGGCACTTGCGCCACTGAGCTAAATCCCCGGCCTGGTAAGGACATTTTTAACAATATTAATTCCAGAGGCTGGGGATTTAGCTCAGAGGCACAGCGCCTGCCTGGCAAGTGCAAGGTCATGGGTTCGATTCCCGGTACCAGAAAAAAACAAACACAAACAAACAGACAAAAACAATATTAATTCCTCTGATCTGTGAACTTGGGAATACCTTTCCATTTATTTGTAGTCTTCAATTTCTTTAATCAATGCTTTACAGTTTTTAATACACATAAGTATTTTATTCTTTTTTACTGTTAGTGTAAATGGGATTATTTAAAATTTTTCTTTTCAGACAATTCACCACTAGTGTATGGAAATGCTGCTTATTTTTTGTATGTTGGTTTTATATCCTGTCACTACACTGAATTTTTTATAAGTTCTAACATTTTTTGTGGAGCACTTGGTAGAGTTATCTTTATATAAAATCATGTCATTGGAGGACAGAGGCAGTTTTACTTCTTCCTCTCCATGGAAACTTTTGCCCCATGGCCCTGGCTAGGGCCTCTAGCACCGTGCTCGATGGGACAGGGAGCAGGCATCCCTGTCTTCCTCCTGATCCTAGAGGAACAGCTTTAGCTATTGGCCGATAATGTTAGCGCAGAATCTGTCAGACAGGCCTTTATTGCATTGAAGCATAGTCTTTGTAAGCGTCGTGTGATAAGTGTTTTTATCAAAAGAGCATGTTAAATTGTGTCAGATATTTTATGTATCTAGTGAGATGATAATATGGGTTTTTTTGTCCTTTGTTCCTTTGCAGTTATGTATCACAATATTGATTTGTTTTTTTGTTTTTTGTTTTTGTTTTTGTTTTGTTTTTTTTGGTTTTTCTCCGGTACCGGAAACTGAACTCACGACCTTGCGCTTGACAGGCAGGCACTTTGCCACTGAGCTAAATCCCCAGCCCCACAATATTGATTTGTTAAACCACCCTGGCATCCCAGAGATAAATCCCAGTGATTCTGGGAGTGATCCTTTTCATGTTTCTTGAGTTCAGTTTTCCAGCATTTTGCTGAGGACTTTTGCATCTCTGTCCATCAGGGAGATGAGCCTGTCATCTTCTTTCCTTTAGTATTTGTGTTTGGCCTTGGGGTCAGTGTAACGCTGGATTTGTGAAATGAGCTGGGAGGGGTTCCCTAAAGAGAAAGGTCTGTATGGCCTTCGCAGTTGCCCTCTTTGCCTGTGTCTCACAGGGGACCCAGGATGGGGCAGCCGCAGATTCTCATCCAAGCCCCAGGCCGACCACCCGGCTGAGTGCACAAGGGGCCAGGACCGTCAGGCCGAGACAGGGCAGATGCCCCGGAGCTGACTTGGACCTGAGCTTAGGAAACCTGCACTTTAGGGGGAAGGGATCTAGCACTTGGGGGAGGAACAGGGGGTGGAATTTAGGCCAAGGTAATCGTGGAATGCTGCCAAATGTGCGATGAGAAGTTTTCCTGTGTGCCCATTGAGCATTAAAATACCATGAATCATTGACAAGAAACCAAACAGTGCTGGATCTATAGAACAATTTAAACTCATGTTGCTCCAAGTAAAATCAAATTAGAAGCCTTTTCCCAATTAGATTATGCAAACGCTGCCGCAGAACGCAGCGTGTTTGCCGTTCGCCCGTCGGCCACCCCACCTCACACCTTGCACAGCACAGATACCCTTGAGCACACCCAGTGCGACACTGGGCTGTGTCAACATTCTACCTTGAGATAATAAATATGAGACCCAGCACACACTGCTTTTAATTGCATCGATAAACTGGGATTAACCCCCAAGTCAGCCTTCACTATTGCAATTAAATGTCCTCAAATAAATGGTTGCCTCAATAAACAAATGGAAGGGGCTGTGTTTGCCCTGAGTAATAGCAGGTGTAATATTTTACTGGCTAAAGCTAAGTATTAAGTGGAATCACTTGCTAGGCCTGATTTATTCCCTGGGATCGGAAAGTCATTTTTCATACGTCATGTGCCGCTTCAGTACTGTATAAACAGCTAATAACACACTACATCAACCCAGCTCGACCTTGCCTTCCCCAAAGCCACCAAAGCCAGACTCCTACAGTTGGGGGTTCGCTGGGGAGCCAGTGAGGGTGCCAGTCCTGCCCAGATGGCTGACTGGCTGCTCTTTGGCTTTAGTTTTTAGCGTGTAGCACTAAATTCAAGAACCACCCAAAAGCTGTGGAGTACTACACAGCCCGGCGCCGCTCTGCAGACCCACTTACTCTCCTGGCTTCTGTAGAACAAGATAGAAGTCTCGTCCTGCAGGAGGTCTGGTTTGCTCTGCGTCGGGACCGATCCGTCACCTTTCACGATTTCCTACAAAGTGCTGAAAGCCACATTCCTTGCTCTGTACCAGGAATACTTGGGAATACCCAGGAATACTTGGTGGAAGCGGGGGAGATGTTCAGGCTCTGATAGACACCGGCAGTCCACAGCTGGACCTCCCTGACCGCGGCCGATCTCGTCTGATAGACTCGGGCAGATTCACCCTCCCTGGGGCCCTTCATTCCGCAAGTGGCAAGGAGGAAAGACAGTGAGTGACCTGGGAGACCAGGCCAAGAGTCATGTCAGTTCTCAAGTAATTAGAAGCCATTCCTCTCCAGACAAGAGCAGAGCAACATTCTTGCTCTATTACAGCCCCTGGGCGCTGGCCGGTGTGTTCTAAAGAGCGAGTGGCCATTTATCAGAACAGGGACCATTAAAATCCACTGACCGCTGGTTGTCCCTTCCATATTTCCCCCTGAGTTAGTGTCTTCTTTCCCCCTTGTTCCCTGGTGAAGCGTCTGGTAATGAGAGGTAGTCATCTATGCTTTTTGGTGTTCACTAGAAATCTGTTTTAATAGGCAGACTTACATGGATATAAGGTTGTGTTCAGCTGGGTGCTTCTTGAGCATTGTGGCAGGAAGGACCGCTCTCATCTCCTCCTTAGAGTAGCACAGCAAACTGAATTTAACAGTACATTTCATTGCTTTCTTTAAAACTGTCAGCACATATTGAGTTTCTAGGGCCCAGCAGCCAGAGAGAGAGAGACAGAGAGAGGCTGTATAGAACAGGCGTGCTAATCCCCGTTCCAACGTGAGGGTCTAAAGGCTCCAGTGAAGGGCCCTCATGGGACAGGGAGGACTGTAGGCTTCAGAAAGCTTTTAAAATGTGGACGTGACCCAAAGGACACTGCCCCCTGCCGGTGGCCCCTCCAGAGAGCTCTGGAGCCTCTATGTGGAGATCTATTGATTTAGTTAAAGAGCAACTTAGGACACATTTTATTAATATTCTCACAGCCCGCATCACTGTCACCTTTTCATTATCCTAAATGATTACAGAGCTGTACTTTTTTTCAGTTAGCGAATCTTTCACACTTATCTTGCCACAAGGGGAAAACGCTAGACAGACAGAAAGTGGGAATTATTGCCTGACTTACATACATCAGGATCACCGCTCGTTTCACTGAGGGCCCTTAACTTCGGAGACGGAGCTTGCCTTTCCCAAGCTGTTATAAAACATGTTTAGATGATAAGAGGTATCAGAGGAAGAAGATAAAATATTTAACACATAGGACCTCATTCAGAGCAGGAATAGATCTATAGATAATTGTAAGCTCCTAGGAATACTTGATGGGAAATATATTGATAATACAATTTTTCTTTTGCAAGAGATTGTAATGATTGCAAATTTGGTTTAATAATTAAATTAATAAGGACTATTTGCTTCAAACGGGAGCGTCCTAATGATATACAGAGGCAATAATATCTGTCTTGCCAGCTAAAGAGGTTTTAAAAGAGTCCATCAGGTGATCTACAATCGCGTGCCCATCTGCCCTTTATTAATGCAACATTAACCTTTATATTAAAATGCATTCAAGTGTCGTCTCTGAAGATATCAAAGAAAAATGTAAAACAGTTCACAACAATAACTTCACCTGACTGTTGTGAATAAAAATTCAATTCTGTACTATGCACTTTTCCATCAAATGTGGCTTTTTAAATTTTAGGAATCTGAGCCAGCCAAGGTGGCCCAGCGATGCCGGTGGTGAGCCAGGCAATGCTGTCCCTGCCTGAAAAAATTAAAAATCAAAGAGGAAATTTAGGAGCCTTGCAAAGTGGAGGTTGCCAAATTGGTGGGGAAGCTTCTCAGAACAGGGTCGTGTGAGTGAGCGATGCATCTGAAGCTCAGAAACCCACAGCTGCCGCTTGTGTGTGACTTGCACCTCTGAGCAGCACGCGGTCTCCTGGGCGCCGGGCTCTGGCCTGGCCGGCTGGGGTCGTGGCCTCTCTCACCCAGGTCACTGTGTGACCTCAGCATGTCACTTAATCCCTGCGGTTTTGGTGTCCTTATCTTATCTGTAAAGTGGAGATAATGTTTGTCAATCCCAGAAGGAGGACCCTGGGAGTGGGTGTGGCAGCTGCCCAGGTGCGCAGAGCCCCTCACCTGCTGAGCTCCTCAAGGCCTTGTTACCTGAGGACTGCTCGAGCATCCTGGGCCGCGCGGGGGCGGCGATGTGGGGCACGTGCCTGAGAGCCGAGACTGAGACAGAGGCTGCGCCCGGGCTCCTGGTCTGGGCGGGGCCCCAGCCTGGAGCGCAGTCCCTTCTTGTGTTTCTGCAGTGCCGTTCTGCTGATGCTACCACTCCCCATTTCCCAGATCAGGAGACTGAGGCTCAGAGACTGGCAGCCATTCTACAGTCACCGCACTGGGAACTGGCTCTGTATCTGTGTCCAGGCCAGAGTGGCCGGGACCAGGCTGGGTGGCACCCCAGGCATGCAAGCGCCTGCACAGGCAGCCCCGAGTCCTTGCCACGAGGCTCACAGTCCCAGGCCGTTGGCTTCTGAGGCCACAGCCCCACCAGGTGCCTTCCGCAGTCCCATAGGAAGGTGTCTTCCGAATGTGACTCTCTGGTCCCCGCTTCCCACATGCCCACCCACAGGCGGGTCTTAGGTGCAGAAGGTGGTGGGAAAGAGGGTCTGTGTGATATCGCCACCGAGTGGGCAGCAGCAGGGACACCTCATCCACAGCCTGTGGTGGGGACCCGGCAGGGTGAGGGAGCCCCGTGTGCCCACTCAAGGCCAACAAAGCCGACAGCCGTGGCGGGTGGCGCGTTGGGGCTCAGGTCCCATGGTGAGCGCTGAGAAGGTACGGGAAGGGCGGGCAGGCTGTGGCCTCCGACAGAAGGAAAGCAGAAGTGTTGAGCACCCTGGATCAGCGCAGGGGTGGAGCTCAGGAATCAGGGAAGGCACCGAGGAGGTAAAGGGGATGGAACAGGGATCCCCAGGGTCAGATCCTGTTCTCCCAGAGCCTGCCTGGCCCTCTGAGGTGGCCTCGAGGTTCTGGAACAGGCCAGTTGCTGCAAAGACACCCAGATCTCCACGGGTCATCCTGGCTCCTGGCCGTGTGATGTTAGGGCTCCCTGGGGGCTGTCAGAAGTGACAACAGCACCTCACAGGTGGCAGAACCACCCACGGCGCGGGGTCACGGCCGTTCTCATCTGTCCAGGACTTTCCAAACACCGAGTGCAATTTATCAAACAATGTTTTGTAAAAAATTAATTTCCCTGGAGGTTTCTCTGTATTACTCTAATTGCTTTTCCTTGACTGACTAATTTTTTAAATTGCAGTTTTATGAAAAAAATACAAATATTCCTAGATGAGAAGTGTCTCGGTGGGAATACAACTTTCAAAGAGGTTTGTAATCCTTATATCTGGGTTTATATATTACCCTACTATTGACACTACTTTTTGATTAATATTGTGTATAACATTCCTTAATGCATCAGCAGAATTAATTATGCAGAAACATTCAGGCGCACAGGCATTATATTGATGAAATGACGTTTTATTGACAAAATGACAGTTTAATACTGCGCTTTCCTGAGCTGTATATCTCATCGATCGCCTGGGTCCTCGTGGCAAACTGTCGGAGGGAGAAGGAGGTAAATCTACCCTGTCTTTACACACTCTCTGTAGATCAATCTGGGCGTTTGAGACAGGAACATATATTTCTGCACAACATTCTGACTTTGGGTAACCATGGATGCCGCGGTTTGTTCATTCCTGATGTGTGCATCAGAATTATACAGTATTGTGTTACTTTTACAAAGCCTGCACTCTTTGTCTTTTGCTGCCTCGCCTCTGCTTTTTCCTGCTTGTGGACTGAGTCGTGTCCCCCTAAATTACCAGCTGAAATCCGAGTCCCCAGTAGCATGGGCTGTAACCATATTTGGAGATGGGCTCTTCACAGATCTTGTTAAGAGGAGGCCACCAGTGCAGGTCCTAACCCGATGTGATAGATGCTCACACAAAAGGAGAATTTGGATGTGCACCACGATGTGACCCCACGCTTGGGTGGGCAAGAGGTTACCGCAGTCTGGGAGCCACCAGCAGCTGGAGGAGGTCGGGGTCAGGTCCTTCCCGAGCAGCCTGGAGGGAGCGTGGCCCTGATGACATGATCGGGACTTCCAGCCCGCAGACCGTGAGATGAAGCATTTTGACTGTGGGAGCCGCCAGCTTTTACCACACCCGTGACTCCAGGACAGGACCCTCCCAGTCTCCAGTGAGCATCTTCTCTGTTCCTTCTGGAGCCGAGGGCTGTGAGAGCTGTGATCCTGGGGCTTTGCAGTGGTTGAGGACACCACCCAGGGTCCCCTCTGACCCCAGCAGAACCTGCAATCTCACTTTTTCTTTAACCGTCGCCTCTTCCCTTGGGGCCGGCTTCAGTGCCCATTCACACAGCACCAGGCACGTGAATGCATCCGACAGCAGAGCCATGAGGACTCCAGGTCCCCGGGGAGCAGGGTGGCAAGGACGAAAGGTCTGCATGTTCCCCCAGAAAGCACCACGCAGGGTGAGGACCTGGTCAGCAGCCGCTGCCTGGGCACGTGCCACCCGCAAGCTGCCTGGCATCTGAGGTTTGAGATGCTGGTTTCGAGCCATCTATCAGGCTGATGGGATCCACAGTCCTCTCTGCACACTATCTTAGTTGGCAATTCGGGCAGAGAAGACTAAGCACGACTCGGGATCACTACTGGTGCGGTCTTCTCCACTCTGCGACTGGTAAATGCACACGTGGCTTCTGAGGGTTACTCAGCCCCTTCTCCATTATCCAGGCCGATGGCAGGTCAGCCACGCCTTCCTTGGGCTGCCTTCCTCCCCGCAGCAGCAGGTCTGGCAGAGTCGCGACCTCTAGCAGCATCTGCCGCCCCCGTGGCTGACTTCCATGGTGCCAACCCTGTGTGCACAGGCCAGAGGTCCCCACTCAGGGACTCCTTCTGTCCTGTGGGTCACTTGGCCAGGCTGGAACCCCAGCATCGATTCTACCTCAAATACCAGTTGCCCCTGTTTGAGGGGACAGGCCACGTCATAAAGCCTCTGTCCTAAGGGACAATCCTGCATCCACAAGTCATCTTCTCTTCCTTCTCAGATGGTGGCAGAGGAGGTGGCCAGGGACAAACTGTGATGTCCTCGAAGCCTTGGCCAGCAAGGGTGCAGCAGGTCTCTGGTCTTCCGGCTCAGTCCAACCCCCACCCCGCCCTGATCCCTGAGGAGTCTGAGCTTCCGGAGGGCTGACGTCTGGTGGCCCTCAGCCTTCCGCTGGGAAGCAGGTGGTGCCTGCTTGATCAGACCTACAGAAGATGCTCCACTGCAGAGGAGAGCAGGAGCTGGCTGCAGGTCTCTGTCCTCAATCTCAGTCTGGTTTTTTTTGTTTTGTTTTTTGTTTGTTTGTTTTTCTCTGGTACCGGGAATCGAACTCACGTCCTTGGGCTTGCCAGGCAGGCCACTGAGCTAAATCCCCAGCCCCTCAATCTCAGTCTGGTACCTGTGGCCAGGATGTGTGCACTGCCCAGCTGTGTGGGCCCTACCCCCTTCCTAACTGTCGGGTGCCTGTGGGAGGAGACCCCATCCTGCTGCAGCCTGGGACATGTGTCACCTCAAGTGACGCTTCTGTTTCCATGGGCAACTGCATAGCCCGCTGCCCGGAGCCCGTGCCAAACCCAGCAGGACCTGGAAGAGTCTGCCAATATGGTGGGTAAGAGGCAGTATCTCATTTATTCTATCCGCACTTACCACAGATATTAAACTTTCAAAAGTATGCATTATAACCGAAAGTGTAGATAAGGACCAAAATGCATAACCGGTATTGTGAAATAGGAAAAGAATGTTCAAGTGGGGAGGGGAACAAAGGAGGTGGAGGGGAAAGGAGAGAAGGGAAAAGTAAAAAAAATGTGAAAAGAAGGAAAACATGGAAACAAAGCCTCTGTAAATGGGGAGGGGAGGTGGAGTTAAAGGAGGGGGAATGGGACAAGAACAAAAAGTTCTATCGTGTACAGGTACAAATTCTCTATGATGAATGTGATCATTATGTATATCTAACATGTACCAATAAAATCTGATTTAAAAATATTTGAAATGCTAAAAGGAAAAAAGGCCAGGAGTGGTGGCATGCACCTGTAATCCCAGCACTCGAGAGGCTGAGGCAGGAGGGTCACTGTGAATTTGAGACCAGCCTAGACTACATAGTGAGTTGAAGGCCAGTCTGGACTATATAGCGAGACTGTGTCTCAAAAACAAGAGAAAAGTATGCGTTACCGACCATTTGTGTTTTTTCCTAGATAATTCCACCCTCTGTCGCAGCTTTCTTGGGCACAATCTGCACACGCCCTTGCACACGTTTGAAACGCCCAGTTTGTACGGAACCAGCCCTGAAGTGTGCTTCCCCTCTGGATTTCTCCTTCCTACTTTGCTTTTTACTGCACTTCCAGGAGACCCCCGACCCCTGTCCCGTCACTCGGTTAGTCCCATTTTCTAGTTTCAGGTAACGAAATCATACCTGGAGCCTTCCTTGTCGTCTTGCATATTGGGATTCAGCCATGGTGTACCATCTATCAGCTCACACTTTTTCCATCCTTTTAAAAAACTGTAATAATATCACTTCCTTGGGTCTTCTTTCATCTCCCTCTCAACTGTCAGCTTCTTCTTACCAATTTACACAGGATCACCATACACGGAAAGGCTTCCCCGTCAGTTGCATGTATCTTGCAAATATTTCTCCATCTTTATTTACAATTTGATCTTTAAAGACATGTCACATAATGGCCAAAATGATATACAGTCAATCCCGGGGCCATCCAAATCCGGAGCTGTATGGGTGTCTATTTCCCAACGGACGTTTCCCCGAAGGCAACCCAGCAGGACCCTGTCCTCTCTGGGAGCTGGTGAATCAGGGAGGGCAGGCAAGGGAAAGTCAACACGAACGGAGAAGTGACTGATTGTTCCGAACTGGAAAGCCGCGGGTGAATTCTTTTAGAGGTTTCAAGGGAGGCCTCATCTCCAATCCCCCGCAGCTGGTGCAGCGGTGAAAACGTCTGCATAATCTCGGCCTCTCAGCCCCTTGGCCCTTCCCTTTGTCACACTCAGCTGGATTATTCTGAGCCTGTACTCGTGTCTACACCTTCCAGTAAGGCACAGTCCCTGCTGGAGGTCCCGGAGCCCCTTGGGCTGGCTCCTCACGCAGGCCACCACCCTGTGGGACCGCCATACCCACGCACGTCCTCACGGCCCTCGCAGGCCCGTACACAGTTCTCCCTGCAGTGCCCAGCACCGCGTGTCTCCCCCCATAATGTGCCTTCAACCTCGCAGCCCCCAGCAGCCATAGCGCCCTTTCTGTCTCTGCAGAGGTCTCTGTTCTGCACATTTTACAGGATGGATTCATACAGCACGCAAATTTTATTTTATTTTGAAACAGGGTCTTGCTAAGTTGGCCCAGCTGGCTTGCAACTCACAGTCCTCCTGCCTCAGCCTCCCAAGTGCAGGAACTGCAGGCATGTGCCACGAGGCCTGGCTCCATGTGTGACCTTCTCTGTCTGTGTAGCTTCTTGTTTTGTTTTGTTTTTCTTTTTTTTTTTTTCCCCTGGTACCGGGAATCGAACTCACGACCTCGCGCTTGCCAGGCAGATGCTGTGCCGCTGAGCTAAATCCCCAGCCCCATGTGTAGCTTCTTTCGCTTAGCATGTCGCGGTGACACAGTTGTAGCCCGTGACACAACTCAGCCCTCCGCCTGCCTCCAGTTGTAGCCCGTGACACAACTCAGCCCTCCGCCTGCCTCGCCACCTGCCTAGTCCATGGTGTGGACACCACACATCTTACTTGCTCTTCGCTCGGTGGGCCCTTGGGTTCCTCGAATCTCTTAGTGGTCGTGGGAAATGTGGCTGCACGTTTTTGAGTGGACAGGAGCTTTCCTGTCCCCGAGTTTGTACCTAGGCATGAAGTTTCTGTGGACATTTTGAGGCACTACAAAGAGTTTTCAAAGTGCCTCGCTGTTTGGTACTCTCATAAGCCATGCACGGGAGACATAATCAAAGACACAGTGTGTGTTTAAATTCTTAAAACTTTGTTAGGGTAAGTGTGGCCATGACTCCTCCTCGAAACACCGTCAGCTGGTTTTGAACACACCTCTTCCACGCAGGAGAGAGGACTCTGAAACGGCTTCCGAGAGTGGCAAGAAGGGTGGGGTAAGTGCGCCACCACACCGGGCTTATTTTTATTTTTAGACAAGGTCTGCCTGAGTCACTAAGTCCCCCAGATGGGGCTGGAATGTGAGGTCCTCCCCCCAGCCTCCCAGGTTACTGGGATGGCAGATGTGCACCTCTGGCCTGGCTCTCGGACCTGTTTTACCCTCTCCTGTGCCGCAGGGAAGGGGTCGGTGCGTTCTCTTCCATAGGGTTGCTCAGTCACCTAGCACCTTAGTCAGGAAGACGGTTCCCTCCCCTTGAGACTGACCTCTGCTCAAGCCGAGCGGCTGCACGGCCACCAGAACACCCACCCGGCTGCCCGGTGCACAGACTCGGGAGCCCTCCGGGTCCGGGTGATCGGAGCCCACAGGAGGGGGGAAATGTCACGAGTTCCTGTTGCACCCTGGGGACCGGCAGAGGCAGTGTGGCCGGGGACCCTGAGTGCCAACACTCAGCTTGGTGACAGCCACAGCCCCAGTCTATCAGCTTGCCAGGCCACCATGACAAAGTTCCCCAAACCGGAAGCCTTCAAACAACAGGAAGTTGTTCCCTTGCCGTTATAGGATCAGGAGTGAGTGGGGGTGCACCAGGCCACCTCTCCAGGCCTCTAGGGCACACCCTGGCTCCCAAGGGTGCTTCACTCCCTGTCCTTGTCACCACACAGCATCCTCCATGGCAATGTCCATCTTTTCCCAAGAACTCGAGTGCCCTGGAGCTGGGGCCTGCCCTGCTCCGGCTGACCTTGGGCTAACCAGTCCCATGTGTAGCAGCCCTGTTTCCAAACGAGGTCGCGTTTGGGGTGCAGGGTCAGGATCCAGCATATCTTTGTGGAGGACGTGAATCAACCCATTGCACCACTTAAGGAACTGTGAGCACGCTGAAGAAGCAAACCTAACGTGCAGGTGGCTAAGGGCCCCGGAGTGATGGTTACTTATGGGGTTTAGCCTGAGGCTAAAGACCAGAGAACAGGTGGATGGAGGAGGAAGGAACAGAGCTGGCGGCTTAGGAAGGACAGCAGAGTCTTCTCCTGCAGGACTGTGACAGGTAGGGCAAGGAGATGGCCGTGGCTGCCTGACCCACGCCCCGGAGCTGCTCTGGCCGCTGGGAGCTCACAGCAGGGAACAAAGGACTTGGCCTCACCTCAAGGCGGGACCACAGCGGGCAGGGGTGAGTGGTGGTGCAGCCGTGTCCCAGTGCCAACCCAAGGTGGCATTTCCCAGTGGCCACGCCTGCTGGGCCCTCAGTGCCCCACCTTCCACCTACGCTCAGCCGCATGGATGTTTTCTCCAGAGCATGTCCTGAGGGCCACCACCGCGTCCTGTCATGCACTGCTTCTGGGAAGCCACCCTGGAGGAGCCACCTGGCCCGCCTGCTCGTGAAGAGGAGAGGAGACCATCAAGTGTGTGCTACTTCAGCATCCACCACAGGCTCTCTTGGTGACCAGTGGGAAGTCAGGCTGCTCTTGTCTTTTTGTTGTGGCATGTTTTTGTGGTTTTGTTTTTGTTTTGAGACGAGATCTCACTATATAGTTCAGGTTGGCCTTGAACTCACTATGGTATCTCAGGCTGGCCTCCAACATGCAGTGATCCTCCTGCCTCAGCCCCCTAAATGCTGGGATTGTAGGTGCGTGTCACCATGCCCGGCTAGCTGTTCTTCTATATATTTGTGTATAGAATTGATGGGAGCCACAGGAGACAGAGCCACAGGAGACAGAGACAGAGAAAATGGAGACAGAGGAGGTGGAGACACAAGATGTGAAGCCACGGGAGATGGAGACACAGAGATAGATCCACAGGTACAGGGGCCAAAGAGGTGGGGACACAGCAGGTGGAGGCACAGAAGATGGAGCCAGAGGAGACAGAGCCACAGGACCAAGCAAGACAAGTGTCAAACATAAGCAACACGCGCGTCCAGACCTGAGTTTGTGCTGGGATTCTCTACCTCAGTCATCTCCGCAAGCTTGTTCTGAGTGCAGAGTGGAAGAGCAGCTGATCACTAAGCAGAGGAGCGCTGCCTTCCAGATCTCTGCGATGGGTGTGGGGACACCGGGATGAGGAGCGGGCCACTTGTGCAGACACGTTCTTAATCCCGCCATGGCCCGTGGCCGGAGGCCGCCGGGGTGGGGAGCAGGACAACGGCTTGTTAATGCCACACGCAGCAGGCGGAGCGGATGAGGGCCCGGCGCCCAGTGTGATTAGCATAACGAAGTGGGAGACAATACTGACATCGTGTGTATCTGCGGCCCAACAGTGCTGGATGAAGACAGAGGCCTACCATACTAATGGATATGTAATGGATGTAAAACTGCGCATTTTACAACGAATTCAGAAGGCAAAGAGCGCACTAGTAAGATAGATAAGATCAGAGGGAGCAGTGGGAGTCCCAGGACGTTAGTCCTGACCACGGTGGGGTCCACATGTGCCTGGCGTGAGCGTGATGGTTTCAGTCCCGGCAGGTGCTGCCCACTGTGCAGTGCGGTGCGTTTCAGTCAGGGCTCCGCTAATGGCATCACCCTCGACGGTGTCTGGGGCACGAACGCAGCCCCGGCTATGGGGTGCTGAGCCGAGAGGAGGGAGTCCCGGGCCCTCGGGCGGGGTCCTCTGGCCCAGCCGCCTCTGCAGTCTGGCAAACGCGTCCCCCGTGGTCCTGACACTGTCAGGATGTAGGTGACTCCGCAGCACCTTCCCCTGGTTTCCCAGCCCCACCCTCGACCTGCGCCCTCTCTGCTAAGTCTTCTCTGGGGTCCTGTTCTCCTCCCTGACTGTGCGCAGCCCTGATCTGGGGTGCCGAGGTCCCACGCGGTTCCACAGGTGGCCTGGGCTGTTGGGTGGGACCAAGGGACAATCCTGGGAGAGCCTTTCCGGGCGGAAGGCAGAATACCTGGGCGTGGCAGGAACACTGTGTGGGCAGGGACCCTCGAAACACACGAGTATGTGACGGGTGGCACGAGCACCTCTGTCCACGAGTGAGGAGAGATGTGCTTGGGAGGGCCGCGCTCACCATTTGGGGGGGCCCCGTGGTGACAAGCTCTGGGCTCTCCGGAGAAGCCTGGAGCGGACAGACGTCTGCAGCCATGGGACCAGAATGTGGGCGGGCCGGCAGCTGTGTGCCTGCATTCGAAGTGAAAAGATGTGATCTAACAGTACACTGAACGTTTAATTAAAACACGATCACAGTGAAGACACATTGTCGTGAATCCTCACAATCCTCTACCTCGCTGAGCACGCAGGGGCCCCGTCATCCTTGCCACTTCCTGAAGCAGCTCTGGAATTCCCGTTTCAGTTGTGCTGTCCTCGCTGCCTCGGTGTCCGGAATCAATTCAGAACGTTTCCGTTTTGTGGTCATTTTAATCTGGGGAAAGAGCAGAGGTCACACAGCCGGATCTGGTGAGGAAGGTGGGTGTTTCCATGTTGTGTTTTCACCAGCCTGCCTCTCCGCTGGGTGGCATTCGGCAGCCGCATTCGTCGTATTTTTTATCACAGCTTATAAAGATACTCAAGAAAGAGCACGCCCAGAGCTGCTTCAGAAAGTGACCAGAACGTGGGAGAAGTGTGTTTGGAGTGAGAGGGAGTGTTTTAAGGGGGATTCATGGCAATACATCTTATTATTATTTTGTTTTGTTTTGTTTTTTTTCCTGTACCAGGAATCGAACTCATGACCTAGTGCTTGCCAGGCAGGCGCTGTGCCGCTGAGCTAAATCCCCAGCCCTTCATCTTATTTTTAAAATGTAAACATCCACCATATTTTTCAATCACCCTTTGAAGTTGGGATCAGTGAAAATAAAGGTAGAATTACTTCTCCTTCCAGTTAATAGATTCCTGAATTTTATCTGCAGACTTCCTGGGGGTCTTTGAAGTCTGAGGAAGACGGCTGTGGAAACTCCGCCCCACATGCCCCGCGGATGTCAGGGAGGTCTTCACCGTCTTTCCCCGTGGCCCCTGACGCCTGTGGTTTCACTGACGCCTGTGGTCTCTGGCCTGCCTGTGCTTGGCTTGCGTAAAGTGAGTCCTTTGCTGGCTGAGGCCAAGTACTCTCACGGCCCCCGGCTGGCTACACAGAAATGAGACCTTCCCAGGACAGCCTCTGGGTCTGAGCCCGGATTTCACTTCCGAAGCCCTTCAGCCTTGTCCTCTTCCGAGGGGTGAGAGCAGGTTGGTCTCCAAGCAGAACTCCACTTTTAATATTTTAGGGAAATTATAGAATAATATATTTCCTCGCAGGAGACAGTTTCCTGGCCCTAAGCAAACCATTAGTCAGTGCGGCGCGGGCAGCTTCCCCAGTGCAGTCTTGTGCACGCATCCTTGGCCTCCCGGCCCTCAGAACTGGGTCACGGAGATGGATGTTTTCCTGGGAGGTGGGCGTGGGGCGGCTGTCATCCTCCACGCCAGCTGTGCCCTGGGAAGGACCCTTTGGCCCGACACAGCTTCGGGGACCAGAAGTGCTCCTCCAGTGAACTATTTGGTTGTGGGGGGCTGCTGTTGGGAGAGAGAAGGAAACCTGTCACATCTGCTGCTCAACCAAATTACCTTGATTTTCCCTCAGCGAACTGGCTGGTCAAGGGTAGAAGTTATAGTCATGGCTGTGCACATGGATCCTACACTGGCTGGATCACACACAGGGTCTGGGAGTCTGGTTCTGTAACTACTGCTACTTCTCTGTCGCCTTCTTCTGCTTATTATTTCTATTCACTGTTAATTTCACAGGGCTGCTGAAACAAAACATCCCACACACAGCTGACACATCTGGTGCCATGGTCTGGAGGGCACAGGGTAAGGCATGGGCAGTCCGGAGCCCTCTGAGGGGTGGAGGAAGGAAGGGTCCATGCAGGCCTCCCCCAGCCCCAGGGGCACTGGCGGACTTCAGTGTTCCCCCGCTGGTAGGGACATCGTAGCCCTCTACCTGAACATCCACACCGGTCCTCCCTGTGTGCATCTGCCTGCCCGTCCACAGCTCCCTTTTGCCTAAGGACACAGTCATGCTGGACCAGGGCCCATCCTAATGACCTCATTTTAACTGGGTTACATCTGCAAAGACTAATTTCCAAATAAGGTGCTGGTGACAGGCACCAGGCCTTGGGCTCCCCAGTGCATGAATTTTAGGAGGTGTAATCCCACCCAGAGCAGGCGGCATTGCTTAGGAAAAGGGGAGCTTCTCCAAGCAGGAGCAGCGTCTCCACTGGCATGGCAGGGCTCAGGAACTGCTTGTGAGCCAAATTCACGAAGGCCTTAGGAGTGGCTTTGAACTCCAGGTTCAGAGATGGGCTGAGGGTTGGGACAGTGGATGCCCACGGAAGCCTCCGAAGCAGACCCTTTCCTGTGAGATGTGCGTGTTGGTTGCTTCTGCCCTCTGCCCAGAAAATCCCTCCACGTGGCCCTGAAGCCCACCGCGTGCGATCAGATCAGACGGAGCTGTCTGTCACCTGGACCTGCTGCTCAGCGCCTGTCCGCTGCCGTCCAGTCTATTTGCTCCAGGAGCTACCTGTTGTGTTTCCAATAGACTCACTTTTTTTTTTTTTTTTGCTTGAAATAACCAAACTTCCTGTTTCATGCAGCGAGAACCTCTACTGTTTCGCATTTAGTAGATGATGTGGGTGGGTGAGTGAAGTGGCGATGGCCGTGGGTGGCGGAAGATGGTTCTGAAGGAGAGGTCATCTTGATGGCTTGTCTGTGACTCACAGTCCGGTCCCTGCTGTGCACTTCTGCCCTGTGGAGGACACCTGGATAACTCTCCTTAAAAGAAGAGCAGTTATCTCCATTTTGGCTAACCTTCGTCCCACTTCTGTGGTTTTTTTTTTTTTGGTCTTGTTGAGACAGAGTCTCGCTATGCAGTTCAGGCTGGCCTTAAACTCACTTTGTAGCTCAGGCTAGTCTCAAACTCACAACAATCCTCCTGCCTCAGCCTCCTGAGCGCTGGGATTACAGGCGTGCGCCACCACGCCCGGCCCCCACTTCTGCGTATTGATGTGTGTGCAGCTGCCTCGGTTTTGTCCTTATACCCTCAACTGGCTTCAAGCAATGCAATGCGTCCAGCGAGGGGCTGATGTGTAGTCTTTGAAGCAAGGGACAGGTCAGTGTTGCCTCTCCCCGTAATCCCAAGAAGCATGTGTGAGCCGGGCGGGAGGGAGAGCCATGCTCCAAGCTGTCCGCTGGGATCGAGCCTTGAGATGAGAGCTTGTGATTTCCCAGGGCATAAAAGATTACACATCAGAACTGAAGCACCAACTCCAACACATTAGATACTACCTCCAACTGTGTTTTGCAGGTTACTCTTCCTGTATATCGTTCCCTCCGCATACTGCAGAGGTGATTTCAGGGCTCCTACCCAGCCCAGCTCACGGCACTCACGTACTTCCCGCCGTCCTCACAGTCACTCACCCTTGAGCCACTCCCCTCTTCACAAACTAATGAAACCTGGGTTCCACCCTGGGTTGAAGCCTTTGTTCCAGATGGCCATCATATAGCTGGACTTCGGGCCCCCTTGGCTCCCCAGAACTGCAAATATGCTTTAGTGCCTTTATTCTCAACATGGATTGCACTGGAAATAGTAGGTTGGAATTAGTTTACTGGAATTCCAATAACTTTTCCACGGGATCACAAATATAAACTCCCCGAACGTGATGAGGATCTGGAGGGGCGCTCGGTACCGCACCCCTCCGTTAGGCCACAGCAGGGCTGGTGTCTCAGTCGCTTTCCTCGCTGCTGACACACAGTGCCCTGAAAAGAGAGGTTTATTTTGGCTCACGGTTTGTAGAGGGCTCGGTCCGTGCTCAGCTGACTTAATGTTTACTAGTACACGTCTTATGCCCAGTGGCAGAGCCCCTGGACAGCTAGGCAGTGCTGTGTGAGGAGCTATGTAAAGATGTCTTCGTGTACACGCATGTGGGGATCCACACAGGAAGCCGGGGTCGGAGGACACGTTCATTTGAAAGTGTGGTAGATGAGGCCAAGCTGCACGCCCCAAAAGGTCATTTCAGTTTACCCCTGGACAAGACCACGTGCAAACCGGCTCAGTTTTCTACTCTTTGCCCCGAAGGCCCGGATGTGAGAAATGGCACTCACCAAAGGACTCTTGATATGCACGTACCTTTTATTACGAGGGTGGGGGTCGGCTCATACGAATGGCATCAGTTGTGTTTCTTGTATCACCCATCCGTTTATGTCTTGGCCTATTTTTTCTTGTGGATTATTAGTCTTTTTCTTATTGATTTGTAAAAGCTCTTTGCAACTTGCGAGAATTAGCTCTCAGCGTATTGTACGTGTTGCAGTATTTATTCTCAGTTTGTCTCGGGTCTGTTGGATTGATTGGTGGGCTTTTCTCTGTGAAAATGTTATACTTTTATTATTCAACCAGGGTTTTTCTTTTATGCCTTCCAGATTGTCTCTCATAGCAGAAGTACCTTTCCCTCTCTGAGATTATTAGAAACACACGCGCTACACTTCCTCAGTCTACTCTGTGTGGGACTGGAGAATCACACGCGGAGAACAGCCGTGTGGCTTCATCTGTGGCCACTCCATGTCCCACGTGACTGTCCCGTCTCCCGCCCAGGCCAGACCGGTTCTGAAGTATTCCGAGTGCCATCCCTGCTTAGCCCCCTGTGTGCTCTTTACAGCGACCAAGGGTCCTAAAGTGGGAATGACCGGTCAGTGTCCCTTAGCTTTGGTCCCTCTGCTGACAGACAGTGGCAAGCACGCCTCAGGCAGGAGCCACCAAACAGAAAAGGAATTTTTCTCTTTTTTCTGGGGAGAGAGGTACTTTTGTGTATACAGAACTTATTTCTGAGCAAAATATTTAGACATTGTCCCAATCCGGATAGAGTCGGGACCCCGCAGCCCTGCCACCGCCTAGCTTGTTAGGTGTTCTTCTGCGTTTTCTCTCTGTGTGAACACAACCAGCCTCTGTTCATACACGCATGGGTTACCCTATGTTTGCGACAGCCAAATTCATGTCAGTGACTTTCACACGCTTTTACTGAAGTCAGACATGAAGGTCTCACCTCTTATTTCCCCTCCAAAACCCACACCACTGTTAACAGCTCACAACGCTTGAGTTCTTCTGGTTATTACTCACAAATTGCATAAAGTACCTAAGAGCAGAGGCTACATTATGTGTGATTTAGGACACAGTGTCACTAACGTACCTGTGTGCCGAGTCCTAGGGCTCCCGCCACGTGGGAGGAGGACGGTGGATTGAGAATTGGGGAGCCTTTTCCAGCCCCTCAGCCTCCTGAGGCCCTTAGGGAGGGGTCTTCCTCCTCCCAGCTCTTCCTGTCCTCCTTTTCTCCCCTCTGCCTTCTGCTTTTTTCTTTTTTCCAATAGCAGGAATCGAACTCACGACCTTGAGCTTACCAGGCAGGCGCTATGCCGTCTACTTTTATCAGTCATCCTTCTGCACCTAGGGTTTTGTGATTACTGAGTCTTTCTGCTTTGCCCATGGGGTGATAACGTACGTTGCAAAGTCAACCAAAGGTGCTGGAGATGGGAGAAAGGGAGTCAGACCGGGGGAGGTACTGCCTCCTGCGCCTGGGCCAGAGGTGGTGAACCCATCATTGAAAGCTCTAAAAAGCTTGCTCTGGGCTGTTGTCACCAGGAGGATGGACCCCAGCCTGTGTCAGTGAGGATGTGGAGAAATAGGCCCTGCACACTCCTGCTGGGAAGGTGAGATGCGCAGCCCCAGAAGACAGGTTGACAGCTCCACAGAAAGCTGAACAATCCCCGTGCAATCCAGGAAGTCCACTCCTGGGTAAAAGCCCAAGAGACACGGAAAGACACATCTGCACAAAAACACGCACGTGACTGCTCAAAGGGGCAGTATTTCTCATAGCCTAGAAGTGGAAAAACGCCATGTCCAGCAGTGGAGTGGATGAACAGAGGTGGTCTGTGGGTGCAGTGGAAATCTCAGTTCTGAAGACAGCGCGCTGCAACGTGAGTGCACCCTGAAGAGCGTGCTAAGCCAGAGGCCAATCACAAAGGTCGCGTACTGTAGTGTATGGGTCCATTTACAGGAAATGAGCCCGAAGGAGAGAACCTGTAGAGATGGAAGAGGGTGAGCAGTGCCTAGGACTGGGTGGAGAAGGAGGTGCTGGGCAGCAGAAGAGCAGCTACCAGAGGGGGCAGCAGCTCTGCAGGAGAACAAGAATGTTCAGAGTTGGCTGTGAACAGACCAAAACCATTGAACTGTACGCTGTGAACCGATGAACTGTATGGCGTGCGGATTGCATCTCATGAAACTGTTTTAAAAGATGCTTTTTAAATTTAAAAAAAAATTTTTTTTCCAGTACCAGAAATTGAACTCAGGACCGTGCACTTGCCAGGCAGGCGCTTATGCCCCTGAGCTATATCCCCAGCCCCTAAAAGATGTTTATAGGGTTGAGGGTACAGCTCGGAGGCACAGTGCCTGCCTGGCAAGTGCAAGGTTCTGAGTTCAGTTCCTGGTGCCAAAAATAAAAAGATGCTTATGATTTTATAGTTCTGTGAATATTACACACTTTGAAATGTAATAGTAAGGTGGCACTTGTGGAAAAGAAAGGGACCTCTGCTTTGCCAGCCTGGCTGCCCAAGTGGACTCTTCCACACACCAGGGTCTAGGTGATCCTTTTTAATTATTTTCTGGCTTTGCACTGATGGTAGGGTAAGCCTGTGTTTTGCTTTACTTATTTTTATTGTTAAAATTTTACAACAATATTGTAGGTATGTGTGCCGCTTATAAAGTTTTTAAATATAGAAAAGTCCAAAGCAGCTTTGCAGCTGGCCATGGTGGTGTGTATCTGTAATCCCAGTACTCAGGAGATTGAGGCAGGAGGACTGCCCAAGTTCAAGGCCAGTCTAGGCTACAAAGTGAGTTCAAGGCCAGCCTGAACTGCATAGTGAGACGCTACCTCAAAAAAACAACAACAAAAAAGCAACTTTGCTCACTCTCTCTGCCCATCCCCATCCTAACCTGTTGCATGTAATTCCAGGGATTTACTTCTGGGTTTTTGCACATCTGAATGCATCTAGGCAGCACGGGACGCTGTGTGTCTGTGCACCTCTGCGCCCAGTGTCCGTACTGTTCTCTGTCATGCTACAGCACAGCCCGTCCCGTCCACGACCCCCATGCTGGTCTCTCAAGGTTGATGTGTGCACATCCCTTCCCATTCTTCCCAGCTCCTGCGTAGTTTCCTCCTGTCCCCACTGTAGCTCCAGGGCACTCCACACACGGCAGCTACAGGCGCCAGATTCCTAGATCTCCTGCAGTTCTCTTTGTGTGAATCCTTTTTACACTCTTCTGGAGTAATATTCCAGTTCCTGTGCAACATATAAACATCTTTTTTTAATTGTGTATGTGCTAGAGAATTCTAGGTTTAAAAATGTTTTCTTCTGGGTTTTTTCTTTTGAGACAAGGTCTTACTATGTAGTCCAGGCTGACCTTAGATTTACTACATAGCCCAGACTCATGATGATTGTCTTGGTTACTTTTCTGTCCTTGCTGAGACAAAATACCCTATGCCCAAAATTAAGGAAGGAAAGGTTTAGTTAGCTCACTGTTTGTTGAGGTTTCAGTCCATACTTGGCTGGCTCCAAGGCAGGGTGGCACATGGCAGAGGGCAACTGTTCAAGGTGGTAAAAAACAGCAAAAACAGCAAGAGCAAAAAGGGAGGAGCAGCAGAGAGCAAGGCTCTTTCCCTCCCTTACATTTTATGTAAACTCCCCACCCTAGGGCGGGTGCAGCACTCATGCCCATAATCCCAGCACTGGGTCAATCATAAACTCTAGAAGCTCGCCCATGACTGCATGAGGCTTTGGGGGGACCTCCAAGCACAAGCCATACCAGTGATCTTCTTGCCTCAGCTTCCTAAACACTGGGATTACAGGCATGCGCCTCCATGCCAGGCCCTCTTCTGGATTTCTAAAGCTTTAATTCATTGCATGATTGTACATCATTGCCAGTTAGAACTCTGAGAAGTCTCAGAACTTTATAGGTATATCTTCTCCTCAAAACTGTCAGCGTTTTCTCTCCAGTTTTGGAATTCTATAAATCCATGAGGAAGCCACACAGGTCGTCCCCAGCAGTGACAGTGCAGGTCCGGCTCCGGCTGCCTGGCACTTGGTCTCGGAGGCCCCACCAGGGAATCAGTGGGGACGCTGCTGTGTCCCAAGTGGACACATCCCTCGGAGGGCCGTGCTGTCCCTCCGCGGGGGCCGCCCTCCCTGTGGCTCTGGGCACTTCCTCTGCCCCTCCGGGGGCCAGTGGTCGTCCGTTCACGGTAACCTCAAGCCTTCACTCCAAGGTTGTTTACCTCCTCGGGGACACTGGCGACTTCCTGCGTGGTGGCACCGCTCCAGAGCGATCTTGGACCAGGTCTAGTTCCAGAACAATCAACTCTAAGTTGTTTAAAAAGGCTGTGTACATTAAAATAGCCATAAATCACGGTAATGAATCTTGCAGCGTGGGGAGAAATCCATTACCCATCTGATCCACAGGGCCATTACTTGAGGACTCCACACTGTGTGGCGGGCATAAAACGCAGAGTTAACAAACTGCCCTGTAAGCAGCGTTGCCCATGGGGCGGAGGGGAAGGAGCCCACCCAGCTCTCCAACATGCCCATGCTTTATTATTATAGAATTTCTTGGGGCCAACAGTTCAGCCGGGAGGATTTATAAACACATCATCTGGCTCTTGGAAGGATTTCAGTGTGATTTGCTGGCCCTTCAACCAAGGTGAATTGGGGATGTGGTCCCTGCGGGACAATAAAAAAGAGAAGAGTGTGGTCTGCGTGTGTGAGGATTCGTGGCCACGCCCAGAGGAGCGGGACTGTCCAGGACGTCCCAAGTCCGACCCAGACGCTTGCTGTGGCCTGCGGCTGCCTGCCGGGCAGCCCAAGGTCGGCTGCGCCCACGGCTCGCAGCTGCAGTGAAGAGCTGGCGCTGGGCAGCCCTCATTTGATTTCCATTTGCAAATGAGCAGGGCGATTTCTCCGCTTACCCTTGTGATTAACCGCCAGCGACGGCACCGCGCAGACACGCGAGCTGCCCCAGTTACGGGCTTCCCGAGCCGGATGCTTCAGAAATGCCCCGTCCCCAGGCGCGGGCTCGGGCCTGACCTTGCATCGGGGTCAGGCTGACTCCTGGAGGGACCTCTTCTTTCCCAGCATTAGACCGGCCTCAGGGTCTCCCAAGGGGCCACTGTGGGATCACCTGGGTGACTTTCATGCCAAACACAGCGTGGTGGCTGCTGACTGCTGACCTGTGGCAAAACGCAGCAGGGTCATCGATTTGGTCAAGACACTGCCCAGAAGGGAGCAAGTCACCTAGGCGACTTGAACGTTCCGATTTCCCCACTGAGCGCCAGAGTTTTCAGTGCACCTGCTGGGGGCAGGGCTGGGGGTCACTGTGGGAGGCCGTGTGGAGCTGCTGCTGGGGTGCTATGGGGCACAGTCCCCAGCTCAGGGCGTGTCCTCAGCCCCAGGCTGCCCCAGATGGGAGCCAGGGGCCAAGACACGCAGGGACGGCTGTCAATGGAGGAGAAAAGCGAACCTGGGCAAGGAAAGGAGGGAACGCCGTCGTGTGCACGTTTCACGCCCTGCACAAACCTGGCTGTGAGGGGTCTGCTCGCGCCCTTTGGGCTGGAACAGGTGTTCATCCTCGCCCAGGCCCCAGTGGGCCAGGGGCAGCGGGGGACAGGAATGAGGCTGGTGGGAGGTACTGCGCGACCGCACCATGACAGCACAGATAGGAAATCAGGTGTGGTGGCAGTGAGGACCTTCGGGGCCTGGCCGTGCACTGCCACTGACGCCGCGCCCAGCACACCCCAGGGCAGGGCGTCCTTTAACCCTGCACCCTCTGAAGCCCGCTGTCTGAACCCGACCCTCCGCTGGCCAGGGCGAGCTCTGTTTAGTTGCGGCAGCACACTGCGTGCCCATCGAGCCCTTCCGCCCGGAGCCGCAGGTCCAGCCAACCCACCGGCAGCCAGCGCCGCTCTTCGGCAAGTGCTCCCTCTCTGTTCCGCTTCTGCTCCTCTCTGGAATTCCAGCTCACCGAACATTCCACTTTCTGAGTCGTCCTCTAATTTCTGGGAGTTTGGCTTGGTTTGTTGTGTGTGCTGGGGATTCAATGCAGAGTCTTTGTACTGAGCTGCATCCCCAGCCCTTTCTTTTCTTTTCTTTTTTTTTTTTTGTCTTTTTGAGACAGGGTCTCACTATGCAGTTCAGGCTCACCTTGAACTCACTTTGTAGCCCAGGCTGGCCTTGAACTCACTTTGTAGCCCAGGCTGGCCTTGAACTCACAAAGATCCTCCTGCCTCAGCCTCCCGAGTGCTGGGATTACAGGCGTGCCCCACCATGCCCGTCCCCCAGCCCTTTCTATTTCTTGAGACAAGTTCTGACTAAGTCACCAGTTTCACAGGCTGATCTCAAATTTGTGATCCTTCTGCCTCAGCCTCCCAGAGTGCTGGAATTACAGGCATGCACTTCCGGGCCTAGCCTAGTTCTTATTTCTCTTCTACTCCATCTCCTCTTTTTGTACTTTTTCCGTTAGAGATTTGCTCAACATTCTTATCCAAACTTTCCGCACGTTTCCTTCAGCTCCCCGTATTATCAGTTCTGACCGCAGGCAACCGCTCCCCTCCTTAAATCCGCCTCCAACGTCTTCTCTGCTTTCAGGGTGCTGACTATCACAGGGCGGGTTCCCGGTTTCTTCTGTCCTCTGTGACGCCCTCTCTTCTCAGACCTCCTCCTCCTTCTTTTGATCTCCGTCTTCACAGAGCAGGCTTTTCCCCCGTCCTGCGCCCCTGCTGCCGTCAACGCCCATGGGGTGAAGCACTAAAACTGACAGTGGGGCGGGTGCGGCTCTGGCGAGAGCTTGCCAGGCTCTGCGGGGCCGGGGCCCCATCTGCAGCACGGCAGAGAAAGGTGGAACAGGACAGACACAAGTTCTCCCCAAGGAGGAGGATTTCCTTTCCGCCCGTGCGCCTGGGCTTGCCTCAGTGACTTCCTTCACCAGGAGAAAGTGGGAGAAGTGAGTTCTGAAGCTGCCAGGTGGCCAGCTGGCCTGGGGACACCGCCCCTCCTGCCTGGGGCCCAAGGGAGAGGGCACAGCCGCCTCCTCCAGGCCAGGTGTTCCCGGGGAAGGGGCCTCTCTAGTACAGCTTCTCCAGGGGAAGTCTGCGGTCTCCTTCCGTGGAAGAGGGGACACGTGGCCTCTTTCTAAACCATCCTGTGTTGATGCACACAGGAGGAGTCGCTCAACAGCATCATTTCCTGGAGAGTGGCAGATGGAAGCAGGGTAGACGCTGTCACTGTGCACCTACTTGAAGGGATACGTAACAGCAGGAATGACACCACACGCTGGGGAGGATGCAGAGAAGCAGGCTTACTCGTGCGCATCACTGTTGGGACGTGCGGGTCCTGCCGCAGGGGATCAAGCTTGGCGGTTCCCTTTGAAGTGTGGACTTACCACACCACCCTGCCAGCGCACCCTTGGATGTGCCCTCCTGAGAAATGAAGACATCTTCACAGAAAAGCTTGCCCTGATGCTCATAGCGGCTTCGTCTGCAATGGTCCCACACCGGAAACCACCTC
Organism: Chinchilla lanigera; assembly: GCF_000276665.1. Classification (NCBI taxonomy): domain Eukaryota; kingdom Metazoa; phylum Chordata; class Mammalia; order Rodentia; family Chinchillidae; genus Chinchilla; species Chinchilla lanigera. Next base: position 93,602 of record NW_004955579.1, read on the forward strand.
GGCATCCTTCGGTGAACAGTGAAATAAACCGAGGCACATCCGTACCATGCAACAACGCTTAGCAACAAACAGGAACGAATCATTTGCTGTGCCTTAAAGTGTGCCTCACACTGGTGTGAGAGCAGATCTCTAAAGTGTGCGTACCGTTGGGCAGCACCACGCCCACCTACACACGTGTGCACACACGTGCAGCCAGCGATAGCAAATTCAAGGTCTGGGTTGTACCCATGTCAGTGTCCTGGTTTAGATGCCGAAGTGTGGGAAATTCTGGGTGGGAGTGACAGGAACTTCTATACATTTCTTTGCAACTTCCTGTGAATCAATAATTATTGCAAAATTAAAAGTCATTTTAAAAATAGGCTTGGCTTACGGTCAAGGATACATAAACACTAAGTTTCAAGAAGGAGTGGACAGCCCTCTTGATTCCATCAAAGGCCCTCGGTTTATGCCCCTCAGCCTGCGTCCGTCAGAGGCAGAGACCTCTCCCACCCAAGATCTGTTCTGCCTTCTTCAGTATCCGAGCCCTTGATTCTAACTGGGGGTTTTGCCACCCAGAATAAAGATGAGCTCTTCCTGTGTCTTTGGGGTCTGGGCTCATAAGGGGGATCTCTGTGGTCGCTAGAATACACTTGGCGGAAGAGGTGTGTCCTTTTGCCTCTCCCTGCTCCCCAGAGTGCAGGTGTGATGGCTGGAACTCGTGCAGCCTCTTGGGAAGTAGGGGCCACTGTAATTCTGGGCTTTTCTCCCTCGTGGTCAAATCTTTTCCTCACTTAGATCCCGCTCAGTTCTGCAGACACCAACCCCAGCCCCACCAAACTCATCCTTCTCCTTCTGCCCAAGCGATGGTCCTTCCTCTTTCTCTCTGTCAGCACAATCCTGCCTCTCCAGAAGCGCCCCCTGAGCTGCAGCCCCGGTGAGCTGAAAGGCCCTGTGTGATTGTCTTCCTTTCCTGAGTGTGCAGGAAGGCGGCAGTTGGCTCCCGTGACCTGCAGGTGAGCACTCCGATGAAGAGGAGGATTTCGGGGAGTGTGCTTGGGCCTGAGCTTGGGGCGTCTCTGTGTGAAGCACAGGTGAGAAGTGGGTGTGAGTGGAGAAAAAAGCACACTCAAAGAGCTGAGCTCTCTGAAGTGGTTCAAGAGGAGGCGAAGAGACCCTGTGAGCTCAAAGATGACAGCCAGAAAGTGCCGCTAGCAAACTGACCATGCAGTCACGGAAGGAGCAAATAAACGTGGGAAGAGCTGCCTGGCAGGGGCGCCCGGCAGGGGGATGCGAGGGGGCAGTTACACAATGACTGGAGAGGGCCCGCCTTAGGCAGGGCCGGCTGAGGCCTGGATCAGGAGGAGAGGGAGCGAGAAGTAGGACAGAGCAACCGGGGCGGCTCCGGCTCTCGGTCATGAAGGGTGGTGGAGCGGCTGTACGTGTGTCGCAAGGAGAATCAGGCTCAGGCACATGGAGCTCTCGGTGTTAATTGGGCCCAGAGGGCAGCCTGGGAGTGTCCTGGACCCCTGCACCCACCCCCGAGCCTCCCGCCCCAGCTCACCCAGCACCGACCCTCGCGGGAAGCAAAGTGTGCAGCAGGCCCACCTGGCCCTCGTGGAAGGGAGGGGCCCCCTGTGCCGGGTTGGGATCTTGGTGCTTCTCTGTGGACTGGCAGTGCCTTGAGCACCTGGGCCCGCCTGGGCCTGGGGCGCTCTGTGGTCTGGGAGGGGGCACACGGCGAATGGAAGGGCAGCTCGGGGCACCGGAGGGGCGCGGGGAGGGACAGGCTCTGCACGGAGCAGAGGAACAGCCAGCAGCTCCGTCGGCTCCCCACATCCCACGCCCCTCCCGCCCTCTTCATTCATCAGCCCGTGACCCGAAATCACGACGTAATTAGCTCGGGGTCAGGGAAGTCCGCTGGCGAGGTGCCGGGAGGCGGCTGAGGCTCAGAGATTGCCAGGCGCTTGGGCAAGGCCACACAGCAGGTTCGCAGCGACAGGCAACACAGTTTTGTTTTGGTTTTTGTTTTTTTCTTCAAAAATCACACTTCTGTGCTTTAGAACTTGAGGCGGTTGGTTGTGAACAGCTCTGGTGTCTAAGCACTCGCATGGCCAGACTGTCCCAGAACGAGGCCCCTCTTCCCTCACTGAGGCCCTCTGACAAGATTTAGTGAAGCCGAGTGAACCTTGGTTCAACCTTGCTCGCAGGTTCTAAGTGGCTGCTCCGTGGAAGACATTTAACTAAAAGCCCTCTCCGTGGAACCAGCTCCTGCAGGCACCCTGCCAGCAATTAATGAAAGATGATAAAATAATAAAAGAAGTAATACATTAACTATATTATGCGCGCACACTCGGCCAGGCCTTTGCATTATATCCTCCTTATGGACGGTCTCCAGCAGCCTGGAGCAGCTGCCTTATTGCTGTGCAGGGGTGGCCGAGGAGCCCAGACATTCCTGGGCTGCCTCAGTGCTGTCACTGGGGCCCTGCGCCCTCTCTGGGTGGGCGTGTGTGGCCTGGGGCACACGCGCATGTGTGTGTGTGCGTGTGACTGTGCGCCTGTGTGCGCTCACCTCACACCTCCCCCGCGTGCTGGGACGGCGACCTGCGTGAGGACTGGGGAGGGCAGACCTCACCCCTGGATTCAGCCTCGGGGAGGAATCTGCTTGCTAATTAGGAGAAGTGATGCAATTGGCCTCCTGTCATTTGCGTATAGAACAGCTTGGTCTGGAAGCTGGGTGTTCCGCGGAGCCGGGATTTCCAGGTCACCGGCGCTGGCGTGACACGGGGGCCTTGTACCTGTGCACATACCTCAGCGTCCCTCTCCTCCACCCAGCTGCCCCCTCCTGCCTCCATCCAAGGGCTTCTCTAACACCGGGGCTGAAGTCATGGCCATGCACTGCTTCTGAGGCTCAGGCCTGTCACCACTGCGAGCTGGAGAAGGGGGATCACGCCCGCTAAAACCAGCTCCCTGACAGGCCTGTCCATTGTGGCCCATGTGGGATCTCAGCCCACCTATGACCCAGTTCAGACAAATGAGGTGTAGGCAGAGGTATGGCAGTGATTTCTGGGATTGATCCCAGTAACAGTGCTGACCAGTGAGGGGTGAGGAGAAGCACCATGTGACAGTGCTGACCACAGTGCTGACCACAGTGCTGACCAAGAGAGGAGGGGTCGGGCTCACGGGATGTCTGGGAAGTTGCGCCAGCTGGAAACCGCAAGTGCTCCTTCCTCCCTGGGTGTCCCTTCCTCTCCTCTGCCTCAGGTCCTGTCTTCCCCTTGCCCAGCACCCAGGCCGGTGTGTCTTCTGGGTGGGCGGCCTGCACCTTGTCACCATGAGGCAGAAAGTATGAGAACGGAGCACAAGGAAAGAGACCCAGAGGTAGAAGCACAAGAAAACAGACTCAGAGGACTGGCAGCTGGTTTGAGCTGCTGCCTTGGCGAGGCTCCTGTCTCGGCCTTCTTGTAGTTTGGACAGAGGGTTCCAGCTTTCTCTGCCTTGCGGCAGGTTGCCTTCCTCATGAAGATGGCATCTTGGGTTTTTTATTTTGTTTTGTTTCTGTCTTGTTGAGACAGGGTCTTGCTATGCAGTTCAGGCTGGCCTTGAGCTCACTTTGTAGCCCAGGCTGGTCTGGGACTCATAGCAGTCCTCCTGCCTCAGCCTCCCAAGTGCTGGTATTACAGGCATGCGCCACCATGCCTGGCAAAGATGGTATCTTGTATCTTAGACATGCAGTGGCCACGCCATGAGCTTGTGGGGGAGGGGCCTTGCAGGGCCACCTTGGCCGGAGCAGCCTCCTCTGCAGGCCTTTCCCCATCTCCTAACTTGGAACTTTGTCCCCTGACCTTGGCTTGGCTGGAAACCCCTCTCTTCCCCAGCACACTGCTGGCTTCCTGTCCTGACAGTGTCCATGAGGGAGGGGGAAGCCCCACTACTGGACCCGGGGCTGGATTCCTGTAGGCCTCAGGGAAGTGCTGTGAAGGCAGGAGGAAGTCTGTCATCTCCAAAACGCGTTTGGAACTGACTTTGCGATTTCAGGTTCCAAGTACACGCATATTTTTATCAAGACCTCAGTTTCCCACCCTGGCGTGAATGCCCCCTTTGCCTAACTGTGCTTCTCGGGACCCTGGGAGCTGGTGCTGCTGGCTGTGGCTCCAGAGTCAGCCACCACCCTCTGCTCAGGCCTGCCCCATCTTTCCCGCAGAGCAGAGCAGTCCAGGCTGAGGCGGGAAGACAGGAGTGCTGGGAAGCACGGCTGCCAGCCCAGCAAGGAGGGGTTGTTGGCCCTGCCAGGCCAGCCAGGAATGACGGTGACTGAGAGCGCGTCTGGAACTGGAGGAAGGGCTGAGCTCTGTCCGAACTGCAGGCTTGACCTGCTCCCCCTGCTCACAGGACCGTCTGAAACGTGCCCCCGAGCTCCGCGCATCTGTGGGTGCTCCCTCCTGGACCCCTTGGCTTTGCCCTCGCTGGCTGAGCTGGTCTCGCCGTTGCTTTCCGTGGCCCCCCATGGGCACCAGCACCATCCTGATGGGACAGCTCCACTCTGGGTGTCCTGACCCGGGCTTGGTCCTGAGCCCGGTGAATGCCGGCAGTGCCGTTCAGGGGACAGGAGGGGGCCTGTGAGTTGCCGTTAGAAATCCTGCCTGAGAACCGTCATGTGGGGCTCTGCCTGCCGTGAGGCGTGCCCTCGCGGCTGTCTGCTAGAAAGACCTAACCTAAATCCAGGGGTGTCTGTGAGCATAACTTTGCTTGAGGAATAAAACAGGCTCTCGCCCCTAAATTGCCAGCGAGAGAGAGTGCTTGTTAAGCTTGACGATCTGGGAAACTGCTTTGCTTGGGAGTGAACTGTGTGGTTCATGTTTCTGACATTACATTTTGGGGTGGGTATTCTTAGGTACCCTTGGGTCCTTTTCACTTTGAGCTTGGAGGAAACCCTCCTAACCTTTCAATTTGGAGCTCTCAGATCATTCACTACGGGAATCAGAAAGCTTTGCCAGCCTGGAGGGGAATGTCAATTAACTGTCAATTCTTCACATTGAATAATTGATTAATTGGCACAATGTTAATCTCTGAATCAGTGGTAATAAATTACTTGGTTCATAATCTTGACCTTCAGAGTGCTAAAACTCTTCAAGTTGCCACTGTCCCTGCGGGAGAGTGACTGATGGAGACGCACCCGCCCACGAGGTGTGCTGCTCCCCAACTTCCTGCCTGCCTGAGACCCGCTGCGGCGCCTGGAGCCAGCTCCGTGCCCTCCGGCCTGGGCCCGGCGTCCGCCAGGTGGCCCCAGTGGAAACTGGGCCACTGCCCTGGCAGCAGCACACTCAGCTAATGACTTCTTTTTTTGCACACCTAATCACTTTGATATCATACAGAGTTAATTTGAATGGTGCCCTATTTATCGCAAAATTTACAGCTGAGACGCTGGGAAGTGCTCTTCCCGCTTTTTCTCACTTGTGAGGCGGACAGAGGCAGCTCTGCTCCGATTCTCCTGGTGTCTGCTTCCCACTCCAAGCCCCACGTTCTGCTCGCCCACAGCGTGTGGCTGGTGAGGAACCTGTCTGCCGGCCCCGGCGGCTTCGAGAGGTTGTGTCTTCATGATCCGACGGACGGGTGTGGCTCCTGCGTGTTTGCTCCAACAGGGGCTTGATTTTGGTGGCGTGGAGCCGAACTTGTGAAGGGGACCAGCTGGCCTCACCCCAGCTCCCTGCTCTGGTCCCAACCCTCCCCTCTTCCCCGGTGAGGGACAGCAGGCATCCAGCGTGTGTTTGAAGGGTGCACCTTTCAGGACCACTGGGACCCCACAAGTCCCCGTGGGGAACAAGCTGCTGTCCCTGGGGCCCTTCTTCACCCTGCTCTGGGGACCCTGCTACACTGGGGCTGGGTGTGAGGCTTCCAAGCCACGCTTACTCAGCTCAGCATCCACCAGGATGGGCCAAATGAAGGAAGAACTGCTTCTCTGCCCAGCAATTCAAAGTCATCCTTCTCAACAGTTGAGCTATTTCGGTGAAATACGACTAGCTCACAGGTATGGAGTAAACTCATCCACCAGCCCATCTGGGGTCCTAAAAGACAGCAGCTGATCCCTACATATATGTTCATCTTCTGTGACTTCTTCTGTCTCCAATGGGAACAGCTGCCCTTGCCATTGAAGGGGTCTGGCCTCACCGCGCTAAGCCGCTCCCAGAGAGGCAGAGGAAGGCCCAGTGGGGAGACCGGGAGACAGCGGTCTGCTGTCTGTGGCCCAACTCGGAGGTCGCTCGGTGACACCTGCAGACACCCAGCTGTGGGGCTGCTGCTGCTGCTGTGAGGTTTCTGTCACCTGCCTGCGAAGTCACTTATACCGGCAGTCTGGGCAGGGAGTCATGCTGCTTCCTCAGAGGGTCGTAATTGAAAATAGGGTGGTAGGTGTGAAAATATTTAGAGGACGTGGCATTGTGCATGTAAATGAGGCAGAGTTGTCCTTTGCTCCATGTTTCTGGGGGTTCCAGCAGAATTCATGGCTTTTCTGGGACCCTGGGACTCTGGACACCACCCCGCAGCTCCTGGCCCGGGGTCTCCCACAGGCCAGGGCAGGCTGAGCCCCAGGAGTCCGAGCAGGTAAGAGAGGCGGGTGTGGATGGCGGTAGAGCAGGAGCAGTGTAGACATGGATGGGGACAAAGTGCTTTGCAGTGTGGCGCTACAGGTTCTGGTTTAGATCTAGAGGCCCCCGAAGCCTGTGCACCAAGGTGGCCTGTGGGAAGGTGCTGGATCGTGGGGGCTCTATACGCATCGGCGGACTGGCCACTGAGGAGTTTTGTCTGAAGGTGACCTTGGGAGGCGGAGCCTGTTGGAGGAGGTGGTCGCTGGGGCTGAGGCCTGGATGGGGCTGTCTCCCTCCTCCCCGCTTACTCTCAGGAGTCACTGCCCTCAGCCATGCTGCCTTGCCCAACAGCCAGAGCTCAGGCATCCCTCTTAGGAAAGTGACCCTGAGAATACTCGTTTCCTCCTGGGAGTCCCTGCAGGTGCCCTGGTGAGAGGGCTGCAGGAAGCCCTCGTAAGATCACAAGGAGTGGATCCAGACGCTGGCCGGCCTCCACAGCAAGAGAGTGCGACCACACGTCTCCCGGGCAGCCTCTTCCAGGCGACCAACACCTGCTCTCATGGAGGAAAAAGTGTCTCGCTTTTCAGTTCCCACCACATTCACGACTGAACGTCGCCCATCCTTCAGAATGACACCCACGGGGGGGGTCTGATGGTGCGAGGCTCCCAGGATCTTTGGTTTGTGGTCAGGGGAATCAAACCTCCAGCAGCTTCTGGTCCTGTTGGAAAACCACGCGACTTCCAGCACCACAGGCCTAGCAAACAGCACCGCAGAGGACACCACTGGATGCTTCTCCACCACCACCACGCAGTCCCCCTGGACGTCAAGGTCTCTGATTTGCTATCACCTTACATCAACAGATTCATGACTCTTCCCTAACTTGCATATGTGTGTGCATGCACATGAGAAAGGTTGCACGGGCGTGTGTCAGGACAGAGGCAGGCACAGCTCCACCTCATTAAGCCTAGTCAATGTCACTGGAAAGAAAGACCACAATCACCTCCAGTTTGGGAGGGAGAGAGCATTTCCTGGGATATAATGCACGCTCAAGAGTTACGGAATAGATTCAACTGAAGGTGAAGATGGTAGCTACCGTTATAGAAATCATTCTCGATTCCTGAATTTACCTGAAGCCTGTGCCTTAGCAGCACATGACTTAGAACTCTGCATTTACTGGCCTTTGAGGGCAAAAATAAATAGGAAAGTAAGGCTCTCCCACTTTTCTGCCTGTGATTTTCCAGTTCTAGGAGGTGTTTGAGCCTGAAATGTGTCTGGTTAAATGCCCTCCTTGCTTTAATGCTTTCCATTAAATACATACCATTCTTTTTTTTTTTTTTTTTTGGTCTTTTTGTTTTGTTTTGTTTTTTTCCAGTACCAGGAATCGAACTCACAACCTCGTGCTTGCCAGGCAGGCACTGTGCCGCTGAGCTAAATCCCCAGCCCCTTTTTTGGTCTTTTTGAGACAGGGTCTCTCTATGCAGTTCAGGCTGGCCTTGAGCCCACTTTGTAGCCCAGGCTGGTCTCGAACTGCAATGATCCTCCTGCCTCAGCCTCCCGAGTGCTGGGATTACAGGTGTGCACCACCATGCCCTGCTTACATACCATTGTTATTTGTCACTCAAAAATAAATTTTTAAAAAATGGAAATAAAGTTTAAACACCGAGCCCTGGAGAAAGAAAAAAATGTCACTAGAGCCGAGCCTGAAGAGCCGCGGTGTGTGGCTACTGTGTGACCTGCTCCTAAGATGTTTGTCTTCTAAGCCTCAGGGAGAAGCCATCTGTCCCCAAGGACACTCGGCCCTGCCAGACCTGATTCCAAGTCGAACACTTCTCAGTGTCTGAAGCTTCTGCCTCAGGGCCGTGAATAATGAAAGAGCTCAAGTCTTCATTTCCCCTTTCTGCGTAGACAAGCAGAGGGGAAGTTTATTTCCTTTGAAACTATTCTTTTGCTGTGTCTTTCTATATCCTACTCTCCTACCTACCTGTTTATCTCCTGCGTAAACAAGTGTTGACTACGTTAGTATTTTTGGGAGACTGTTTGTAAAGTAAAAGAATGACTTTTCATGGAGTTGGACAAGATTTGTTTTCTGTGTTCAGCTGCTTTCCCTCGCCTGTTAAGTAGAGAATGCCTAGCAGGGCATCTTTAATCACATCCTCTTTCCAAGCGGAAGAGGGTGGAGAGCTGTGGGGAGGGCGGCCTTTCATCCCTGGGTGGGCAGCATGCACGCAGGGCCGGAAGCAGCTCCGGGAATAAAGGGTGTGAAGTTGGCATGTGAAGGTCGGTGGCCGCCTGTGACGTGTGCGGCACCCTGGGAAGTGTCCAGCAGGACGGCAGGTCCCTCGGCCACGGCTGCTGTTCCTATCCCGGAGGGAGTGAGCCGCAGGCTGGGCCCTGAGAGTATTTACTTCTCCTTGCCGAGCCCGGCACCAGCATTTACGCGTGGCCACTCTCAAGGCCCTTTCCCCGGGGACGGCTGTCATGGGCGGCAGGACCAGGCTCCACCTCGGGTCACAACCCTCTCTTCTCTGAGCCACGGGACTCCGCCCTCGGAGCCCCTTCTGCACGGAGACCGCTGTCCTTGGACTTGGTGGGGGCTTGCACAGGGTGTTTCAAATGACCCGTGGTTTGACAGAAAAAGGGCACAGATCAATACCAGGGATCGCGTCTGGGGCAGGACAGAGGGAAAGACTGGGGAGGCTGTGGAGCTGCGAGTAGAACAGGAAACGTTTAAAACTAAATCCCACTTTTTACACCTAAAAATATAAAGCTGTCAATTTTCATTAAGGATGAAGCAAATGAAATCTAGATGGTGCCAAGTAATTAATGACTTTTAATAACCCTAATAAATTTGGATTTCATCAAAATCATGTTGCCTATCACCGGTGATGGCAGCAGGACGGGAGCAGGAGGGGTGGACACCTGTGTAAAGCTGGACACAGCTGACATCCTTCCCAGGTACATCAATTATCATTAAAGAGTAATAAGAATGCCAGAATGGACTGCTTTAGCACTTTGGTATGGAGGCCCTCGCGTTTAAAATTAAATCCATTAATTGTAACTACTGTACTTTTGTGATCCCCAGGTAGCACACAAACTAATTCATGACTTTGGCAATCATGCAGGTCTTTGTTCTTGAAGGATCGTGATTTATGTCACATAGAAGGTGCACCCATGTGCCCAAAATCACATGGATAGAAGATCCTCCAGTTGTCGAGTCCCAGACGCTTACAGACTGGCTGCAAAAGATGTCTGCCTCTAGGATGTGGCCCACAGGGACAGTGGGAGGAGGTTCCATGGGGCCCCACGAGCCATGGAGCACAGCCTGCAGGATCCCAGGAAGGGCACGTGCCTGTTTCTTGTCTGTGTGGTGAAGGTTTATTTTAAAATGAAAGTTTTCTGTGGCACTTGGCATTTTTCTGACTATTCCAGGTGGCAGCCACCTGGATGTGCAGTTTTGAGGGGTCTGTCTGGAGAAGGGGGAGCTGATTGGGGTGTCTATCGGGAGGAGGGGTAGCTGGCCCCCAGCCAGCCACCATGGTTTCTCTGAAGGAGAAAGATGGGCCCTGAGTCACATCAGGTCCCAGGCAAAGCAAAGAAAGGAGACCCTCTTAGCACCACCCGTTGGTGCTGAGGGACAATGAGGTCCCCTGCTGCCCCCTCATCCCTGAAGCCAGGGAATGACTGTGAGGCCTGAAGCCTGGGGAGCTGACAAACTTAGGATGACAAGGACGGCATCCAGAGAGCGCAGGCAGAGCGGGGCAGGCAGGCTTGAGGCCACGAGTCCACCACAGGTCCAGCGCAAGGAGAAGGCCTGCAGAGGAGAACTGGAAGGAGCCACTGTCCCCAGAGGTACAGGAGCCTGGCCCGGAGCTGAGGGGACAGGAGGTAGGAGGGACGCAGCTCTTCTGGGTCTTGATCCCAGCAAGGGCACTAGGAGCACCACTTCCGGGTCACTGTGGGGTGCAGGGTCCCCAGCTCTCCCTCTCCCTCCCCTCCCCCTGCGCCTGCTGCTGCAGCCCACCATCCTCACAGCCAGCTCCATCCTTCCTGCTGGGGCCCCTCAGGGTGGGCAGCTGCCTGGTCCGTGTTGCTTCTGGGAAGGACACCACACTGTCTAGGATGGGCTCCTGCAGTGACACACATAGCAGGTGCTTTGCTGATGGCCTTGCTCACTGGAGTGAACGGACGCTTCTGTTCTTGTTCTCACAGACCCTCGGTATTTTGTTGGTGACACATTTCCAGGAGACAGCTGCAAAGGCTCATCCAGTGGAGCCATTCACCACCTCTTCCTAGGTGTGCAGCCCCCAGGGAGGGAACCCGAAGTGGGGTCATTGCCCGGCTATGCTGCTCAGGCGATCCTCAGTTTTGCCTCCTGGGGCCTCCAAGCACGTGCCCCTTCCTCAGTAAGACAGGCTGTCAGATATCTTAATAAGCCATGTAGGGGCTGGGGATTTAGCTCAGAGGCACAGCGCCTGCCTGGCAAGTGTGATGTCGTGAGTTCGATTCCCGGTACCAGAAAAAAACAAACAAAAAAATAAGCCACGTACATGTGGTTGGCCGCATCATGGCCCCGAGACACCCACGTCCTAGCCTGTGACTTCCACCTCACACAGCAAAGGGATGCTGCAGCTGTGGCCAAGTTAAGGACCTTGGCAGAGGATGCCAGCCGGGTCATCTGCACGAGCCCGGTCACCACAAGTCCTCGGAGGAGGCGGTGAGCAGTCAGAGTCCTGAGGTCGAGTCCTAGAAGGGGACAAGTGGGAGACTGGAAGCAGAGGCTGAGGGGTGCGACCCAGGCCGGCTGTGTGGCAGCTCCTGGGAGCCAGGGGCAGTGGCAGGGCTCCTGTAGCCCACAGATGACCCGCCCTGCCTGGTCAGTATATATGGCTCCTGGGAGGTGAGGGCCAGCACCTGCCTGCTGCAGGGAGGGGGAGGTGGATGTGGACATCCCTGCCTCCACTTCCAATGTCAATGGCAACTTAGGTCGATGCCATTGAAAGAGCCTCTTTTCTTTCCCCCCGAGACAGGGTCTCACTATGTGGTTCAGGCTGGCCTTGAACTCACGGCGATCCTCCTGCCTCAGCCTTCTGAGTGCTGGGATTACAGGGATGTGCCACCACACTAAGTTTGGAGGAGCCTCTTCTATGGTGCTTCCTTCCATGGTGACCCTGAGGCCACAGCAACAGGTGGGGTCTGGTGGGCTGATGCGGTAGCAGCCAGCGCTTAGCCAATAGGACCAAGTGCTAGGCAAAGTGGAGAGGCCAGCCTCTGTGGAACTGTAGTGACCTACACTGCCTATTATTACTGCTCGGTGTCCTCACCCAGCCTCGTCACCTGGTGTGGGGACTTCCTGTTGCACCCAAGCATCAAGACCTATTTCAGAGTTGGGAGTTGTTCTGGCTTCAGGGCTCTGGCACCCCTGGAGGGTGCAGGATTGCACCAGCTTGGGCTCAGGCCCTGTCCTCCTGGTGTCCCTGCCACTGCCACCAGGGCTCTGTTATGGGCTGGATCGCGGGACTCATTCTGTGTAGGAGACACCACCTGTCTTGAGCCATTCTCGATCAGATTGCTAAGATAAAACATCTCAAATACAGGCTGCTTTGGTGACAGAACTCGATTAAAATTGTTATAAAGAAGTCAGAGCCAAGTGTAGTGGTGCACGCCTGTAATCCCGGCACCAGGAGGCTGAGGCAGGAGGATTGGTTACGAGTGCAAGACCAGCGTGGGCTACAAACTGCATAGTAAGACCCTGCCTCAAAAAGACAAAAAAAATTGTTATACAGAAGCCATGTATGATGGTGCAGGCCTATAATCCCTGCACTTGGAAGGCTGAGGCAAGAGGATTGTAAATTCAAGCCGAGCCTGGGCAACTGAGCAATTAGTGAGATCCTGTCTTAAAGAACAAAAAGGAGGGGCTGGGGATTTAGCTCAGCGGCAAAGCGCCTGCCTGGCAAGCGCAAGGTCGTGAGTTCGGTTCCCGGTACCGGAGAAAAACCAAAAAACCAAAAAAACAAAAAAAAAAAAAAAAAAAAAGAACAAAAAGGGCTGGGAATGTAGCTCAGTATGAAGGTACCAGCTTCAAACCCCAGGACCAGTGAAAAAAATTGTTGTAAGGTAGATCTGAATGAATCACCTGTGGCGTGTGAATCGGAAAGGAGGTTGCCCTGGTTCCACCCGCAGGCCAGCTCCGAGCCACAGCACGCGTGCCGAGTGGACAGTGCCCTCCAGGTTGTGCTGCGTTTGTGGGTTTCTTCTCCAGGAGCCGGAAACAGGGCCAGTGTCGCAGGGTTAGGTTGGTCTGGGTTTCATTTCATCTCACAGGCTGAGTATATTTTATGAGTTCTTGTGAGAGGTGTGATTTATGCTTCAAGACTCCTGGAGAAGCTCGTAGCTTTTAAAAATAATTTCTGAAAATGAGTTTCTTTTCAGGGTCAGCAACCTTATCTGGAAGCTCAGGAGGACCTAGGCCCTGCCAGCAACAGCTCTGGGTATTTTCTTCTTCTTTCAAAATTAATTTATTCTTCCCCAATCTTTAAAAGACAATGTTAGTGATGTAAAAACATGTCCCTCTCATTATGAGCTCACACATTTGTACCCCATCCTCCAGCATGTACCCAAGCTCCTCAACTATGTAAATAGTAGGCTAGCAAAAGGTGTTTGTTGATTGAATTTTAGGGACCCACAAATATTTCACCAGGTAAAAGGATGCAGTGTGCTTTCCAGAACTGATGGCCTTGTACCTCTCATGGGGCATCTGCTGTGGCCCTCGCCTCTGGGACACAGGCCCCATTGGGCCATTCCTGGAAGCCACAGCCTGCCCTTTGCGCCCTCTCTGTGCAACAATTCCTCTCCTCGCTAGCGGAAGTTGGAGACTGAGGACGGCTGGAGTGGGCTCCGAACCCCTGCTTGTGAGGCGCATGTTGTGTGTCATGGCTGTCACATCTCCGGAGTGTGGTGGACACTCACTGTGTCCTCCGCCTAGCAGTGAGGTGCAGCGTGAGGCCACACAGCCCTGCACACCAGGCTGGCCCCCGCGTGTGCGTGGCCCCTCACCTCCACCCCTTCCCAGAAATCCAGCCCATCCTAGCAACAGGATTTCAGGACAGCTGAAGAGCCCAGGCTGAATGTATGGAACAAGATCTGTACTGAGCATACACTTCTTCCACTTAAAACTTTCAGAAAAGCAAGTCCCAAAGAATACTACAGTAAGATATCACGTGTAGATTTTTAATTAAATAAACCATTTTTCAGATACATGTGTACAGCCAGGCGTGGTGACACACACCTGTAATCCCAGCACTCGAGAGGCTGAGGCAGGAGGATTGTTGCCAGCTCGAGGCCAGCCTGGGCTACAAAGTGAGCTCAAGGCCAGCCTGAACTGCATAGTGAGACCCTGTCTCAAAAAGAAAGCCCCCCCAAAAGAGATGAGAGAGAGACAGAGAGAAAAAGAGAGAGGCGTAGAATTTTAAAATGCAAAACTCTTAAAATTTCAGGATGGAGAGAAGACATTTCTATCTCAGTCTCTGCCAGAACGTTGTCTTCCGAAACAAGATGAACCCCAGAATGCAGCGCCTCGCTTTTCTTTCTTCTCTTTCTTTTTTCTTTTTGTCTTGCACTACTGACGTTCAAATCAGGGGTGCTCGACCACAGAGTGACATCTCTAGTCCCTTTTAAAAAAATATTTTTTAAATTTCTGAACAAGGTATCACTAAATTGCCCAGCTGAGCTAGAACTTGTGATCCCCCGCCTCACTCTTCTGAGTAGCTGGGGTGGTGAGTGTGCACCGCCATGCCCAGCCGCGGCTCTCGCTTCTCTGCAGTCTACATTTGGAGTCTCGAGTGACACAGTAGAAGAATTTGACAGTGGGTGATGGAAGAGAACATGAGTCAGCGGAGGGGCAGCCCCTGGCCGAGCCTGAGGAAAGGCAGCTGAGGGCGATGCCGCACCAGGGGGAGGACAGGGCCTGGCACCCTGGACACTTCAGGCAGCAGGCAAGGAGGGCGGGTGACCAGGCCCGCGCCGGGAGTGTGCACAAGAATGACTTATACACCCCACACTCCTGCGGTCCTGACCCCAGCCCGCCTTCAGTGGCACCCACCCTCCCTACCCTTGGGGTTAGCCGTTCACTATGTGGAAGAATTGTTGTTATTTATTTTATTTTTTTCCGGTGCCGGGAATCAAACTCATGACCTCGCACTTGCCAGGCAGGCACTGTGCTACTGAGCTAAATCCCCAGCCCCTACGTGGAGGAATTGAATGGGAGACACTGGAGTTGGCAGCAGGCTGGAGGAAGAAGAGGGGTGGCCCGGAGCCCAGGTGACCAGAACACACCCATGTGCCGAGCCAGAGGTCCCCGGCGACTCCAGAAAACGTGTTGCTCTACATCTGCACCTAGGGCGTCCTGAAACTGAGGCACCCAGAGCGAATAAGGATGTGCAGAAGGAAGGAGGGACAAGGACCCGGGGCCACAATCTCCCCTCCCTCTCCAAGCAACGGCTAATATGACCTCAGGAGGCGGGTGTGCCTGGCAGGTGATAGTACCCAGGAGCAGACTCACCATTACCGCAACCTGACACCCAGCACGCTCCAGGGGGACACATCTGCGCCTCCTTAAAAGGTTGTGGTGGGAAACACAGTGAGTGCTGCTGCTGAGTGCCACGGGATGGAAAGGCGGGTCATAAAAACACGACCCTGCGTCCTTATCCACCTTATTCCCTAGATCTACAAGGTGTGACTTCTGGCTCTTCCCCAAAATCAAAATCATCACAAAAGGGAAACATTTTGAATCAATTCCGAACATCAAGACAACCATGACCATGTAAATAAAGGCATCCGTGGAGTAGACTCCCGGAACTGCTGCAGAAAGGGGTAAGGATGACAGGATGGGTGTGTCTGATGAGAGGGGAAGATTTTTATGGGGGCTAATAACAATGTATCTTTTACGGTAATACATTTAAAAAAAACTTTAATCATTCCTAGTATTTTTTTGATCATACCTACACATCTACTTCAAAACACTACATTCTACACAATAAATACAATTTTATCATCATTAAAGAATTTTAAAACAGGTAAAAAGTAGATGAACAAAATGTTTTGTTGTAAAAAAAAAAAAAGGGGGCTGGGGATTTAGCTCAGCGGCAAAGCGCCTGCCTGGCAAGTGCAAGGTCGTGAGTTCGGTTCCCAGTACCGGAGAAAAAACAAAAAAAAAAAAAAACCAAAATGTTTTGTTGTTTGTTTTTTTTTTTTTGGTTTTGGTTTTGGTTTTTTTTTTGGCACCAGGAATCGAACTCATGACCTTGCACTTGCCAGGCAGGTGCTGTGCTGCTGAGCTAAATCCCCAGCCCCAGATGAACAAAATGGATAGAGGGAAATCTAGAGATTAAAATGAACTTGAAGACATTAACAAATTGAAAGTTATGCACATTATTTGAATCTTGATTCAAACAGTAAAAATTTTTTAGACAACTAGGTAATTCAAATACTAACTGGATATTTGATGAGTTAAGTATTTTTAACGTCTCTCCCTGTGATAATGGAGCTAGTTAGGGTCTAGAACAGTGGTGGTGAACCTCTGGCACTTTTCTTTTAAGACAAAAGATGTTAACGTTATGAGTTATTTTTTCTAAACTAAAACCTCCATATTCAGGTTTAATTGCAGTGTTGGCACTCTGTGATAAGTAAGTGGGTTTTGAGTTGCATTTTGGGTACTTGTCTCTAAAAGGTTTGCCATCAATGGTCTAGAAGAAGCACAGTGTTTGTTTATCTTTTAGCAATCCATCCTGAAATGATGCAGCGTTTGAGGTTAGCAGGGTGGAGAAAGGGGTGCGTGTCTGAGAAACAGGCTCAACCACCTCTGGCACTGCCCAGAGCTCATCGGGACCCTAACGGAGTCCTCTCCTCAGAGCCAGGAGGGACCCAGGGGCTCGTGCACGGGAGGTGAGTGCTCTACCACCCAGCTACGCCCCCAGTCCCTATGCTTGTCTCTCTACTTTGGAGATGTGTCAGGTATTTTTTAAATAAGAAACTTCTAAAGTTCAATGATGTGACCAGGACAGAACCAGCTGTGACCTGCTGCCACTTACTTCCAACGTGGCTGGGACTGGGAAACGGGAACAGAGGACCGGACCGTGCAGCATCCCCTAGAGATGCCGACCACTGGCCAGGGCGGGGCAGGACTGACTCTGAGCCCTGGGTGGCAGCAGGGTGTCCGTAGGAGTACAGGGGCCGTGTCAGAGCGGAGCCGGGGCAAAGCAAGGACAGAGCGACCGCTTTGAGGCCAATGCTGGGGTGCTTAGCTAAGCAGCCCCAATCCGGAAAATTAGGGGGAAAGTCTCTGAAATATGACTGAGATGATTTCAGGATCATAAACAGCACTACACTATTAATGTAACAAAGGAGGGTTGGGAATTGCATCCACTTGGGTGATTTTCTTTGCTTCCCTGAGCTCAGATGTTCTAATCTGTGAAATGAGGGGGTTGGACAAGGTCCATCACCATCAATCTTTGTTCTGCTAAACACTGATCTCGTTAATATCTGCGTATCCTTCTTTGTACCTCAAAAATGCATGGAACAGTTCAAAGTAATCACATTTTCTCAAGAAAACTATAATCACAAACCTACTTACCAAATATAATTGCAACAGTGAGACACGGACGGATGGAGGAGGCCTGTTGGAGAGGTATTTGGCAACTGGGGTGACACGGCTCTGGAAACAGAAAGCTGCGGGGGGCGGGGAGAGTGAGGAGTTAGTGGTGAATGGGTTGTCGCAGCCTGGGAAGAGAAAACAAATATTTTGGGGATGGAGGGTGGGCCTGGCTGCACACAGAGCTGTCTTCTAATAATGCAAGGGTGTGGGATTTCCAGCAGCTCAGCCTGGTGCTGCTGAGGCTGTGCTGTCCGGCCGCCACTCATAACCACGGACTGCAGGCCACGGCGCTGAGCCAGGTGGGCTCCGAGGAGCAGTGGGGTCCAGGGGACGACGGTCCGGCAGGTCCGTTAGAGTCGCAGTTTCGTCACCCCATGGCTGTGGCAGTCTGAGGGAGTCACGCCATCCCTTGGGTTCCAGGGCCACTATCTGGGGAGCTCGGCAAGGATGCTTGCTGCTCCGCCTGCGTCCCGGAGCGTCTGCGACGTCCAGCGAGATGACACGTGCAGAGCTGTTTGGAAACTGAACACCAGGCGCCATCGTTCACTCTTTTGTTCCCAGAAAGTCACAGAACCACCCCTGGGCCTGCTTGGGCCTTTATGTCATCCTCATGTTGGACCTGTATTTTTCAGAGACCTGCCTGGCACCCTGGGTGGGTCAAGGAGAGCTTCATGGAGGAAATGGCAGTGTGGCCGCTGCAAGTTTCCCAGGAGTGACTGCATTCGGCCGCTTGGAAGTGAAGGGCTGGACTGAAGCAGAAGGGGAAAGCCATGAGCAAAGACCCCAAGCGAGGGACGCTGCCCGCTGGCAGGGGGCTCCATGCACCATGTGAGCCTGGCCTTGCTTTAGCCAAATCAGCACAGCAGGTCACAACCACATTGATAATCTGAAGTGCAATGATTCAAGAGTTTGGTTTATTTTCAATCTGTAATTTAATTTTATGGTTGCACCATGGCTTTAAGCCTTAGGAAAGAATTTTATGCTTATGTAAAATTACACTTCAAACCAGCCCTGGTGGTACAAGCCTGTAATCCCAGCACTGGAAGGCTGAGGCAGGAGGATCGCCGTGAATTTAAGGCCAGACTGGGCTACATAGTGAGTTCAAGGCCAGCCTGAGCTATGTAGTGAGACCCTGTCTCAAAAAAAAAAAAAAAGTAAATAAACAACTCAAGTTGACACTGAGGGTGTGTGAGGAACATTTCCTTTAAATGTAATCTAGTAGACAAGGCACTTGTGTCCCCAAGTCCCCCACACTGGGCAGCTAGAGCTGGAGAGGGCTTAGAGCCCCACCCCCACTGCAAGGAGACCCGGTGGGTTAAGTCTAGCCAATCAGTGCATGGCATTTCCTTAGCCCATGGTATTGGCTGGGCACGGCCATGTAACCCTAGGGTAGCAGGAAGAGGGCTGAGACCTCAGCTGGAAGCAGGCGGCACCCCTGTCCCTGCAGAGCACCTAGCAGCTGAGTCTGTGGCCCTGACTGTGAGTTCCTCTCAGCTAACTCCTTGTGCTGTAAGAAGTGACCCACGACTGTATGGCAGGGCCAGCCATCTCTGTGTCACCGCTGCAGCTACAGCACTGCAAGGCCAGGGCTGGATCCCCAGCCGCGAGCCCTCACGCGTCTGCTGTGGCCCTGGGTTTCCTGTCTGCACCTGGCCTGGTGGTACTTGGGGGTGGGCATGGGTGGGGGGTGGAAGCCCCACTGGTCCCTGCGCCCTGGTCTTGGAGGTGACCCTCATCTTCTTCAGTCATTACTGTGGCGGGTTCATGGGAAAGAGGAAGGTTCTGGAAGAAAGCATGGCCTGCACACCTGTACGGTCATGTGTAGGAGATCATCAGTAAGAATCATAGGGGTCGCAAGGTCTTTGTCACTAGGACAAAAGGAGAACTGCATGGTGAGGATTTTCTAATTAGCCATATGGGCCAAAGGTGAGATTAAGACAGTTGATTCTAGCACTTAAGGAACAGCTGGTTGGGAAGAAATGGGAATCTGAAGGCATAAAGTGCACAGCAGAACGGTCCGGAGAGGGAAAATTGTCCTTGTGATGGAGACCACTACGAAGCAGCTCTGAGCGGGGCTTAAATTAACCAGCTGGCTTTCCATTTTTACTTGTGAGTCACTGAGGCCTGTGGTGGCCGGTGAAGCAAAGGACAAGACAAGGCCACACCTAAGGACACCTGGCTCCAGCCCGATTAACTAGATAAAGACTGTAGCTGAGGCATCTCACTCCTGGGCGGAAGCCTTCCTGGAGATAACGTAGTTCTCCTAAATTAACATAATGTCTTACTTGGAGAAGCCCTTGAGCGGACTTCCAAGGTCCTTGACCGGCCCTGGGCACTGCCGTTCCAGGCAGATCCCCGCCTTTCTTCAGTATTCCCCGCCCTTGTTCTGATGACTAACTGCCGGCCACCCAGAGAGGATCTTGGTCTTAGCCCCAGAGAACCTCGAATTCCGTTAGAAAGTTTTGAAGCTCCCGGAGCCCAAATATCAAACCACTTGACTCTTTTATTTAAGCCTTTGCCATCCACTCACTGGGGAGACTGTGGGCCTGATAAGCCTGCAATAGCTAGGGGATAATATTAACATGAGCCTTATGGAGCATTGTTGTGCAGTTCTATACCAATGGAGTAGCTGTTCCAACTCAGTATCCTAAGGTTACAAACCAGACTGGGAAATTGAATCACCCACACCTTGTAGGCAGTGAGCATGACCTCTGCTGCTCGCAGCCTGGGACACATCGCAGAGCCGGCTCAGCTGCAGCGCTGGCGAAGGAAAGCCAAGGCAGCTGGGGAGGGCAGTGTTTTATTTTTAGATCGGGTAACTGGTGCAAGGAACTTGATATTTTATCCTTTTAGTCATTTTGTGTGTCTGAAGTATTTCATCATAAATTTTAAAAAATCAATCCCTTCCCTCATTTTCCAATTAGTTTATAATGGCCCTTGGCAGCAAGAGTTCTGGTAGGATCCCTTACTATTAGCTGAGACGGAGACGTTTCTAGGGTATTTGCTCCATTAGATGGGATTTAGTGGATGTGTTAATCAGTCACCCACATCTGCTGGGCAGAGGAGGAAGGAAAGGAAGAGGAGGAAGGGGAGGAAGAAGATTAGGAATAGGATAGGGTGGAGGAAGAGAAGCAGGAAGAAGATGAGGAGGAGAGAAAGGAGGAGGAGCTAGTGGAGGAGGCGACCATAGATGCACACATTGTGAAAGGGACCTTGCACTTGCACCCTGGGTTCCTGGCCCAGCTGTCCCCAAGCTGAGTGTGCTGAAGGCCTTGTGGTCGCTGCAGTGGGGCCCTGGGCTGTCGTCTCTTCATCCTCCTCATCTTCAGGCCCAGGATTGCTGTGCTTCTCCCAGGAACCATGGGACAGATTTCTACCATGGGTCATGAGCGAAGGTACCATGTGCTTTCCAGCCAAAGCACCCAGTTACCACCGCCCAACCCCTCCGTGTTCTCGTCCCCTACAAGGAGATCAGGGGTTTCTGTGTGCAGGCAGTGGAGCTGCTGTGCCACATGGTGGGTGCGCAGACCCTGACAGTGCCAGGGACAGCTGTCATTGTTATGTTTTGGTTTTTAGTTCTGCTTTTTTGAGACTGGGTCTCTCTATGTAATCAATCAAGGCTGTCCTTCAACTTGCAGAGATCATCCTGCCTCAGCCACACAGGTGCTGGGATTACAAGTGTGTGCCACTGTCCCTGGCTTGTAACTGGTGGAGCTTATACTGAGTAACTGGTGGAGCCTGTCTGCACCCAGGGATGACTCAGTGGTGCCAATCTTTCCTGTCCCGTGGCCCTTCGACTCTCCGTGCTGCCTCTTGGGGGCTGCCCGGTGTCCTCCCGAGAGGAGCAGGCAGAACATGGCAATGTCTTTGTGGCTGACAGGGACTGTCACACCCACAGCTCTGTAGCAGAGTCCTTGAATCCATCCTTTGACGGGAGTTTCTGAGGCTCTGTGGACAGCCACAACCACCAAGGCCTTGTTGGGCCACCATCTGCTGCCCGTATGACTTGGCCACACACAAAATGCTTCAGACGGGGCCTCAGACTCTCTGGGCTTGGGCAGCAGTGATTATTTTAGGCTCACTGCTGTCTCCAGGCTTGGCTTTCTGAGGCAGTCCTTGCTTGGGGAGAGATTTACTACCCTAACTATTCTGTATCTCAATTTAATGAAAATGTTAAGGGTGCTTTGATGGTCTAGCGCCAGTGTAATTTTAAATAAAATGTCCTCACTCTTTGGCAGCATCTGTGGCCCTGATGTTTAACTATCAGAAAGTACTTAAGCGAAGTGCTCTTTACAATATTGTCTGTACAACATCAGCGTGTTTTACAGCATTTTTTCCCAGAGTAAACAAAAAAGTTTTATGGACACCTCTGAGTCAAAGCCTGGTATGGATTGCTAAAAACTGTGCTCTGGCTGCCTGCAGGACACACAACAAGCTGTGCTGGGGAAGAGGTCAGGTTTGAAGTCACATGGAAACTGGATGTCAGCTGGACGTGTTGGTACACGCCTGGGATCCCGGCACTCAGGAGGCACCGAGGCAGAAGGATTGCCACAAGTTCAAGGCCAGCCTGGGTTACATTCTGAGTTCAAGGTCAGCCTGAACTACATAGCAAGACCCTGTTTTTTTGTTTTTTTTTTTTAAAGAAAAGAAATAAAGAAAGTGGATCTGAGTCCTAGTTCTTCTGCTTCCCAGCTGGGGAACTCCTTGTTTAATTTCATGTCCAAGATTCAGTTTCCAAGCCAGGGGTGGTGGCACACACCTGTAATCTCAGCACCTTGGAGGCTGAGGCAGGAGGATCAGTGGGAGTTCGAGGCCAGTCTGGGCTACAAAGTGAGTTTAAGGCCAGCCTGAACTGCATGGTGAGATCCCAGTCTTAAGAAACACCAAAAAAAAAAAAAAAGAAAAAGATTCTGCTTCTACACTGTGTGCCACACTGCCCTCCCGGGGTGCCATTGGATGTGAACCATGTGTGCGGTGTGTGTGCTGCCTGGCATGACACACATGCGTGCTTTCCGTGCCCTGCTGTTGATGGACTCCAGTACTCTGTTATTTTTAGTTGACTTTGAGCAGAAATGTGCGTCTATCTTCCCAGAACACAGTGGCTTGGCGGTTTACTGCCTCGGCCTTCTGAGGAGGCTGCTCCTTACTGCCCTGCAGCTCGTCACTGGCTGAGGAGCATTTGCAGTCTGGCCACTCCATCCCACGCGCTGAATGGCAGCCAAACACACTCTCCATTTCCCAACCTTTTTAAAAGATTAAAACAAGGACGAGGAAGCATACAAATGGGATCAGCGGCTGTTAACAGCATATTATCAATACTCGTCATTTTAAGATGGTCTGTTATCAAATTTGGGGGGTCTGCAAACTTGGCAAAATCCCCTCGGAATGCAGGCATGTGGTTTAACGACAACCACCACTGACCCAGCTCTGTCTGCTTTCCGTTTCCTCACTGAAGCTCCGGCAGGGAGCACCACATGCCCGCTGCGGGTGCTGGTGCAGGGGTGCCCTGTGCTCAAGGTTGGGGCAGAGAGGGGCTGGGACCGCAGTCCCTGCCTTGGAACAGTGTGTCACTACCGGAAAACATCTGACACTTTATTGTCCTTTGAAAATTGATACGTGTGTGGGTATTAGGGAATACCGCTCAGTGTGCAATGGAAGCACGGGTGAGGTTTTCTGAGGACTAACAATCCTGTCCCTACAATGAGACAGTGACATTGTGACCGAGCTCACCCCAGACAGCAGCGGCTGAAGGCTGGGCAGCACCTCAGGCTGGGGAGCACCAGGTGGTACGTGCTACCCTGGATAGCAGCAGGAGAGCATGGGCACCCTGGACCACACAACCTTGACCTCCCCAGTGACTGCAGTCCCTGGCACAGTTGCCCATGCACAAATGCCCCTATGTTGGGGGCATCCTGGCTCTGGGTTGCCAAAGCCACTTGGATGGCTTGGAGGGGCAAGCAGACAGGGTTGGGCTTCAGGACAGTGCCTGCCACGACCATGACCTCTTGTGCAAACTCTCAACCCAAGGCCAGACACGAGAGGTGGGCCATGCGCAGAGGAGTGGAGGCCGAGGTGGGGCTCCTGGGCCAGTGCTGGTGCAGTATAGTCTTGAAACCGTCCCCAAGCCACGTGACACTGGTGTCACTGGCAGTGTCAGCCCACCTGGTAGGGTCTAAGTAGGAAAGGAAAAGGTTAGAGCTTCCAGATGGGCAGCGGGTGCCTGCAGGAGGGCTCTAGGCCCAGGCACAAATGCTACCTCCAGAAGAGAAGAGTGTGCCCCACAGAGCCTGGCCCTCAGGAGACGGGAGCATCTCTGGTGGAATCTGGGCTTGCAGGCATGGGCTCTGATCCCCTAAGATTTATGTAAAATTTTTTTTTAATTTTAGGGTTTTTTTTTTTTGAGGCAGGGTCTTGCTATGTAGCTCAGGCTGATCAAACTCAAATTCATGATGATCTTCCTGAGTATTTGGATTATAGGTGTGTGCCACCACACCCCACTGTTTTGTGGTTTTGTTTTTTTTTTTTTAGTACCAGGAATCAAACTCATCACCTCAGGCTTGCCTAGCAAGCACTTATGCCGCTGAGCTATATCCCCAGTCCCACACCCAACTCTTAAGGTTTATTTGGTCACAGTTTGTAGAGGTTTCAGTCCATACTCAGCTGGCTCTAATGTAAGACAGCATGGCAGAGGGGCCAGGCAAAGGAGAAACAGCGCAGGGTATGGCAGCAGGACACAGAAAGAGATCAAGGGAGGGGGAGGGAGAGAGACCCTTCCTGGCCACGCCCCAGTGACCACTTCCTTCCAAGCCTTACCTCCCAACATCACATTTAGCGGTGAGCTCCTCGGTGGACAAAGCCACACTCCCACGACCCAAGCCCCTCCCAAAGCCCCACCTATGAGAGCACGAGTTTTTTTTTTGGGGGGGGGAGCTAATCTAAACCATAATAGGGTCTCAATAGACATTTTCCAAAAGAGACTTAAACAAAAGTGTATGGAAAGGTGCTCCCTGTCACTAACATTTGGGAAATGCAAATCAAAACCACAGTGGACATCATCTAATGCCCATCAGTATGGCCACTCAGGGACAGGTTTGTGAGCTTTGTTTTTTTTTTTTTTTTTTTGGTTTTTCTCCGGTACCGAGAACCGAACTCACGACCTTGCGCTTGCCAGGCAGGCGCTTTTGCTGCTGAGCTAAATCCCCAGCCCCCTGTGAGCTTTGGATTGGTTTTTTTAGTACTAGGAATCGAACTCAGGACCTTGGGCTTGCCAGGCAGGCACTGTGCCACTGAGCTATATCCCCAGCCCCTAGGCTTGTGAGCTCTAATGAGGGTGTGGGAAGGTAGTCCAGTATATTGTCAGCGCCAACATAAGTTGGAGCCATCGTTAGGGAAAAGTTTCCCCCAAGAATTAGAACTCAGTCTTTGACAGGGCTCCACAATCCCCCTGCCCAAGAAAACGAACTCAGCACCTCTTAGGGCCATGTGCATTCCCTTGTCATTGCAGCATGATTCACTGTAGCCAGGGGTGGATCCAATTAAGCATCTATCCACAGATTAATGGGTAAAAAATTGTAGTATCTATACATATATGTTATACAATGTACAATATTGTTCAGCCTTTCTAAAAGAAGGAGATATTGCTGGGCGTGGTGATGCACACCTGGAATCCCATCACTCTGGGAGGCTGAGGTAGGAAGATGGCAAGTTCCAGCCCAGCCTAGGCAATTTAGGGACTTAGAGAAAAGTGTCTCAAAATAAATATTTTTAAAAGGGGGTTAGGATAGCTCGGTGCAAAGGCCCTGGGTTTAATTCCCAGATGGCTAAATAAATAAACTTTAAAATTTTTGGCTTCAATCATATATGTGAGTTATATGTATATACGTGTGCATATGATACATATTCATATATGTATGTGAATGACATGTACATTCATGTATATTGTACGTGCATGCATTGTATATTTATGTGTGTTGTGTATGAAAACAACACGTGTATATTTTGTATGTGTACATAAATATGTGCATACATTGTGTGCATGTGTACATGACATTTATGCATATGATGTAATTTATGTATATGTGTTGTGGGAATATGATTTACGTGTGTGTGTGAGACATGTATATGGCATGTTTATGAATATGTATGGGCCTGTGATAATTCTTTTAAGTTTTAATTTTTATTGGTACATGTTTGCAGTGCATAATACATGGGGAGCTGGCACGTGTACATAACACATTTTAATTAGATTCATGTATACATGTCCTGTACATTGTTTTTATATAAGTGTATGCATGGCTCGTAGGGCAGATTCCGCCTACGAATGTACGTGTATATGAGGTATATACGTACACGTTAAGGTTTGTGAGGTAGATTTGTGTATGTGCATGCACGTACTTCTGCGTAGTGTGTAGGCTACACCTGTACGTGTGTATACGATATACCGCACGTGCATGCACGTGTACATGGTCTGATGTAGCCTTGGGTACCTAAGTGCCCAAGAGACGTGTACTGATCTGCGCATGTGGTGTGCGCCCGGGTCTGAAGCGGACATTCGCAAGCGTGTCCCGCGTGTACGACTCACGCTCACGCGTGTTGGCCAGTACTGCAAATTGGGTCTGTGCACGCCCGTGTGCCCCTGTGCCCGCGCGCCAGGTGTGTCAAGGCCCTGGCTGGCCGGTCCTCACGGCTTCCGTCAAACAGTGACGTCTAGCGTGGCCCAGCAGCCGCAAATTGCTCCCAGGAGCGCGCAGAAGAGGACCACCCACCCCCGCCGCGCCTCGTCCCCTTCCGGTTTGGCGGTGGCGCGCACGCTGGCGGCACGCACTAGCGGGCGGGTCGCACTCGCGGGGACAGCCGGGAGGAGCGCCGTACCGTCGATAGCGGGCGCGCGCACGCTCGTGGGGGCCGCCGGGAGGAGCGCCGCTCCGTCGATAGCAGGCGGGGCACGCACGCTCGCGGGGCGCGCA
>NW_004955579.1:120350-124839 GCF_000276665.1 Chinchilla lanigera
ACCTCGGGCGTCCTGCGGGCGGGCGCGGGTCCGCTGCAGCAGGTAGCACCCCCGCTCCGCCGCAGCAGCGCCCGGGTCGTCCGCATCCGCAGCGGGGCCGCGCCTCCGCTCCTCAGCCTTGCCCGGACCGCCGCACCCACAGACTTGCTGTCGAGCTAACTTAGCATCCCGTCCTGGGTTTCTCCTTGGCAGGTCCTTGCGGAGGGGCCCTTTGCGCGTGAAGCTGGGAGGCGCGGCCGGAGAGGTAGGCGGCCACCCAGCTGTAGCGCGCTCCCCGCGGGTGCGTCTCAGAGTTGCGTCTTTGTTGTGTGTGCGCGCGCGCGCCTGAGATGCTGCACGGAGGAGTTGAACCCAGAACCTTCGTCCTGAGCCGCGTCCAGCCGCTTCTTTAGTTTTTCAGACGGGGACTTCCTAACTTGCTCAGGCTGACTGGAAACTTGAAGTCCTGGCTGGGACTCGGTCTCCCAGTGCTGGGATTGCGGGCCGCCCCGAGGCAGGGGTCCTGCAGCCGGCTGGCTGCCCTCGGGGGAGGTGGGAGTGACACACCTAGGGGTGGGGCAGGCCTGCGGAGGGGTCCTCTGGGGAGTGAGTGCCTCGGGCTGAGGTAGGACCAGCCACCAGGATTTGTAGGTGGGCACACCCGTCTACCGAAAGAGCTCTTTGAACACCAAAGATAAACCGTCCCTAGCCTTCCCGTCCAGTGTTCTACCTCCCAAAGGTGACAGTCCTCGATTCTGTTCCCATAGGTTAGTTCTGCTGTTGTGCTTCCTATAAAAGAGGTGCGTTCAGCCCTCCTTTATTCCAGAGAGAGATCCAGCCTTGTGTATCCCGTTGGTCTGCTGTGTGAATAGACTATGCCGTCCATCCTGTTTGTCAACAGCATTTGCTGTGGCTACTGGTGCACAACACTCACATGTTGTGTCACACATGACACACATGCTTTGTGTGGGACACACTGCCAAGTACTTTCCTCAGTGGAGTGGCTGTGGGCACCCAGCGGATGCAGCTGAGACTGTTGGTGGCTCCTCATCCTTCCCTGCACTTGGTGTTGGGAGTCCTCTTAGTTTGACCATTCTGATGGTGAGGTAGTTCCTTACAGCATCTACATTTGCTTATGTTCGTGGTTTCTCTTTTGGGGTGTACTAAGTCCTTTCCCCCACTGAAACTAAAAGTTACAAAGATTTTTATGGTGGGTTGGTTGGTTTTTGAGACAGTGTTTATAGGTCAGGTTGGCCTTGAACTCACTTTGTAGTCCAGGCTGGCCTCAAGCTTGTGAGCCGCCTGCCTCAGCCTCTCAGCTGTGTGCCACCATGCCCATGTAGTTGGTCATCATTTTTTTTCTTTTTTTTTCTTTTTTTTTTTTTTGTGATGTGTAGAAGATTATTTTAGGGCTAATTTAATTGCAGATGTAAAACTTCCCTGAAACTGGCTGAACAGGCAAAGTTAAAAAATAAACATGTTTGTGAGAGAAATGCTGTCTCATGGAACATAAGGGTGAGAAGCTTTACCACAAGTCGAGTGATCCATGTCCAGGTGCTTATGCTGAGTACTTGTGTAGCTCAAGCCTGGTTCTACAGGCAGGCCTTACCCATGTCCCGCTCACGTGGTCTTGGCTGTGTATAACTTCCTGCGTCATGCATCTCATTTCCAGATCTCAGGAGAGGACGCCTGCCAGCTTGGGATGTTTTTCCTTCAAGCTGAGTGAGGAGAGTTGGTGTCTTGTCACACAGCAGTCTGGGTGTCTGAGGAGAGACTCCCGGGTGTAAGGGGCTTGGGGGTGAATGTCTAGGCTCCTATGGGTCCCAGGCAGTGGAACTTGGGGCAGGATCTGAGTAGACACGCTGGTTTGGGAGCTGTCAGTAGACGGCTGGCTTAGAATGCTGTCCCTTGGGAGATACTTGACACTTGGGACAGAGGAGGATGAGAACCACGCCTTGGAGGAGGGATGGAGAGCAGAGGTGCAGTGAGGCTTTGTAGACTTCTGCACTAGGAAGCCGGAAGGTGGGACCTGACAGCTGCCCTGAAGGGCAGGAGGAGTTGAAGGCAGGCGCGCAGCTTGCTGCAGAGTCAGTGGGAAGTTCCAAGGGACACCCATTTGAAAAGGACCAGGAAAGGTGGCAGGGAGAGCACGTTCCGGCTCTGAGAAAGGTTTCTGGGGCATGGGGAAGCAAGCAAGGCTTTGGACCAGGAAGAGGCAAGTGGAGACAGGGAAGACAGGAGTTTGGTTCTTTCAGTCCTAGAGGAAGCTCAAGGTGGAAAGAATCCGGTGTAAGTGGGAGGAAAGTATTTTCTGATAGAACTGAAAATGGCAGACTGGGCATGGTGGCACACGCCTGTAATCCCAGCACTGGGAGGCTGAGGCAGGAGGATTGTT
Source organism: Chinchilla lanigera (assembly GCF_000276665.1). NCBI lineage: Eukaryota > Metazoa > Chordata > Mammalia > Rodentia > Chinchillidae > Chinchilla > Chinchilla lanigera. Next base: position 122,725 of record NW_004955579.1, read on the forward strand.
GCGAGTTCAAGACCATCCTGGGCTACAAAGTGAGCTCAAGGCCAGCCTGAACTGCAGAGTGAGACCCTTTCTCAAAAAGACGAAAAAAAAAAAAAAAAAAAAAAAAAAAATGGTGATGAGTGTGGAAAGAAAGGTTTGTAGGAAAGAAATTTAAAATGTCCTTTTCAGACAGATGTGGTGACGCATGCCTTAATTCCAGCACTTGAGAGGCTGAGGCAGGGAGATTGCTGTGAGTTGAAAAGCAAGCTGGGCTACAAAGTAAGTTCAAGGCCTGACTATACTACACAGCAAGATCCTGCCTCAAAAAAAAAGTAAAATGTCCTCTCCAAGTTTCAATAGAAAGTGGTGGTAATAGTGGTTGTAGAATTACCTTTATAATTACCTGTGTTGTAGAATTACCTTGTTTACTCTTTGCTTTGTAAAATAATAGACTTTTTCAGGGCAGTTTTAGATTTCCAGACAGTGGAACAGGTAGGAGAGTTCTCATTTGCTCTGCTGCAGAACCTGGCACTTCCTCAAGTGTTGGTCCCTTGACTTAATGGGTCATGGTTACAGAAGACGGGCTGGTACCATTTCATTACCATTACTGACATTTGGTGTGTATTGCGGTTTGCTCTTGGTGCCGACGGGATTGACCGACAAGGACAGTCCCACGGCTCCAAGGCTCCCCTGTGGCCTGCTTCATCACTCCTCTGTCCTTCAGCCCTTGGCACCACTGGTCTGTGCCCTGTCTCTGGTTTTGCCTTTTCTGAGTGTCAGCTAGCTGGAGTCATACAGTGAGCAGCCGTTCTGGACTGGCGCCTTCACTTTAATAGCATTTGACTTCTCTTCCGTGTCTTTTCATGGTTTAACAGCTCATTCTTTAAAAATCAATCAGTAGGCAGGATTTATAGAAAAACTGATGGGAAAGCAGAGTTGGCAACTATTCTTTCTCTTCCTGCACATAATGTCATCAGTCATTTATAACTTGTGTTTGGTAAAGTTGTTACCTTTGACAAAGGAATATACTGATACATTATCTTTGAAGTTTTTAGTTTCTGTTACTAATGTTACAAATTGTGCTCTTTTGACCTTTGGCTTCTTTCACTTAGCCCTATGGGCCTCCCTCTACACACACCCATGATGGTCCATGCTGTGGATATGCCAGTTTGCTTATACATTCGCCTACGTTGGAGGACATGGTGATTCCAATTTGGGATAACTGTGAATAGAGCCATTTGTATGTAGAGCTTCGTGTACCATTTAGGGATCATAGGATGAGCAGTGTTTTGCTTATAAGAAACAGTCATCTGTCTTTCAGAGTGACTGTACGTTAGGCATGCCTGCCAGCAGTAATTATGTCAGGACTTGGCGTTGCCAGGTTCTGGGTTTGGTCCACTCTGGTAGGTTGTGCTGGCATCGCATTGCTGTAAGTTGCAGTGCCCTACTGGTACATGATGCAGAGCATCTTTTCATGTGTTTATTTTCCAGCTGTGTGTCTTTTTTTCTCTCTCTCTCTCTCTTTTTTTTTTTTTTTGGTCTTTTTTGAGACAGGGTCTTGCTGTGCAGTTCAGGCTGGCCTTGAGCTCACTTTGTAGCCCAGGCTGGTCTTGAACTCGCAACAATCCGCCTGCCTCAGCCTCCCGAGTGCTGGGATTACAGGTGTGCGCCACCACGCCTGGCTGCTCCAGCTGTGTGTCTTTGATGAGGTGTCTGTTCAGATCTTGTGCCCATATTTTAGATACAAATCGTTTTTCAGGTTTGTCTTGTTTTCTCCAAGTCTGGCTTGTTCTTTTTTTCTCCTAACAGGGTCTTTCCCAGAACAGAAGTTTTAGTTTCAGTGAAGTCCAACTTACTTTTTTGTAAATCATGCTTCTGGTGTTGTACCTAAGAAGTCTTCACAAAACCCTAGGTCTCCTACTTGTTCTGTGTTTTATCTGGTAGTTCTGTGATTTCATATTTTATTTTTAGATCTCTTATCCATTTAAAAACTAAAAATATTTTATTTACATGTAATAGTTGTACGTATTTATGGAGTACAGAATTTACTGATCAAGTCTTGGTAATTAGCATTTCTGCCCCCTCGTTTTTTTCTTTATATTTGGAGTTCTCATGTACCTCACACAATGTGTAATA
>NW_004955579.1:125099-126309 GCF_000276665.1 Chinchilla lanigera
TTGTGAATAGTGCTGTGATAAAAATGGGCAAGCAGGGGCTGGGGATGTAGCTCAGTGGTACAGCGCCTGCCTGGCAAGCACGAGGTTGTGAGTTTGATCCCTGGTATGGGGGGGTGGGGGGTGGACAAGCAGGTATCTCTTTGATATGCTGATTCATCTCCTTTGGATATATGCCCAAAAGTAGGGTAGCTGGTAGCTGGGTAATTGGTAAGTCTGTTTTTAGTTTTTTGAGGAACCTCCATACTGTTGTCCGTAATGGCTGTAGTAATTTATATTCCCAGCAACAGTGTATGAGATACCTTTTTCCATATTCTTACCAGGATTTGATTTTTTTTTTTCTTTTTAATAGTAGCTTTTCCAACTGAAATGGGACTGTATTTCATTATGCTTTTTTTGTTTGTTTGTTTGTTTGTTTTTGTTTTTCTCCGGTACTGGGAACCGAACTCACGACCTTGCGCTTGCCAGGCAGGCGCTTTTGCCGCTGAGCTAAATCCCCAGCCCCTCATTACGCTTTTGATGGTAATGCTATTGAGCTTTTTTTCATGTGTTTGTTGGCCATTTGTATATCTTCTTTTGAGAAGTGTCTATTCAGATCATTTGCCCAAGGTTTAATTGAGTTTTAAAAAATTCTTTGTATATTCTGGGTATCAACCCTTTGTCAGGTGAGTAGTTGGAATAGATATTTCCTCCATTCTGCAGGGTGTTTTTTACTCTGTTGATGGTTTCCTTCACTGTGCAGAAGCTTCTTACTTTGGTATACTGTAATTGCATTTGTTTTTATTGCCTGTGCTGGTGGGATTCTGTCCGAAAAAGTCATTGCCAATTAATGTCTTAAAGTGTTTTTCTTACGCATTCTTCTAGGAGTTCATAGTTTCGAGTCTGAAATTTGTGTGTTTGATCTGTTTGGAGTTGAGGGGTGTGTGCGTATGTGTGATCATGCTATTTTCGTTGCTGTAGCTCTAGAGTATGCCTGGAAATTAGGTATTGTAGTGCCTCCAGCTTTGTTCCTTTCATTTGATTTCTTTGGTTGCTTCGGGTCTTTTGTGCCTCCATATGAATTTTAGCATTGTTTTTCCTAGTTCTGTGAAGAATGTTTAATAGTATTTTGATGGAGATTACATTGATCCTGCAATTTGCTTTGGACAGTGTGGGCATTTTAACAGTATTCTTACAATCCATGAACCTGGGAAATCTTTCCATTTTTGTGTGT
>NW_004955579.1:126704-148123 GCF_000276665.1 Chinchilla lanigera
TCTTTTTGAGACAGAGTCTTGCTATGCAGTTCAGGCTGGCCTTGAACTCACTTTGTAGCCCAGGCTGGCCTTGAACTCACAATGATCTTCCTGTCTGGACCACTATATTTAACCAAGAATAATTTTCCCCATTTAAAAAATCTTTATAAATGGTATTTGTGAAAATAAATCAGCAGGTCATTCCGACCATCTTTAATTTGACCATCTTTAATTTTCTGAGAAGATAAGATAACATGCCTCCTGGAGCAAATAGAGAGGTTTGCTGTCGCTTACTGTTGACCTGTTGAGGGCTTGGTTAGTGTCACAGCTGTGTATGTGAGAGATTAGCTTGACGGGAACCCTAATCTGAGAACAGGGTTGGTCATTCCAGAAACGCCCAACGTATTTACGAAGCTGGTTGTCTTCCAAGTATCCTTCATTTACTTAACATGTTTAACTTGCCCTCTTATTATTCCAGTTCCTTTTGTAAAACAAGTAATTTCATTCAGAATTTCGTGTAGTGAAGAATGTCTTTTGCAGTAGTGGTGGGCTCCCATGTAGTGGTTAGAGGTAATACAAGGGTCTGGTGTTGGCACTACTCAGCGCCTTGTGGTGACAGCACAGCCCAGTGCCCAGCTTGCTCTGCCTGTGGACTATGGCTGACTCAGTCACAGTGGGAAACTCCTTTAGCCTCTGAGATGAGCCTTTGGATCTTGTCGGTTCATTGGGTAGTTCCATTGGAGTATTCTTGCAATGGCTTTTGGACCAAAATATTCTGTAAGCTTTGAGAGTGCTTTTAAACTTGAAATTATAACCTTTCTCTGATTTTCTCTTCGTTTTTTTGTATTTAGGAAGAAAAAGCTTCTCTTTTACATCGCACTCAGGAAGAGAGAAGGAAGAGAGAGGTAAGCCAGCTTTGTGAGGCTCTTCATGCATGAGTATTTTCCACAGCCTGGTTTGAGCGCACACACTCAGGTGTGTCAGTGTTTGGCTTTAGTAGTGTTCTGGAGCGTTGGAGCTGGCAGGAGGTCGTTGTTCTGCAACTGCTGTAGACAGAGCTGGGCAGACAGGCTGGTAAGAGGGAGCGTGGGCGCGGATGGGCTTTCCTGCCAGTGGGGGTGTGTGCTTCCTCCAGCGGGGGCACACTTGGCTTAGAAGAGCGCGGGTCTCAGCCGTCTGGGGAGTAGGGAGAGACGGGCCCACGGCGCTGCTCCTTTCCCCCTTTACCTTACAGCCTCCTGGGATGCTGTCGGAGTGACTTGCTGACTTATTAGTACTTGAACTTGCTTTGCTGGATAGAGCTTTTCATTTTGTTTTAGCAGCTGATTTATTGAGAGCTTGGTGGGTGTCTGGGCAGTGCGTGGGGCAGACACGGGTGCTGCTCCTGGTGGACATTAACAAAGGAAGTGTGCAGAGAGCTGTAGAGGCAGCAGAGTCACCCTGGTCCCTGGGATCCCTGTGGACAGGGTGGCCTAAGCAGGTGCTTTGCAGAGTCAGGAAGCGGCAGCGGCGTCCAGCTCCCTGCTGCAGGCATTTTGACTGGACACTGCTGCGAGGACTGTACTGTGCACTGGAGGACACCTGGCCTCTGCCCAGTAGATGCCATCAGCATTTCCTCCCCGACTGTGACAGCCAGGAGCGGAGCGTGGCTAGAGGTCACCAGCTGAGAAGAGCAGTTGGCGCTGTTGTTCTTCATCTGCTTTGTCCCCTCCCCCTTCCAAGTCAGCTGCAGACAAGCTGTACCTTTGCCTGAGGTCCTACAAGTCTCGTGCGTGCTTTTCTCTGTTTATCCTTTCACATACCTGTGCTTCAGTTTGGGTGTTTCCTCTGGCCCAGCTTTTGTTTTGTTTTGGGAGAATTGGGGATTCTTGCATGCTAGGTAAGAGCACTGAGTGTCCCCCTCCTCCCTTCGTTGTAATTTTATTTTGAGGCAGGGTCTTGGGAAGTTGCACTGGCTGGTTTTGAACACGTCATCCTGCCTCAGCCTCCTCCTGAGTAGCTGGGATTCAGGTGTGTGCCACACACCTGACCTAAACTAACTACTGATTTACAGTTTACCTTTTTAGTAGTGTCTAATTAATAGTGTTTACAGCTCTCTTGTCTTTTGATTGCTTAGACATGATTGTAGATTTTTAAGCAGTGTTTAGAGGCTAGCAGTTGAGTCTTTTGTGGGCTTGGAGAGTGTTCCATTGCCTCCGGCAGGACGTGATGAGGACACCATTACCCCTGCCCTAATGGGCCTGCCGTTTGTGGAGCGCCTGGGATGCAGCCTGGCCTGAGGCTGTTCTCAGTCTCCTTGCGTGGGTGGGGAGCGACGTGCGTCCCAGGGTACAGGAAGATCCACAAGCGCGCAGGGGTGTGTGTGGCCCAGTGCCTGGTGTGGTAGGGCCGCTAGGGCTTGAACTCTGGCCTTCACGCGCAGGCTGGTTGGACCTCCTGTGCTGAGTGTGGGAGGTGCCTGTCACAGCTGCGCTGTTGTGCGCTGTTGTGCAGGAGTTGGATAGGACAGTGCGTAGGTATAGGGATGGGAGTTTAGAAAGTGTTTCTCTCAAGGCTCTGAGATCTTTAAAAACAGTCTCAAGTCAGTAAAGATTGGAGTTTTTAGAAGAGACCTTTTAGGTAAATGTTTGTGTTGTCTATATTTTAATGTTTAGAGCTTTTTAAATAGTCTTACTGTATTGGTGGCATTGTAAAACATCATAGCCATTTTGGAAAATGTGGCAGAAATACGAGTTCCACTCCTAGGGAGATACCCCAGAGAAACGAAAACTGTCCACAGAAAATGTGGACACGAATGTTCAGAGCAGCCCTCTTCATGACAGCCCAGGTGGGCGCAGCCCAAGGGCTCAGAAGCTCATGAGTGGAGAAGCGGTGTGAGATGGGGAACACTGACTGGCTATGAAGAGGGTCAAGGTGCCAGCACACGCCGCAGTCTGCGTGACTCTCGAAAACACCTGCTCGGTGAAGAAGCCAGACCAAAGACCATGCCAGGGAGGTGGAGGGTGCAGGGTGGGGAAGCCAGGGAGACGCAGGAGTGTGGGGCGATGGGTGGGTGACGAATGTGCCCGAACTCGGTGGTGGTGGTGGCGGCTGTGTGACTGTGGCTGTGCTGGCGGGCGTGCTCCGGGGCGGTGCGTGTCACAGAGCTCTGTGGTGCCAGAGTGTTTAGCTGTTGTTATTTGTTTTAAATCCTTGCTAGCTAGCTGTCATTTTGCCTGATTTTGACCAATTGCCTTTGCCTCCTCCCTCAATTGTACAGGAAGAAAGGCGAAGATTGAAAAATGCAATAATTATCCAGTCATTTATTCGAGGGTACAGAGACAGAAAGCAGCAAGTAAGTTTGTTTTTAAAATAGTTAGAAGGCCATGTGAGAGCTGATTTTAAATCTGGGCTTGTTCTTATGAGTAGCGTCTTTTGTGTGTTTTTATACACCTGCTTAAGGGAAGTTAATGTTAGAACTGGTTTTTCTAATTAAACTGAGTACTATTAGGGCTGGGGGTGAAGCTCAGTGATAGAGCACTTGCCAGTAATGTGTGAAGCTCTGAGTTCTATCCCCTGTACCACAAGTAAATAATAGTAATAATACTTCACTAGTTATATTTACATACAGATTTATAGCAGGTTTTGGTAACTTGAGGGGGTTGTTTACTTTGTGTTTTGAGACAAGGTCTTGTTATATAACCCAGCCTGGCCTTGAACTTGTGCCGGTCCTACTGCCTCACTCAAGTGCTAAAATTACAGACATGAGCCACTGTATGCAGGTGTTTTGAGTATTTTTAAATAGTAAAATACAAACATGGGCCAAACCATAACTGGGATCAAAATAGAAGGAAGTATTGAAAAAGTTTGTTTCTCTTTTTATCTTTGTTTTTGCAGTACTGGGGGCTGAACTCAGGACCTGAGCACTAAACTATCCCCAACCCTTTTTATTTGTAATTTTGACACAGGGACTCACAGTTGCCCAGGCTTAAACTTACCACCCTTTTGCCTCATTCTTCCAGAGAACAGAGAGTTGGAGTTAACAGGTATATCAGAAAGGTTCTTTTAGCAAGTGTTTAGGAACTTCTTTGTTTTGTTGTTTGTTTTTTTGAGACAGGGTCTCGCTATGCAGTTCGGGCTGGCCTTGAGCTCACTTTGTAGCCCAGGCTGGCCTGGAACTCGCAACAATCCTCCTGCCTCAGCCCCCCCCCCCCCCCCCCCCCCCCCGAGTGCTGGGATTACAGGTGTGCACCACCACGCCTGGCTTTTTTTTTTTTTTTTTGGTTTTTCTCCGGTACCGGGAACCGAACTCACGACCTTGCGCTTGCCAGACAGGCGCTTTTGCCGCTGAGCTAAATCCCCAGCCCCAACGCCTGGCTTTTTTTTTTTTTTTTTGAATCTTCACCAGTAACTTCTATAATCACATTTTAGTCATCAGTGTCCAGCCTTCCTGTACAGTCATTTAGCTTTTATTTAGATGGTAAGAACTGGATATCTGGTGGCAGGTTTATGGATTGTTCCTTTGCTTGCAGTACTCCCTCCAAAGAAGCGCGTTTGATCGCTGTGCCAGTGCGGCACAGTTGGGTGGCACCTTCTCCCTTGCCAATGGCCCCAGCCTTACCATCCTGGTGAGGCAGCTTCTGTTCTTTTACAAGCAGAGTGAAGACTCCAAGCGTTTGGTGAGTGTGCACACATATTTCACTTGCTGTTGTTTATACTCTTGTGTTTTCCAACTTTTTTTTTTTTAAACAAACAGAGATTGTGAGTGTGTGATGCAAAAGCCAGCGAAACCCTCCAGTCTGTATGAGCCCTTAGGAATATTCCTCACCCCTGCAGTGATGCTTTGCTCCTCTTACAATTCAATACACATTTGAAATAGGCATTTTCATTGTTTTAGTATGGAAAGTTTCAAATATTAAGGAAGTAGGCTCTGCTACCGCCTCCCTGCCCCACCTCTGGGGCCCAGGCAGCCAGCAGCAGGTTTGGCTTGCACAACCCCAGGACCCATCCCCAGCCTTTCTCATAGTCCTGGCCTAGCTCAGGACGTTTCCCAGAGTGGGCAACCCATCGCACATTTCTTAAGAATATTACAGGCTCTGGTGCTACTGGTGATGAGGTGCTACAAAATAATGCTACAAAATAAACTGCTACTGGTGTGCATGAGTGCTACAAAATAAGGGCAGATACATCGGGAATCATTTTTTCAAGATGGAAGTTATTACCCATTCGCCTATTCTTAGAAATTTTCATTTACACTATCTGTAATGAAATTTCAAATTGTATGTTAAAAGGTGGGGTCTACAATGCAAAATAGGTTCCATGCTACAAAGCGTGCTTCTTAGAAAGTTTCCTCTGAGGTGAGTGCCGAGATCAAAGGAGGCACTGACTGTATGTCTGGAGCTTGTGTCAGTCCAGCCCTGCCACCTGAGTCTGGCGGGAGGGCACATGGGAAAGATGCTGTGTCCCTGCACTGTCCAGAGGGCCACAGCCATGCAGGCATGATCTAGACTTCCTGTCTGAAGTTCCTGAGGAAAAGCATCAGGCACAGCTGCAGGCAGGCCACACAGTTGTGCCTGTCTCCATGCTCTAGTCTTGGAGATGGGAAGGTTGCCAAGGAGCAGAGACGAGAGCAGGTACTGGGAATATTGTTCTGCTGTCTAGAGGAGCCATTTCCTTCCATAATGAGGCTTAGTCTGTGACCTCTGCTGGTTTCTTTGCTTTTGTTTGTGGGTTGCTTTTTTTTGTTTTGTTTTTTGAGGTAAGGTCTCACTCTGCAGCTCAGGCTGTCCTCAAACTCATAGCAGTCCTGCCTCAGCTGGGATTGCAGGGATGTACCACCATGCCCATTTAAGCTCCACCTGGTTTCTAAATGCCGGCATCCAATGCAAATTGCTTTGGTGCAGATTCTGAAATCTGCAGTAGAATAAAATGCCATCAAACTTGTTTCATACAAGAAAATTGGGTTTGAATGTCTTCTGTTCAGTTATCTAACATTGATTGCAAGAGCAGCCACATGGAAAAGTCCCTGCTGGTCCATCTTCAGGTTCCTGGATTCTGACTGCAGAGCAAGCATGATGCTACCTTTTATGGTTTTTCAGAGATACTCAGTGCAAAGCTAAGCATACATGGATGGCTACCTTCTTGCCTTCTCCCTTTATTTGTGTAATGACCATGAGGAAAGCTGGTTGTGGGTCCTGGAATTGTGCAAGCCAAGCCTGCTGCTGGCTGCCGGGGCCGGGGCCAAGGCAGGGAGGTGTCAGCCTCAGACTTCCACCATCTCTATGGTTCCCTGCTAAATCAAATAATTACTGTGGTTGTATTTTTTTCACGTAGTTTTACCTTCAGTTTTATAGAGTTAATACTTGGCTCACTTTTTAGTTGCTTACTTTTCTTTGCAAAATGTGTCACAGAATTATATCCTCCCAACATAGGATAGACTTTAAAATGTTATTCAAGAAGTTTTTCTATTACATCAGACAAGTGGAAAAGCCAGTTAAAGATAATAGACAAATGGCTCCATGGTTCATGCATAACCAGCCATATTTAAAAAGCTATTTTTCTAAATTCCAGCTGGTTGTGAGTCTTGTGAGATGAATAGAATACCAATCTATTTCACAAAAATAGAGTAAGTGGAAGAGATTCCTTGTTCGGGATTGCATTTTCAGAATCACTTATGGCAACTGTGTATGTACTGCATACTGTCAGTGCCCTGGAATGCTGGGGACAGAAAGACTCCATCGTACTGAACTCACTGGCCAGCCATCGTGGCCAGGAGAGTGGGCTCTCTTGGTGACCTGGTCACAGACCTGGCCTTGTTTGGAATTGTGGAGCCTGAAATAGGCAGTCCATCTAGCCTAAGGTCAGTCCTGTCTTATATTTTTAGGACGGCTTGCTGGTTTTTGTAGATGAACTGTTTTTGTGTCCACCACATGAGCTTTGTTAAAGTACTTTGTTACAGTAACTTATTTGGTAATTTAACATAACACTTGTATTAAGATGAAAATGCAAATATTACAAAGTAAAACTGGACTTGAAAATTTTATCTGCTAGTTTTTGGTTAGGTTTAAGTGTGTATTACTACTTGAGAAGACTTTGTAAGTAAATTGGCAAACATTTTGATGGATTGAGAGTTGTATTCTGTGTGCTTTGCTGTTTTAGATATGGCTGTACCAGAACTTAATCAAACATAGCTCTGTGTTTGTCAAGCAGCTGGACGGATCTGAGAGACTGACTTGCTTGTTTCAGATCAAGAGGCTGATGAGCCTCTGTTGCAGGTAAATTCTGTCACAGTAACTCACATAGTGTGCTGACCACCTCACATGTCTAGGAAACAGCTTGTGATTTGCATTTTCTGAGACAGTGGCAGTTTTGTAAGTTTTTTGGGGGTAAGACATGAAATACTCTGCATACTATGATTTTTGCTCTAGGTGATTCTATACTGTATGACATAGAAATTAAAATACAAACATAGGGGCTGGGGATTTAGCTCAGCGGCAAAAGCGCCTGCCTGTCAAGCGCAAGGTTGTGAGTTCGGTTCCTGGTACCGGAGAAAAACCAAAACCAAAAAAAATAAAAAAAATAAAATAAAATAAAATACAAACATAAGTATCTTCTGGATGATGTTTTCTTGCATGGATAACTAGAAGTATCTTGCAAAATGTTAAGTGTCCTTGTAAGTGCATGGCTTCCTGCAGATTCGCAAGGCTCCAGCTGGGAGGAGTGGAATTGTGAAGGGTGGGGCGGAGACCTGGGGTGGGGTTGGCAAGGAGAGATTCCCAGTAATTGGGGAAAATCAATGGGCTGTGTGTTGAGGAGGAAGTGCCGTGACCATCACGACAGCCGGAACGATGCGTCTGAGTAGGTGAGAGGACGAAGCATGGCCTCAGGTAGAGGATGGCTGTCCACCTTGGCAGCAGGCAGGCCGGCCCTTGTGAAAAGAAGACTCTTGAGTGACCGTCATCACCAGGAATTCTGCTCACAGTGACTTAGAGCTGCAAACACCTTAGAATGGCAGAGTGTTGGAAGTTGGAATGTGGGGCAGCTGATGTCTCCATTGCATCTTACAGATTTGGTGGTTTGTTATAAAGCCAAAGCCACAGCTTCCACGTGACCCAGGGATCCTTACCTAGGAGGTTTTGGACAGTGAGGGGCAGGCATGGTGCACTGAGGCCTGTCCGGGAGTGTTTATGCAGCTGCCACGTGTGCCCCATGTAGACGTGTCCCCTGTTAAGTGCACACAGCCAGTGCTGGACAGAGGCAGGAGCAGGTTTTGGAGGTGTGTTCGGTGCTACACTGCAGACAGGTGCTGCCATGCTACTCTGCGCAGAGCAGGGACTGGGGCCCCATCTATAGCTGCCTCTAGGACGTCTATATGCCTGGACCCCCCAACCCACACACACACACACAGCCTGTGTTCGTCTGCTTTTCCTGGGCTTGTGCATCCTTCGTATGGACCTAATGAAGATTCTGAAGAAATCTGAATAGCAGCATCCATCTTCTGTCTGTCTCTTCAGGCACACCTGTCTTCAGACTGTGGCTGCAGAACAGAGAGGTTCAGACACTCACCGTAGTAGCTGAGAGGAGTTTGGGGAAACCTTGGTGACTGACCATCCAGTAAGCTTGTTTGTCCTTGCTTTTTCCAGGTTGCTACAGAACTGTACTGACGACAGTTTGAATGTTGCTCTCCCGATGCGGATGCTTGAGGTGTTTTCCTCCGAGAACACCTATTTGCCTGTCCTGCAGGATGCCGGCTACGTGGTGTCAATCATTGAACAGATATTGCACTACATGATTCACAGTGGTGAGCAGGGTGGGGCCACACCCATGGGGAGATGCGATGAGGCCCTTCTTTCCCCCAGGGACCACCTTGATTACTTGCACCTGCAGAGGTGCCTGCAGCTGCCCTGGACCACTCTGAACTTGTGGAAGCAACAGACTCACTGTGCTTCATTGTCTCGGCTTAACATGAGAGTGAGAATTGCTTTCAGAAGTTGCTCCAGCCCTTGAACCTAGCTCACATCTACAGTGGAGCACGGTCCTTGTGAGAGCAAGCGGGTGGAGTCCCTGCTTCCCATTATCCCGAGTGGTGCCTCAGTCGCATGGCCAAGCCACTGGAGCAGCCAGTTTTGCTATAAAAGTAAATCTGACCAAGTGGTTTTCACTGGAAGTTAAGCTGTCACAAACCACATCTGAGCATCATTCTTATTTTGCACAGGCTGTGGGAGACCGTTTTTAAAAGAATACGTGATTTGGACCATGGGTTTACTGCACAACCTGACATTATATCGAAGCTTAGAAAGGAAAACTTTGTGGAGGTCATCAGAGTTGTTTCTGTCTATATCAAGTTGCTTTTGAACCAGTTAATTTTCTTGGTGCCCAGATTATGGTAGTTTGGTATGTCACCTTCTCGGATGGGAACCTAGGAGGCCTGGAGACTAGGCTATGGCAGGTCAGCCTGTGGGAGGTGAGACTGGGAGTCTTTCTTTGGTGACTTCTTGAAATCTACCTGGATGGACTTGAGTAGGTGAGGTGAGGTTGGCTAGCATTGACAGCAGTTGGTGCTGAGTAATGGGTACCTGGGGGGGCGTGCCAATCACATGACTAATGTGTATGTTTAAAGTTTTCCTTAGTAAAGCATTAGAAGAATTAATCTAAATTTGAAGCTATGGAAATTTGTAAAAGGGACTTAAAAATTAATGAAGTTTTTCCTTTGTTATAAGAAAACACCTTAAATGTGTCTTTCCTTTCTCATAGGGTATTATAGGTCTCTTTATTTGTTGATTAACAGCAAGCTTCCATCAAGTATTGAATATTCTGATTTGTCTCGAGTTCCTATAGCAAAAATTTTGTTGGAGAATGTCCTAAAACCATTGCACTTTACGTACAGCTCCTGTGTAGAAGGTGCAAGGTGAGTAAGAAGAATAGCCTTCCTGATGTCACGTCACAAAGTCTGGATCTCACAGTAACTCCGTGGGATGCTGCTTTTTTTCTTTTTCTTTACTTTTTGTTTTTGTTTTTTGTTTTTAGTTTTTTGAGCCAGGGTCTTGCTGTGTAGTTCGCCCTGGCCTTGAACTCACTATGTAGTCCAGGCCGCCCTTCACCTCGAGGTGATCATCCTGCCTCAGGCTAAGTGTTGGCATTACAGGCATGCTCCACCACTAGGAATACTGCTTTAAGTACAGGCTTGAGAGTCAAGTTTTTACTTTGTTGCTATGGCTTAGTCCAAAGGGACAGTTACTAGAGTGCTTTTCTTTCTGGCTTAACCTAATATCATTTTGTAATTTCTGACAATGTTATTTTCCTACTTTATATAAGCTATGAAAAGATACAAAACATGGATTTATTTCAGGTTCGTCTGAATGATTGTAAACAGTTCATTTAGAATGTAGATTGTTTAGAAAAATGCTTGGAAAAGTAGTTGTAAATGTGGATTTGATGAACAGTTGATTTTGAGTCTACAGAAAGCTTCCATTCTCCTTTCCAGGCAGCAAGTTTTCTCAGCCCTCACAGAAGAGTTTCTGGTGGCACCTTTTACAGAGCAGCTGTTCCACTTTGTCATCCCGGCGTTAGCAGACGTGCAGACCGCTTTCCCCTACGCACCCTTTCTGAATGCACTGTTGTTACTAGAGAGTAGATGTTCAAACAGCAGTGCTGGAGCACCTTGGCTTTTCTATTTTGTTTTAACTGTTGGCGAAAACCATTTGGGTATGAAATACCAGATATATTTTACCCAAACTCCCACATAGGTAGCAAGAGCAGATGAGCCAAGAGGAGGCCTGGCAGGGGCGAGTGGGATGTGGCAGATAGGATGTCCTGCGGGTCCTGGAGGGGGCACTGCAGAGGGACTGGTCGGGCCATGGCCTAGGGAGGCTGTGCATGGCCAGGCAGTCTCGTGAGGCAGCTCTTCTGGGGCACAGTGTTGATAGCTGCCTCTAGGATGTTTGAGTGCATGTGTCCCATTAGTGTGAGGAGGCCTGGGAAACCCAGGCAGCTCCCAGCTTAAACCCTGCATTGTCCTCCACAGAAGTTCCCACACACAAAGCCGCCCCACGGTGGGCAGTGGCTGGGCGTACTATAACCAAGTCAGTGCTGACAGTACCAGAGAGGGCTGGACCCCAGGGTAAGGCCTCAGCCTCCGAAGCCTGCCCCACTTGAGACACTGATTGCACATCCTCAGTAGTCACCTGTGCTAATGATGAGCCAGCAAAGTTGGAGTTCAGGGGCCCCACTGGGGCTCAAAGGTGTCCTGGGGCAGTTCACAGGACTGATGGAGATGCTACACTGTGCACCACTTACTGTAAAAGATGCTGGTGAATAGCCAGGTACAGAGGTGCACAGGTAGGGGGCCGGGGAGCAGGGCGGAGCAGAGCTCCTACCAGCCTTGCTCCCCTGCCCTCCTGGAAGTTGGGCGAGCCACACTGGTCCTAATTGCCCCACTGTGCAATGATCAGAGGTGACTGGGGCCCTGTTCACTGTGAGCACACTGAGCATGAGCACACCTTGAGGGGGGGGTCACGTACACTGTAGCATGCCACGGGGGGATTCTTCAGACAGCCCAAGAGACTGCTGCGCCTGGAAAGTGACACTGGCTGAGGGGATCGTGCCTGCTTGTTCCACAGGGACACTCTCGGAGGAGGGCCTCCTGGTGTACCTGTGCGTGCTGCAGACCTTCCTTTCCCAGCTGCCTGCCTCGCCTGCCAGCACCAACTCCCATGACACCTCCAGTGACTCCGAGGATGAGAATGAGGAGGCTGACCAGCCTACCACGCCGGTAAGCAGCATCTACAGCCAAGGCTGCCCCCCGGGCACTTTTCTAGTTCTCTTCTGTTTTTGGTTAGGGTGTTTCTTGTGATAAATACTGATTTGAATACCAGATACACGTTGGAGTGGTTCCATTGCCAGGTGAGGCATGTTTTCAGGGTTGGAGTGGTTCCATTGCCAGGTGAGGCATGTTTTCAGGGTTGGAGTGGTTCCACTGCCAGGTGAGGCATGTTTTCAGGGTTGGAGTGGTTCCATTGCCAGGTGAGGCATGTTTTCAGGGTGTCAGGAGGTACAGGGTAGCTGAGGACTATGCTTGCAGTGCAGAGGGCTGCTCAGTGTGGAGTGAGCTTGAATCCAGCAAGAACGGTATGTTCTTACAGGGTTACCGCGGGTACGAGAGGGTACCACTGAATGTTCTGGTGGGTTCTGGAATTATCACATCTGTCAAAACACAGAACTAGACAGTCTTATTGGTGCACATCTATAATCTCAGCTACTGTGGAGGCTGAGGCGGGAGGATCACAAGTTGAAAGCCAACCTGGGTGATTTACAAGACCCTGTTGACATGGGTCAGTGGTCAGACACCTGCCTAGGATGCGCAGATCAGTCCCGAGACTACAAAAACACTCAGAACTGTACAACCAAAAAAGTACGAATTTTGTTTTATGTCCAAAAACTGGCATTTTGTAGCTGGAATGTAGATGAAATTTATCTCTAGAAGAATGTTAATATTTGAATAATTATCTTCTAGAGAATCTGTGAAAGTAAAAAGTATGCTTACTGTCCACATACTGCTGTGGGTGTAGGCCTTGTGAGCTAGGGAGTGACAAGCTTTCCTTGGGATGTCACTGGCCAGCAGACACCAGACGCCTGCACAGCTGCAGCAGGGAGGCCTAGGCTGGGCTGTGGCAGAGTCCTGGCCTGGCACGCCTGAGGCCCTGCATTCGACCCTGTTGTCCGGCGAAATGAGAGATCTATTTATTGGTTGTGCAAAGTGTCACTCCACTCGTCTTTTTTTAATAGGCATGAGCTTTAAGGTCTACTTATGTCCAGCTTTATACTTTATTTCTCTTATCCTCTTCCTTTTTCCTTGGCCTTAGGTGTTCCCCCTTTTTTCCTGCCTGCATTTGAGCTGAGAAACCATGTGACCCAGTTGTGAGCCAGAAGTCATTTATTTCTGGCCCTGTTGTTTATGTCCATGTTTACATACTGCCTTTTCTCTCCTGTGATACTCATTGTGTGGAACTTTATTTGGTTGTGTGAGAGTTTTCAGAGTCAGTTTGCCCTTTATAAAGTTTTGTTTTACAGCTGAATGTTCTGGTGGATGCTTACAGTTTCTGTGTAATCTGTTCACTTACTATGTGTAGTTTATTTTTAAATTGTACACTTCAGAAATAGTGCCTATATTATATCTTTTTGTGTGCATCTGAAAGATTCAACTGTAACAGGTGGAATTTATGATTTGTAATCTAAAGAAATGTTGTGCTTTGTAAATTATTGTAAATTACATATATCAAAGTATCTAAGTGACATAGTAAGTAGTACTGAAAATTACACGTTCTTATTTACATGTGTGAAAGTATACATTTTTGGTTAATGCCCCAAATGCGTATGCTGTATGGCATAGTGTCTCAGGCTTTGCTCAGTGCCTCAGATCTTCTAGAAAACTATAAGGCATCAAATAGATCCTTTATTATATATATTGTTTTGGGGGCTGGGGATTTAGCTCAGTGGCAAAAAGCGCCTGCCTGGCAAGCGCAAGGGCATGAGTTCGGTTCCCGGTACCGGAGAAAAAACAAAAAAACAAAAACAAAAAAAAAACCAAATATATATATTGTTTTGATAGTTCCATGTCCACTGGCACCCACCTGTGATTCGTGATTCCAGCTACTCTTAGAGGCTGAGGCAGGCAGATTGAAAGTTGAAGTACAGCCTGGAAAATTTAGTTGAGACACTTGCTCAAAAAGTGATAGGGATGTAGTTTAGTATAAGGCCTAGTTCTAATCTCCAGTACAGAAAAGTTAATTTATGTTTTCTTTAAACTGTGATATCTCAAATAATGTAAAGTGGAAATGCTGTCTTACTACAACTCAATCTAAAATATTTGGAATGAACTTTTCTTAAAAGGTAAATACTGAAAAAATGTCATATTGGTGGGCAGGAGCCAAGCAGTACAATTTCTGTGCCCTTAGGCTGGGAGCAGCAGACACCAGGAGGGGCTGGAGCCCCGGAGGACGGCAGGAGTGCACTAGGGTTGCCCTGTGTGACGTGGATTTGACTGGCCTGCTGCCTTCTCTCTAGGGAAGGGGCGCTGTGGAGCACAGCTGGCACTTAGACCCCTGTCCTGGTTGTTGCAGGAGGATGGCCGACTGTCCGCCCGTTACATCACCGAGGAGTGTCTGAAGAAGCTGGACACAAAGCAGCAGACCAACACCCTGCTGAACCTGGTGTGGCGGGACTCGGCCAGCGAGGAGGTCTTCACGCAGATGGCCTCCATCTGCCACACGCTTATGGTGCAGCACCGCATGATGGTGCCCAAAGTCAGGCAGGTCTCCTCAGCCCCACGCATGCTCACTTGCCCTGCTATCACTTCAGCCACTGCTTTCTGATAGAGCAAGATGCAGAATATTGAGTTCTCCACACACTTCATAGAAAGTGGAAGGTTTTCTTTTTTTAAACAATTACTGTGGTTGACCTCTTCTTCCTGGCACCCTGCTGTATGTGTTCGCTACCACATCAAGCCAGCTGTTTGTGTAGCATCTTTTTTTTTTTAAGACAGGACCTTGTTATGTGGTTCAGGCTGGCCTTGAAATCAGGCTGGGCTCAAACTTTCAGTGATCTCCAGCCTCAGCCTCCCAAGTGCTGGGATCACAGGCATGCACCACCAAGCCTGGCTGTGGGGCATCTTATTACGAGAGTTTAGTCCTTGTCACACACCTGTAGCAGAAATGTTGGGCTCCTGCCTGCGTGGTAGAGCCAGTATTCTACTTCTTTTTCACCTTTTTTCACAGCACCGTTATTATCAGGTTGTCCTTGGAAATTTAGTGAGTATTTCATTTTTCAAGGCTTTGAAATAAACTGGGTTGAGATGAAGCAAAATGCACGAGTTTGAATTTGCAGCTAGTTTGGTCTTAAGCAGTGTGAAAGTGACCCTGAGCTGTCTTATCTCCTCCCATCTGGAGGAGTGGTTTCTAGAGCACCTATAGAGGAGCCTTTCAGTGGCTCCATGCCTTTCATTGGTGGCTGTGCTGGGCCTGAGGGTCGGAAGTGTCCAGGCAGACTACAGAAGACACTGCCTGCTAAGAAACAGGCCCCACATGGATTTCTGTTGCCCCACCACGCTGACCGAGCGGTTCCTGTTGTCAGGGATACAAACCAAGAGTGAGGCTTGCAGTATGGGTTGGAATTGCCTCATAAATAGGGTGGCACTGGCTGGCGTCCTAGGGCAGGCTCACTGCTGTTTGTGGCCCATGGAGGAAGTCAGGCTCTGTGACACCAGTGGGCCCTGAGCTCTTTACGGGCAGCTGCAGGGGAACGGGCCAGGACACCTGCTTCCATTGTAGCTCTGAGCCCATTGCCACAGTGGGGTGACTGCGCGGGGCTGGGGCTCACTGATGAACTGCTTCTTAGGATGCTTAATGGCAGAGCAGCTTTCTAGGCCCAATCTTAGGAGCGTCACCTATTTCCTTTAAGAAACTACTCTAGCAACTACTTTATGGCCTAGGTATATTAGGTTTTAAGTATATTCAGGGTGTTTCTCATAGCTCATGAAACAGCAGGTAGTCCTATTTGAGCTTCAGTGGTTTTAACTGGTTTCAGTTTTTCAAAAAGCATACTGGTTGTCGGGAGTATGAGGGAATCTGTAGGCCCTTTGTACACCAACAAGGGAAGATTTCTAAGGTGTGCGTGAAAAATGAGCTAGAGACTAGTGCGTTTAATAAGTACCTGTTCTCATGTAAAGAGGACATAACAACATACGTGTGAGGATCTGCAAAAGCTGCTCTAGGGCTCAGGAAAGCCACGGCCATGAGTCAGTGCACAGAGTGGGCTGGTTTTGTTGGTACTGGGAATGAAGTTAGTGACTTAGAATTTTTAAGTTAAGTAATAAGTGAGTTTCAACTCCTTTATTGAGGGAAATTTTTTACTGTGGGACTTAGAAATCTGAATAAAATTTGGCTGTAAAATAATTTTTTCTTTGGGCTGGGGATTTAGCTTCGTGGTAGAGCTAGCATGCAAGAGGCCCTGGTTCCTACCCCCACCGCTGCAAAAAAGGTGTTTTTGCTCTTAAGAAAATACATTGAGTATTTCAAATGCAAATGAATATGAAATGGTTGTAGGCGGAAGGCCCTGGTCTGCTGTCCAGAGGAACAAAGGGTGTCAGGCAGGTCTGCAGGTTTCCAGTGAGGCTGTTCGGGCCGTCCTCAGTGGCGTCTGGCCCTGCTGCAGAGGCACCGTGGAGCTGGGCACCACAGCCTTTCCTTGGCTGTCCTGCCCATCTCGTGTGCATGGCTGCTTCTGTGGCTGTCTGGATACCCGGCGGGGCTCCACCGCTCACCGTGGCTGGCTGGCCTGTGCAGTACCTGCATAGTCTTTGATGGCCTCGTCCTTCCTCCCTGACCCTGTCCCCCTGTCTCACACCACATTCCTGTGCCTTTTCTTTCCATCTTGGCTTCTGCTCTGTTTCCTTCCTGGGTTCTTTGTGTCTCAGTATTTCCTAAAAACCTAAAGTCTCTTTATATTTCCTTTTTCAGTTTTTCTTTTCTTTTTAGTTGATTCTCTTGTTGAACTCTCATATAAGCGGCTTCATCTATACTCAGTGACCCCTGTACCCGCTTTTCTGTCTTCGTCACAGTAACTTCTCAGGTCTCCACACTCATGGTCAGCTAATAGTGAGAGAAATGTCTCTCAGGACCTATCAGGTTTCTGCTCACTGTCTGCAATGAATGCTCATCTCCCCGAGAACCTCCTTCAGCTCGTGTGCGTGTCCGTGGCCCCATCATTCACTCTCCTGCCTGTGCCTTCCCTGCAGCTGTGGCCTCATGCGTGGAAATTACCTACTTGGTGCACAGCCTCACTCCCTTGGTCACCCTGGACTCGTGGCAGAAATGACTGGGAAGACTGGAGCAAGCCCAGTCTGTAGCTGGCACTGTCCTGGGATCTACTTACACCTACTTTCCTCAGGGTCCCTTGTGCATTTAGGCGCTATGCTGTCAGAACTGTATTCTTTATGTGTTTTGCCACACTGAATTGTTAAAAATACAGCCCTGATAATTTCATTCTCTTGCTTAAACCTTGCAGTGGCTCCCCTTTGCTTTCAGGAAAATTTTGCATTCTTGGATTACTGATTTGTGTGGTATCCTTCCTTTTTTTTTTTTTTTTTTTTTTTTTCTGATACTGGGAATCGAACTCATGACCTTGCGCTTGCCAGTCAGGCGCTGTGCCGCTGAGCTAAAGCCCCAGCTCCATGTGTGGTATCCTTTCATTATCAACGCATTTTGTCACTATCTCTCTGACTTCTTTGCTAGCCTCAGAGTATGTTTTGCTCCAGTCATATTTAATCACATACATTTATTGATTCTGTCAGGCTGTTTCCTGCCTCTCTCCTGGGCATGCTGGTCTCTGTCCAAATGTTTCCTCCTCCTCATCTTACCTATAAGTGGTGGGCAAGTGCTCTTTGAGGCTTGGCCATTTGCTCCCTTGATGAATCTGAAAGCTTTGACATGGAATCTTAAAGGTGGTATGCGAGAGACTAGGAAGGCTAGTAATTCGCCTGTATGTTTCATACAGACACATCCCGTCAAAAGGCATCGAAAATCAGTTCTGTTCAACTGTGCTGAACTTTTCCACCAAAATCTAATAGGATGAGGCAGCCTGATGGCAGCTGTGTTATCAATCACTGTGATTGAGACCACTGTGCCCTGCAAGGGTGGCTCTGTCTCCCTTTGCTCTCTCAGCAGTTCTGCTATACGGTAGCAACAGAGACTCTTCAGCTCTTGATGTACAAACATCTCATGCTTTACTAATCTGAGAAAAGTGATCATACCAGTAGCTCTAATGGAGAAAAAGACATACATGTTTCATTGCATGTGTAAAATTAAATGCTATAAGCTGTTCATGCAATTTATAAGCAGAATTTCACATTTGAAAGAAAACATTGAAGATGTACCTGGAGAGAAAAATAAATTTATTTCTTTGGCTATGATTGATAGATTTATTCATTTAGTCTTTTCGAGATAGGGTCTCCCTATGCAGTTCAGGCTGGCCTTGAGCTCACTTTGTAGCCCAGGCTGGTCTCTAACTCACAATGATCCTCCTGCCTCAACCTTTTTTTTTTTTTTCTTTTTTTAAATAGAGTAAAAGAAGGATAACATAATGATGGGGGGGGGCTTACCAAATTACAGACAAAGTGGTAGGAAATTATCAATGGTTATTGTTTTACATATTGTTATCTACAAGATAGTTTCTCAGGAAAACAAATAGACAAATAATAGTGAGTTACAGACAGAAGAGGTAGGAGATTATCAATAGTTGTTGTACTATACTTTGGTATCTTCAAAGTGGCTTCTAATGCCTCAACCTATTGAGTGCTGGGATTACAGGCGTGCGCCACTCTGTCCAACTTGCCTATGATTTCATAGTGACCTTTGTTATTGGTATTTTCAGTATAATCAATAGATTAAACCAACTGTTGATTCATGTTAAAAATTTTCTTTTTCATAAACTTCATACAAAACTGATTTGCTTTAAAACATTTAAACACTGATAATGATTTTATTAAATCTCTTATAGTGAGTTTTAAGAATTTTCTAAAGGTTTGTAAATACAAATTGATTCACAGGAAGACATAAGTAGACTTGAAGAAATGTGCATCTGAGTGTTTTGGTTTTTTTGTACTGGGAATTGAACTCAGGACCTCGTGCCTGCCAGGCAAACGCTGTGCCACTGAGCTATATTCCCGGCCCCATCAAGCTTATTTTGAATTTGCATCCTTTTAAATTTGCTTTTAAGGACTGTGTAATTAAGAGACAGTGAGGGAAGTTTTCTGCCATTACTTCTGTGAACATGCTTTTTATGTCCTTTGTGCTCTCCTGAGTTTTCATTGATTTGGATCAATCTTACATTATTCTTTGCATCATCTAGCAGCTGCTGTTGGGTTGATTTATTGTGGACCCTTGCTATTTTTAAGAAGTCTTTTATTTCATGTTACTAAATGCAAAACTGTCTTCTAGATCTGATATTCTGTCCTCACATTGGTTAATTCTTCTGCATAAACTTTCAGTAGAATTTTTAATCTGGATATTTGTTTGAATCTGTTTCATGGAATCCATTTCTTTCCTATGTTGAGTATTCCTGGTTTCCATCATTTTCCTAAGCTCATCTATTTTTTATCTGTATCTGCTCTCAACTCACTAACCATGTCCTTCATTGTGGTCACCGTCTCTTTAGTTACCTGAGAAACAATTTCTGGTTTGTTTTTTCAGTTGCTTCCAGTGTTACCATTTCAGAGCTCAGGTGGTAAGAAGCAGGGAAGGGATTGTCAGAAGCTGTCCTAAGTGGGAAGCATTGCTTTTTCCCCCGTTTTCACTTAAGCTAGAGTAGGAGGGAAGGTATACGTTTGAGGCTGTTAATAATATAATTGAAGCTAGTTACTGGTAAAAGGGGAGCCATTTATCTGACCTGGTTATGATATTAATACGGGAAGCTCAGTTGAAAGTGGCTGTGTGTCTAAGAGTATCTCCTATTTTTAACTCAGTGTGTCTGAATTAATAATTCATTCAGCTTGCTTTAAGATGAAATATCTTAAAGTATTTATTATTGCTATATCTTAAAACATTTATTATCACTCAAGACATTTTTAATATATTTTTAATTTTGCATTATTTCATAGGTGAATTGTTCTATATCCATTTTAATGTTGCTTTGGCCAGTAATTGATTATTGTGGCAGAGAAGTACAAAATCCCACATTTGTGAAGTACCTAGAAGAGGCAAAAGTGTCTGAGTCTGTGGCACTGTCCTCCCTGTAGGAGCCCTAATTGTGGGACACCTGGCTCTGTGTTTGCTTCAGCGACCTGAGCTGGAATTGTTGCTCTGCAGTAATGAACTCAGGGTTGTTACTGCTAGATCAAGCTTAATGGGTAATTTTTAATCTATGCCAGTACATGGAAGGAATCTGTTACTTCTCCTCTTGAAGTAAAGGCCCCAAATTAATTAAATTTGTAATTTAATTTAAAAGTTTAATAATTCATTATTGCCTGGTGAGCGATTAATGTAGTAAACAGAATTATTTCAAAATTAGTTTCCAATATAAAATTGAAGTGTGTATTAAAACAGTGTTTAAAAAATACATACAAGTTAATTATAATCTGAGGGGAAAAACTTAGAATGTAGGAAGAACTCATGTATATATGTGTGTATATCTGTGTGTGTGTAAATAAAAGTATCTGAGTGGATTTATAGCAGGATATTAACTGATTATTTCTGAATGGGTGAAACTAAATGCTTTTTTATGTGTGTTTTGCTTTAGTTTTGTTTTCTTTTGGAAAAGAGATATAGACATGCCTGTAAAGACATATGTGAAATTATACTAAATGATACATTTTCTAAAAGGTCCCAGTTTCTTGATTGTAGAAAAATAAAACAAGAAAATATTACCTACTAGAATTCTTTCTTATAGAAAATTTATGTTTTTTTCATAACTTTTTCCTATTTTTCATGTGACTGTTGGGCATACTACTTAGCAAAAGTTCACAAAAGCTAGAAAAAACAAACTTCAACACACATATATACATGACTTTTATATTTACATATTAGGCATGTGGTAAAGACTTTTAAATATCTCTAATATATGAAGTATGTATTCTTTTCCAGTACCATTCCAGTTGAATTTAATAGGTATTTTTAACATGGTTTAGTTGGTCTCCTTTAACTTGTTATTGCCATTTTTTGTTATTCTAGTAAGATTTTTAATTTTTTAAATTTATTTTTGTGTATGTGTGGTACTGGGGATTGAACTCAGGGCATTGTGCATTCTAGGCAGTTGTTTTGTTTTGTTTTTTGTCTTTTTGAGACAGGATCTTGCTGTGCAGTTCCGGCTGACCTTGAGCTTACTTTGTAGCCCAGGCTGGTCTCAAACTTGCAATGATCCTTCTGCCTCAGCATTTTGAGTGCTGGGATTTCAGGCGGGTGTCACCATGCCCGCTCGCTGCAAGGCAATCTAGCAAGATTTTTTCAAACTTCTCAGTCTGACTTTGAGACTCTTGCCCTGTTGAGCTTTCCTGTAGTTAGTGTAATAGTGATGATTTTGTCACAAGTCCTGCCAGTGACAAACATAACACGCTTTCATAAATCCATAGGACTTTTGAGCTTTATTTCTGATGCACACAGATTGCTTTTGGCCTAAATAATATTGGAAGAGTTGGTGGGCCGAGTGGTAGACTAGATTCCTGCCCACATAAGAGTTCATGATCTGTGTAAATCTCACTCTTTCCTGCTATTGTTATATTTTAAGATTATACTCTTAGTGCTGTTTGGACAACTCAGAATGCGCCAGCCTAAAATGAGATTGGGATTTTTTAAAAGCCAGTGTACCATAATCTTGATTGTGTACTCAGAAAATGCTGACACTGAACAGCATATACAATATTTTGGTGTAACACTGGAAATCACTTGACCAGATTTAAGATTTTTTTTTTTTTTTTT
>NW_004955579.1:148313-172132 GCF_000276665.1 Chinchilla lanigera
GCTGAGCTAAATCCCCAGCCCCCAGGCTATAGGTTTTTAAATGAACACTTTTTTGCAGAATTTAGTCCACTAAAATATTTTGTGTTACACATGTTACAAGAATGACAGGGATTCAATCCAGAAGGAATTGCAGGTATACACTAGATAGTGATTTTAGTTGGATGATTAAATCGCTGTTCATGGATTTCCATGCTAGGAATCAGACACTTCTCAAGAGACCTCTGGGCTTGAGAGCGCCATGACGAAGGTAGCCAGGCACCTTCTCTGCCACAAGCTGACTTGTAAAGACATTGGAGTCACACAGCCCCTGTTTCTCTAGACCTGTATGTAAGACAGTGACACTGGCCAGAGGCGTTTGCTGAGATCTCTGCAGTTCTGAAAAGCTCAGGAACTGGTGTTAGATGCAGCATCACTCAAGAAGCATGGGAAGCCGGGCATGGTAGTGTACCCTGGTCCCAGCACTCGGGAGGCTAAAGCAGGAGGATCGCTGTGAGTTGGAGGGCAGCCTGAAGTACATAGTGAGACCCTGTTTAAAACAACAAAAAAACATAGGAGACCAGTGGTGTCAGTGCTGAAAGTCAGAATTCTGTCCCACCGTGTTGCTGTATTGACGTTTTCACACCAGGCTCATTCCTGATGCATCTCTGTGTCCACGGTGAGAAAGGACATTCTCAGTTGTATGTACTAAACCAGTGGGGATCGTTGTTCTACTTTCTAGTTCTTCTCAAATGCTTCTAAATAAAACACATGCTTTTCTAAAAACCGTGTTTCCTACTGTTTTCAGCCTGTGCCTTCATTGTGATTTCATCTCACGTCTACATTTCATTTCTGACTGCTGTACTTTATCTCCTAGATAGACAAGAGACTGGAACATGTGTCCTATCACAGCAGCGTGGTCCACATCCCGCTTATACCCAGCTCCCCCCAGTCCGCATAAAGGTCTTAATCAGTTTGATGTTATAGAGAATGTGTGTAGGGACAAAGAAACCTATAAAATCTGTTTTTAAACTGGGTGTGATGGTGCACACCTGTCATCCCAGCATAGCACTTGGGAGTTTGAGGCAGGAAGAGCACAACTTCAAACCCAGCCTCAGTAACTTAGGCACTTAGTAAGACCCTGTCTCACAGTAATAAAGGACCAAGTAGGTAGTTCAGTGCAAAGGCCCTGGGTTCACTCTCCAGCAAATTTATCTGTAGAGTTATTTTTTAAGTCTTGAACATCATTTCTCTTTGTTTTAAGAAGTCAGATGTCAGGCTCTTAGTGTTTTACACGTCAAATGTGGGTTATTAGTGTGAGCTCTGGATGATACTGCAGTTCTTTAATATGGCATGTTGCTCGTGTAAGGGTGGGGCCCAGCGCCTGTGAAGCAGCTCCAGCATCAGCCCTGGACTGCCCTGGCTTGATGACACTTGGTACTTGCAGATGGCCTTGGTTGGGTGTGCAGTTTTTGTGATGTTAGGCTGTTTTGTGAAGTGTACCTTGTCTTCAGTGTATAGCTGGGGACTTGGGGTTATTTTATGTTTTATATATGTATAATTGAATGAATATTTGCTCACTGCACTTGTTTTCACTTTACCTCATTTCTTTTCAGGCTTCTCTACAGTTTAGCCTTCAATGCCAGATTTCTGCGGCACCTTTGGTTTCTTATTTCTTCCATGACAACGCGGATGATCACAGGGTAAGTGTTACAGATGCGCCGAAGGGGCCTCACAAAAGAACGTTCTGAGCTTATGTTATATTAGGAAACAATCCTGAATAGCCTGAACTTCTTGAAAAATTAATTCTGAGTATGGCTTTATCTGAAGGTAAATGTTTTTCAGTTGTTGTCATTTGAAAGACTTTGTTCCATTTGATATTACTACCGTAAGCTTTTGACAGTGAGAATAGAGTTGAAGCAAGTTTAACCACATTATAAACATTAAAACTGTGGAAGCCTCATGTGGTGCCATGTTCCTGTGTACCACTACTTGGAAGGGTGAGACAGGAGAATCATGAGTCCCAGGTGGGCCTGGACAGCATAGTAAGACCCTGTTCAAACTTTTTTTGGCTAGTGTAGTAGTTGATTTTTAAACTTTGTTGAAATGATTTGATTTCCCACATAAGAATCATTATATAACCTAAAAGTCTGCATCTTTATATACATTTTTTTTATTGAATCCATAACAGGTACAAATGTCACATTTAAAAATCTTTCCAGGACAAGCTGGGCATGGTGGCACACACCTGTAATCCCAGCACTCAGGAGGCTGAGGCAGGAGGATTGCTACAAGTTTGAGGCCAGCTTGGGCTACAAAATGAGTTCAAGCCCAACCTGAACTGCACAGTGAGACCCCATCTCAAAAGGACAAAAAAAAAAATCTGTCCTGGAAAACTGACTGAGCCCACTGCTGCACAGTAGTGTGTGACTTTTCTCCTCAGTCCGCAGTCTGAACTAATCCCACAGTATTGTGATATTCCAAGACAAAGAGCTGAACTCTCTTCACTGGACCCTGAGTTGCAGCTGCCTGTCCTGCTTATCGTCTTGTAAGGACAACGGTCACAGACCACATGCTAGGGGCCAGGCCGTCCTGCTCCGGGACGGCCTCTCTTGGTGCAGGGCAGGAGGACAGGCGGTTGGAAGAGAGGGTATTTGTGGGTCACATGTCCAGAATTTAGGCTTGCACTTGCCTGTCCTGTGGTTGGATATGCGGTGGAGAATATGCGTCAGGTGTACAGGACATGAGGGAGGTGAGCTGTGTGGTGTGGCAGGTGTGGAGTGCTTACCTGAGCATGAGGTGGCAGGGTTGATCCAGGCAGCGCGGCACATAGACACCTTCTCATGCCGGTGCCCTTTTGTTGGTCACGGTTCTCCACCCTTTGTGCACTGAAGCATGGTTCAGATCATCTGCCTACGACCACCTCTAAGTACAGGGGAGAATGTCAGCTTAAGGACAGTTTCCTTGGGTTATTTTTGTGATTTTCATTGAATCTGAATGAACTTTAGTGAGTAAAGAGGAACATTTTGCGGTGCCCCTATAGCTGGTGAGATTCAAAGGCTGCATGATTTCTCTTGAATCCACAGTCACCTAGAAGAACTTGATATCTAGAAAAGTCATATGTAGAATAAAAGCCTGGGCTGTATTCTATTGTGTTGTGGTTTGGGGGCACTTTGGCCACATCTGACTGTACCAGTGTTGCTTTCACTGGTGACAGGTGTACTTAGGGTGACGGGAGATTGAGATCATTAAGACAGGAAATTATCATTTACCTGTGAGTACTCCAGCTTAGCAACGGGGACACTGCCATGGTCTGCCTGGTGATTGCTTCTTTCTTTATGGCATTTGTCTCTTAGTAAGGAAATGGAGTCATGATGTGTGAAAGAAAAATGAGATATTGTTAATTATGTTCAATTATTAATATTGCATAAGGTGATAAAGACATACAGGTTTTTGGAAGCCTTATTTCTCAAACAGCAGTTGAGAATTTGTGTTTCTTTTTACTTGTTCAATTTACTGAAACAAAATCTCTGAAGAAACTTCTAGTATGTCGATGCATTTGTAATGTGTGTCTGATCATATTTACTGTTGGGAAAAAAATTTAAGTTGAAGTGCCGGGCGGAGTGTGATGGTGCACATCTGTAATCCCAGCACTTGAAAGACTGAAGCAGGAGGATCTCCATGAGTTCGAGGCCAGCCCAGGCCTGGGCTGCATCGTAAGTTCATGGCTAGCCTGAGCTACATAGTGAGATCCTATCTCAAAAAAACAAACAAAATAATTGCAGTGCCCGATTGCTTGCAAATAGAAGTGAATTTAATTCAAAGATGGTTTCACAGCCAGACTTGTAGCTGGCACTCTTAGCTCTGGGGAGTAAAAGCGTCACTAAGGGGACATGTCGAAATTTAAATTCCTCGGTTCCTCACCACAGACATACAAGGCTGCCTAACTCTCTCCAGGTGGGTGGCAGGCAGCTGTTTGGGTGCATCAGACATTCTGAAAGTGATGTTTTGGTTGATGTACTTCATTTTCAAAATTTGCTGTTGGAATAGGGTGGTTCTGTGTCCTTGTTGAAGTAAAGGGAACTCCCAGCCAGCTGGTTACTATTCCCTGTTAGGCATCCACTTTCCTGAACATAACCCACAGGTGCTGTGCCCACGTGGGACCTGCAGGTGCAGGACATCACCCTCCTGGAGGAGGCTCGTGGCGGGGGCAGGAAGCTGTGGTGTGTAGCAGGCTAGAGGGGTCCCCATAGAGTACGCGCCCTCCTGCCAGGGTTGGTCTCTCATGCTTAGTACTCCAGCCAACTTCCCAGAGTTGCAGACCGGTTTTCTGTTGCAGGTAATGATGAACTTCTCATTTGATTCTGAGTCTGAGGTTGTGCTGTTTCTCGAGGAATGTTTGAGTAGGTGCGTAGAGCCAGCGGTGTGGCCAGCAGAGCTCCGGAGGCCTGTTCCGTTTGTCTGGCAACTCTGTCCTGCTTGCCAATTCTGTCTTCTCTTACGAAAAGGAAAAGGACTTACTTCTTTGCTCACCTCCTGGGATTAAAGAGAACAAACGTGTTAATATGGGTTAATTGCCCT
Organism: Chinchilla lanigera; assembly: GCF_000276665.1. NCBI lineage: Eukaryota > Metazoa > Chordata > Mammalia > Rodentia > Chinchillidae > Chinchilla > Chinchilla lanigera. The sequence goes on from NW_004955579.1 coordinate 152,871, forward strand.
CCCTGGTCTTTTTCGCAGTGAAGTAGTACAGCTGCCCTTTGTCCCTTTTTGTATGTCCCTGCTGTTTTATTTTGGGTGGACAGCTTGCATTCATTTATTCACGACCTCGTTCAGTAGGGTGCTGGATGAGAAGGCCTCTGACTGCAGACTTGAGCGAGGCATGTGCAGGGTGTTGGCCTTGCCTGCTGTGCTGTCTACGCGCAGAGTTGAGACTGCTCTGGGTCCTCCTTCTCACAGCCCCTGGCGAACAGGTGGGGCCGCTTCCACCACCCCCCTCTGCTCCCTCAGGTCCCGGTCCCTGACTCCTGTGGGGGCCCCATTGAATGCACACCTGTAGTTCTGTGGGAGTAGAGATTCAGGAGGTAGAGGGGGCCATCACCCACAAGCCTAGTAACTCATCCCTGATCTGGCACATACGGGGAACTGGAGTTTTTGGTGAACCTGTTACTAAGTGTTCCGTAAGATGAAGAGCCAGACTTATAGGAGAGAAGTAAACTTAATAAATCATAACGCCAGGGTATTTTCTTTGGTTTTGCTTTTTAAATTTAGACAGGGTCTTACTGTGTACCCCAGGCTGGCCCTAAATTTGTGTGTGATCCTCCTGCCCCTGCCTCCCAAGCGAGTACTGGCATACATGACTATGCCCTGCAGATCATAGCTCTTCATGGGCGAAAGAATTCCATCTTCTCCAGAGACTGCCCCGATGTGGTGGTGTTGAGGTGCTCACTGGCCCTGGAAGACACCAGGTGCGGGCCCAGCTTGCTGACCTCTGCGGGCCGGAGAAAAGAGGCCCAGTGATGAGCAGTGTCTGTGTCCCTGAGGCTGTACTTTGGCTTCAAGATGAAACCATCTTAAACACTCCTGGAGGGAGGGAACTGGGAAATTCCATGCCACAGAGGAGTGGCCTTTGTTGGTGTGCGCTGAGGGAAAGGGCTGGTTTTCCTCCTAGGAGTGGGGACAGTCTCTGACAGCAGCTCTCAGTCACTGGCTGTCCCCCTGAGGGAAGGACAGTGAGTTTGTCTGACTGACTTTCTTAATCTGTGCCAGTCACCACCTCCACTTTCCTTGTGACTTTATCTTGCTTGCCTTTGAGTAGTTCGTTAAGGTAAATGTTATCGTCTGGACATGCTTGTCTGATACCATTTCTCAGTGAGTACCTGAGCGAAGGTTGATCTAAAGTAACTTGTTTTTATTTCTTTCTCCTCCCTGACTCAAGGTCCACGGTGCCGTTGCTCCAGGTGATATCCCGGGGCTCTCCCATGTCTTTTGAAGACTCCAGTCGAATCATCCCGCTCTTTTACCTCTTCAGCTCTCTGTTCAGTCATTCGCTGATCTCCATACATGACAACGAATTCTTCGGTGACCCCATAGAAGGTAAGCCTTTTGAGGAGTCAAGTTATGCCCACTTGGTCTGTCCATTTTTTGTTTTTGTTTTTGTTTTGTTTTTCTTCTGGTACTAGGAATTGAACTCACGACCTTGCGCTTCCCAGGCAGGCGCTGTGCCACTGAGCTAAATCCCCAGCCCCACGGTCTGTCCATTTTTGTAGACATGGAAAGATGCCAAGCCTTCACGGCCCCTCACTGTAATTGAGAAATGGAGAAGCAAGACCAGGAAACCTGTGCTCCATGGGTGGCTTGTGCTCAGTTGCAGGTCAGAGACAATCATCCATGATGCCTTTCACGCTGGAGGAGCTGGTCATGCTGTCTCGCTGCCTTCGTGACGCCTGCCTAGGGATCATCAAGCTGGCCTACCCAGAAACAAAGCCAGAGGTTCGGGAAGAGTACAGCGCTGCCTTCCGGAGCATTGGTGCCACAACCAGCTCTGAGATGCAGCAGTGCATTCAGATGGAGCAGAAACGCTGGGTCCAGTTGTTCAAGGTAAACCACGAGTCTGTTTTGTTAACTGACCTGTTTGTTTTGGCTTTATTAATTTCAGAAGAATAGAAATACAGGTTTGTTTGTAGAATTTTGTGTTTTGAGACAGGGTCTCGCTATGCAGTTCAGTCTGGCCTTGAACTCAGTAGGTAGCCCAGGCTGGCCTTGAACTTAAAGGTGATCCTCCTGCCTCAGCCTCACGAGTGCTGGGCTTATAGACATGCACCACCACACCTGGCTCAGGAATAATTTTTAATTTGCAAAACCTTTAAAGAAAAGTCTTCTTTATTTTGTTCTAAATTGTCCTCAGTGATTTATGTCCCATGGTGAAATATAAACAAAAAATTTCAAACATTTCATTTTTATTTTTCACTAAAATATCTTCTTACAGATTTTAATTGCTTCAAAACATTAAACATTAATTGGCCATTAAGTTTTAATCCAAGCTGTATATAAATTATTCTAAAATATGTTTGTTTTTTAACCAGTCAAGAAAAGGATCTATGAGTTGCCATGGCCAGAATGTTGGCAGGAAATCACCATCGTTGACGATAGTAGTTGGGGGGGAAAAAAAAGAGAAAAGGTTCTTGACTTGCCATGAAATTTCTGCAGCAAACACATCTAGTCAGCTAAAACTGCTCATTAAAGGAGTGAGAGCAGAAGAAACGCATTTTCCAAATTGAATGCTAGATTTACAGTCCGCTTAGTACCGGCGACCCCTCGCACACTAATGTTCAGCTCGAGTCATCAGCTGTCCCCTCAGGTCTTTCATCACTGCTTTTGTCAAGCTATCTATTTAATTGAAAGAAGTTAATTGAATGAAAATGATCAACTAAGCTTGTATTAATATTGCTAATGGAACTTTCTTCTTGGCCATGTTTGGAGAAAGATGTCAAGCTAGACTTTAGGAAAGGCCCCTTAATGCTTGCACTTAACCTGATGGGCTAATTAAGGAGTGCTTATTCATCCTACAAGTCCACGAGAGTCTCTCTCCAGCCCATTCTGCCTGATTTTACAACACATTTCACTTAGGAGCACGAGCATTAGCTGCAGTGAAAGTAACTGATAATGTTTTGATTGTGCGAATACAGGACTAATGCATCATTGAATTCATAATTTGTACAGATTGATGTAATACACGTTTGCACAATTTGTTTTAATTACCTATCTGTATTTCTAAGTAAACTTTAAAGGGCACATGTTGAGCCTCTAATATGTCCTTTCTTGAAGATTGGCAATTTTGCACTTTCTTTTAGTTAAAAAGAAGCTGTCATGCTGTATGAGCCTATGTGAGGCTTATAATTCTTGTGTAAGCTTTTCCTAGGTGTGGGTATTACGATGGCATATGTGTTTTCCTGTCAGTACATATTCAGTTAAACTCTGAGGTCCTTGCTAGTAGTGCTTTCCCTTAGGCAGGATACCAGGTTCTGTATACAGTGGCAAATAATTTCATTGTTTTATAGCACCTGTTGAGAGCTCTTTAATTTCATATAATAGGCTTATCTTTAAGACATAGAAATCTCTGAGTTTAATAATGCCATGTAAGATATTTTCCACCCTGGCCCTGTTTTGTTTTGCTTAAGCATTAAATGAAATTTTTGTAGTGAACTTAGGTGCCTCAGAATGATTCATTGCTCTCTTATTGTTGAAGGGCTTAAGAATTAGGTGAAAGTTCACTTTTAAAAAAAACCTTTTGAGCATAGAATAGAATTATTTAAGGGATCCCTGTTAGATGGAAAAATCCACCAAAAACTATTTGATACTATCTGCTACTGTGCTGATCCCCTGAGGTAACAAGCATCAGAACATAGTTCATGAGTAGTCAGCATCTGTTTTTCTTTGAAGGAAAAATGATCTTTATTAGGCAGTAGGGAGAACTTGCTCCAGAGTGGCCCCTTGTCCTGTGAGATGTGCCTGTGTGTTGTTGCGGTCCAGTTAGTTTGCTGTAGCAGGAGGTGCTGCAGGTGTCCTGCTGAGCAGGCAGCCCGCACGCACTCCCAGGGGCTGCTGCAGTAGGGTTCAGTCTGAGTGCTCATATATCACAGTGCCAAGTGGAGATGGAGCCTCTGAGGTAGAACAAACAGAAGGCGAGTGCACTCTGCAGTGCTTTCCCGGCTTGTGTTGCTTCCCACAGAGTTGCTGATGACAGCCCTGACTCCTCCTGTGTTCCATTTCCATTTCCGTCGCTGGCGGCCTCCCGGTTCATTTGTGTGAGAGGCTCTGAGTACTCCCAGAAAAGCGTGCTCACTCTAAGTGGATGGAGTCATTCTTCTCTGTCACTTTGAGAGTGGAGGTCAGTCTCCAAGCCCTGCAGTGACACTACTAAAACAGCTTATGCATTTATCAAATTTGTAAACTCTTGAATTACAGTTTATAGCTGTAACCGCTGTAGCTGCGTGAGGAGACAGGGGCCCTGTGGTGACGAGTCTCTGTGCGCGGTGAGCGACTCAGCAGCAACCCCTGTGAAGGTGTGAGGAGACGAGGCCTGGGGCGCCTCTCCTCCGCGTGTCCTGGCCTGAACAGAAAGAGGGCCGCAAGACTGGGTACTCAGTCTTGGTGTTGGTTTGTATTTTTCTGTTTAAAAAATTTAAAACAATTTTTTGAGGGGCTGGGGATTTAGCTCAGCGGCAAAGCGCCTGCCTGGCAAGTGCAAGGTCGTGAGTTCGGTTCCCGGTACCGGAGAAAAAACAAAAAACAAAACAAAAAAAAAGCAAACAAACAAACAATTTTTTGAAAAAGCAACAGTCATGCCCTGACATGTGCCTTGTTACCAATCGGTATTAAGCTCAGGCAGAGCAGCGCACCCAGCTCCTGTCCTGGTGGAGTGGGGCCAGTTGGTGATTTTTTTTTTTTTTTTTTGGCAACTAATTAAAATGGATGGTTTAAAAAGTAATTCCACAGTGCCTTACTTTTCCTTTATTGGTATATGTTTTCGGTGCACAGTTGTTGCGTTCACCTTGAGGAGCTGTTACATGCAACACTGCTTGATCATTTTGATCCTTCCCCTGACCCAGGGTCTCTCTTTGATTCCTGTTCCCCAACTTCAGAAAGTCTGCCGTTTGGTGTCTGCTCATCTCCTTTATTTTACTCATTTATTTATATTAGGTTTCTCGTACAAAAGAAACCATGTGACATTAACTTTCTGTGTTTGACTTACTTCAGATTACTGTCTCAAGTTTGGTCCATTTTCCTGCAAACGACAATTTCTGTTTTCTTTATCCATCCATCTCTGGATGGCCGCCTAAGCCACACCCACAGTGTAGCTGTTGGAAGTTGCGCTGCTGTCAGCATGGGTGTGCGCGGCCCACTATGAGTGATGTCTTCCATCTCTTTCAGGAGCACATCCAGGAGAGGTAGAGCTGGCTCAAGTGGAGTTTCTATTCTTAGTTTTTTGAGAAGCTCCTCTCTGATTTCTTTAGTGGTTGTACTGGTTTACAAGTGTTCCTCTTTCCTCTCCTCTCTTCACTGGCTTTTATTTTGTGTTTGCTTGATGACAGCCTTTCTGACTGGAGTACTTGGGGATTTCAGAGTTGCCTTGATTTGTATTTCCCTAATGACTAAGGATGATGAACATTGTTTATGTACTTACGGGTCGTTTGTACCTCTTCTTTGAGATTGTGTGTTCACTTCATTTGCCTATTTTTTCCTTGGGTCATTTGTTTGAGATCTTTGTATATTCTAGGAATTAATCCTCTATCAGAAGAACAGTGGGAAGTTTGGTTGTTTTTTTTTTTTTGCCTAGTTTGTAGACTCTGTTGACTCTGTTGTTTCCTTTGTTGTGCAGAAGCTTTTTAATTTGATGTCAACCCATTTGTTGGTTTTTGATATTATTTCTTGTGCTAAATATATGCTAAAGAATGTCTTCTTTCAAACTATACCACTTTTAAAAACAAGGGAAAAAGCACCAAGTGGTGACTAAAGGCTGTTTGGCTATAGTCATCGTCGTTGACCCCCACACCCATGTGTCACCCAAGACCCACCCCTGGGCTGGAGGATCAAAGCTGGGTACCTCTTCCTGCCTCCCAACACAACAAAAAGAGCAAAAGGGCAGGCACTTAGCCTCCCTGGCTGGCAAGTGTCAGACCGCAGGGTGGAGGCGGAGGATGGGGCACTGCCAAACCATCGCACCTTCCAGTCCCTGGGGGACGTCGTCCTCACGTTCTCACCTTCCTCAGGCTTCACTCTTCCTGCTCTTGACTGTGCAGCCAGGGCTCAGGCGGGTTCTCACTTGATATCACTTTCCACATACCCATTTGCCACCTGTCGAGTATGTGTGTACTGCTAAGTATACTTCATGTTGGGTCTCTTAACACGTTCACGGCAGACCATCACTCGCATGTCTTGCTGGTGGGTGGCTTGAACCACCGATGGTACGTGCATGACTGGCCCATTGGGCGGCTTGTACCACTGGGGAATGGATTTAATTGCTTTATGAGTCTTTTCACTAATAAAAAGTTGTTGGGAACATGTCAAAGAATTAGCTGCACTGTTGGGTTTTACTTATATTTTACATCAGAGTCAAGATCAAAGAGGCTTTTATTTTGTTATTACATTATTTTGTTTTCCAGTTGTCTTTCAAAACTTGGACTACATGTACTTTTGGTTGTGATACGATAAACATCAGTCACCTCCATTCACAAATGTCATAATTTAACATGAGTGGCTTTAAATCATCAAATGTGTGTATGAACTCTTTGTGATGATGCTGTATTGCATTACGATATGAGAATTACAAGTTGTGCTTGAGAGCACTTCCACCATTGGTGACATTCCTTGTGATCAGCATGGCCAGTGAGCCCTCAGGTGTGTGGGATCTTGTGAAGACATTTAGAGTCTTTATCTGGACACTTGTCCAGTGGCTTCCTGTGAAGGGTCTGTGTGTTTTTAAGCAATTGTCCACTGACCTTTTTAACACTGAGAAACCTGCTCATGAGTTTCATCTCAGTTTAATGCAAATGGGTCATAATATAGCATGTGTAACAGTTGGGTGCATTTCAGAGTAATCTCCTTAAATAATTCATTAAAATATGTATTTAGCCTAAACTTTCTATTAGCATTGGAAGAACCTGGTGTGGGGGTGACAAGAGTGTTGTTTTGTTTTGTTTTTGTCTTTTTGAGACAGGGTCTCGCTATGCAGTTCAGGCTGACCTTGAGCTCACTTTGTAGCCTAGGCTGGCCTGGAACTCGCAACGATCCTCCTGCCTCAGCCTCCCGAGTGCTGGGGTTACAGGCATGCGCCACCGCACCTGGCTGAGAGTTAACATCAGATAAGTAGAGGGGTATTTATAAACGCTGCTAGCACTGAGTCTGGAGCCAGACCCAGCTGGTTAATAGATGTTGCCTGGATTGCAGTCTCAGCGAGCCTCCTGTGAGGAGCCACGCTGGTTCTCAAGTCTGCCTGTGGGACTCAGCGGAAACCGTGTAGAGGCGCTGCGGCCGGGCTCTGTCCTGGAATGAGGGAATGGGTTGTGTTGGTGGCTCGTGCCTGTGTGGGCATTTGCCATCCCTTCAGATGTCACAGCATGCAGCTCCACCTGAGAACCACAGCATCACTGCACAGAGAGCAAAGCTGGAAGAAAGGTTTATTTAGCTCACAGTTTGTAGAGGTTTCAGTCTGTGATCAGCTGACTCCAAGAGCAGCGAGACAGAGACACGACAGGCCTTGTGCTGTCCCTTACACTGTGTGCAGGCTGCCGCGCGGGGTGGGTATAGCACTCAACACCCTTAATCCCAGCGTTGGACCATGAATCCATCGTAAACTCTAAATTCAGCCACCTCCAAAAAGCCTGCCCCCCATGACTGCATGAGACTTTGGGGGGACATCCACACACAAGCCATAACAGGGCTGAACACAGGGCCTGCCCTGAGCTACACCCCAGCCCTTTCATTATTTTTTGAGACGGACTTGCTAAGTCACTAAGTTGCCTAGACTGGATTCAAACCTGCGGTCCCACTACGTTGGCCCCCAGAGTGCTGTGACTACAAACCTGGCTCAGGCCGATTGCATAAACTCTGACCTCACTTCGCAAAGTGGATTCACCTGTGACATAGGTGCTTTTCCTGAGGTGAGAGTCAGATGTGCTGTGCTCCTCAGCGTTCTGCCCAGCCTCACTGTCAGCCCTGAGTCACTCGGTGTGCTCCCACGGTGACTTCTGTCCTGGCCCTTTCCTCATACGTCTCCTCAACCAGCTCACACCTGTGTGTCTCCTTTCCTGCTCTCTTTCCGGCCCTGCCCTTTAGGATGAGGACCTTCAGTACCAGGACATTCTAGAGACGATGCGTGATTTACTTTTTTATATTTACGGGATGAAATACATGAAGAGATCCTATACTGAAAGTTTTTGTGTTTAGTGCCACAGTAATTTAAAAGAAGAATGTAAGTGATGGCATTAATTGCCTCGTCCATGTTAATATTTGAGCCCATAGAAGAGTAAGTGTCCTCATGGGCGGGGATTGGATGGAGAGGAGTCGGACGAGCGGGGGAGCTGTGTTGGAGTTGGTCTCCACAGCTTCTTGGCATGCACACCGGGACTCTGTGCAGTGGGTCTTCAGTCGGCCCCCAGTGTGTGCTCCCAGCTGGTGTGTAGGAAGGTGAGAGTGTCAGCACTGTAAGTGAATCTAGGCTCCTCAGAGGTGCTGATCTGATCGGCAGTGTATGTGGATCCTGCAGTCAGCTGGAGCCAACTGGAGGCCGTCCTGGTGTCCCCACTGCACAGGGAAGTCAGTTACCGCACGCAGGGGACCAGGGACGTGGAGAGACTGGCACCACATCTACCCTCACCCCGAGCCTCACCCCGAAGGAGGCTGTTTCTGCACAGTTCAGCAAGGAAGATGGTACCACGATGAAGGGATAGGCTTGGTGAGGAGACCTTCGGGGAATTAGAGGTTCACAGGAGAGAGATGGAAGTCATACTTCTTCTCAAAAGATGTGAGGCAGACCCAGAGTGCACTGCTCCCCTTTGTGCTTACTACCGTGCTTCTCAGAAGAGTGTGGAAAGCTGCTAGGGTGGCAGAAGGTGGAGCTGGCCCTCACTGCAACTCGGATTTCCAGGTTTGTGTTTCACAGCATCGACACCAGTTCCCCTGTAGCTTTTCACAGACTTTTAAGTCAACCAGAATTGATGGTGCTGAGGCAGAAGGATCACAAGTTCGAGCCCACTGTGGGCAATGTAGCCAGACTCTATTTGAGAGTCTAAATTTTTTTAAAAAAATTGTTGTTTAAAGATCTGGGGATACAGCTCAGTGCAAAAGTCCTGGGTTCAATCCCCATTATACCAAAACAAAAAGGAAATAAAAGGCCATCACTGTGTGCACATACATGAACTAGTTTTTCTAAATTTGTTGGCTCTGATCTTAAGCTCTTAAGAATGGACCCTTCCTGGGGCTGGGGATTTAGCTCAGTGGCACAGCGCCTGCCTGGCAAGTGCAAGGTCATGAGTTCAATTCCCAGTACCGGAGAAAAAAAAAAACAAAAAAGAATGCACCCCTTCCAGGGCTGCATTGGTGGGAGTCCTGAGTCCCATTTTTTTCTAGGCACACATAGGAGGTGTACCCCATCCCAGCACCATTGTGGTTATGAGCACTTGTGTGACGTGATCCTGTTCTTTCTCCAGGTCATCACCAACCTAGTGAAAATGCTGAAGTCCAGAGACACCAGGAGAAACTTTTGTCCTCCAAATCACTGGCTGTCAGAACAAGAAGACATTAAAGCAGATAAGGTGTTATTGAAAGATTTTTAAATATTTTTTCATTTTAAAAAAAATGTACATACACATGTATGTATATATGTATGTATATTCTGGCGTCTTTTTTTAGGAAGAAAATTAAGCCCTTTAAAAATGTTTAGTTTATCCCTTACTGTATAACTGAACATTAATGGCAGCTTTCTTCTTGCCAGCTCTCAGTCATACAGGGGTGTGCACCAGCCCCATCGACTCACGTGCACGTTCTGAATGTGTGTGTTCGGGCCTCTCAAGAGGCAGACCTTAGCTTTGATGTCATAAAGGAGCAGCCACACACTGTTGCTCAGATCTGCTCTATAGCTGATACACTGTGTAATACATTAAAACAAGCACAGCCCAAACAGGATATCCAGGCTGGTTTGCACGTCACAAAGCCCTGGATCTAAAGCAGATGCAGAAGGACAAAAGTTAGAGGGTAGTGTGAACGAGGACCATGGGTGCTCTCAGGTTTTCTGAAAGTTGGGCCTGGGAAAGGGAGTGGAGGGCTTGGAAGAAACAAAGCTACAGATGGTCACCAGACCTGCAAGATGGAACCATGCCCAAGCGGCAGCTCACCAGTTGTCACACGTATGGCTTCCTTCTGCTCACTGACTAGGCTTGGAACAGTCAGTGCTATGGGGCAGTGGCCCCAGGCTCAGATCCGGTTCCAGGGCTGCCCTGGTCTAGGAAGACTGGCCGAAGGAAGTGGGACTTGACCGCGGGAGAGGCACTTGGGTCTTTTTTATTATTATTATTATTATTTTAAAGAGTAAAAGAAGGATAACATAGTAATAGGGGGGCTTACCAAATTAACAGACAGAGTAATAGGAAATTGTCAATGGTTGTTGTTTTACATACTGTTTTCTACAAGATAATTTCTCAGGAAAACAAATAGACAAATAATAGTGAGCTACAGACAAAAGTGGTAGGTTATTATCAATGGTTGTTATACTGTACTTTCGTATCTTCAAAGCAGTTTCTAAAGAAAATAAATAGAGCTATACATGAGTGACGAATTGAATATTCATTGACTATTCTCAATGGTTGTTGTAGGAAACACATGGTAATAAACATACATCCCTTTACGAAATAGCATAGGAACAATACAAACATTACAGAGTTATGGACAGATTAGTAATACCAGTGGCTGCTATAATACATGGTGGTATCTTCAAAGTGGTTTCTCAGGAAGACAGAGATACTCAAGAAAGATCTAACAAGTAATTACAGCCTAAGGGTTGTGGAAAAATAGTGTATTACCTCCTCACCAGTGACTCCTTTCACTGAGGTGTGACAGCTGGAAGGAAGGCCAGGATTGAAAAGGACTAAGAGACTTGCACCTGTGTCTAGCAGCAGGCTGTTTTCTTTTTCCTCCATAGTCATGATTACCCGGGGCTCCTCCATGGAGATGACAGTCTGGCCGGAGGGAGAAGGCAGAGTATGTCGCAGGCCCCCTCATTCCTGTTAGAGTAACTGGTAGGCTGGGTCTGAGCTCTGGGGCTTCTGCTTCAGAGGGAAGACCGATCTCTGGTGGTCACCTTTGCATTCAGGGCATGGCCCAGGGGCCTCCTTAGGGCAGTTCCTCCTGAGGTAGCCTGGCTTTTAACAGTGGTAGCAGATGAATGCAGTTGTCGAATTCTTCTTGGGGTCCCGAGAATCAGACTTAGGGTCTGTTTCTCTTAGTGCTGCAGCAAAAGCAGCTGCTTTTTCTCAGCCTCTTTGTTTTCTCTCCTTGGCCTCCTCATCATGGCTGTAGAATACTGAGGAGGCTGTTCACTTGGGTCTTGAGAAAGGGACAAGAACCCAAGGGGGCCCCGTCCTGAGGACACTGACTAGTGGGCAATAAAGTAAATTGCAGTGGACGTCCACCGATAGTAAACACAAACAACTTCACCTTGTGCATTTGTAGCACATAGGAGGCCACCTCAGTACTTTGAATACTGTTTTACAAAGAAGTAGGTCGTGAACTTTTTGTGTGCCTTTCCAGGATTGGCCAGATGGTACATGATCTTTCTGTTGTGGGTATTTTCCAGCTCATGACTTGGGAGGGTGTATGGACTAGATCACCCCATCTGTGAGCTCCTCAGTGGGCCTGGTAGCCCAAGCCTGGGCGAGGCCCTGGCAGATGGGGGACATGTTCTTCATGTTAGCATGGTCTGTCTCTGGGTACATGCCTGTGCTTGGGTCGCTGCTGTCTCCACAGTGGTCAGCAGCCCTGGGTCCTGTGAAGAAAGTGCACCACTGTGTTGGGACGGAGGACAAGCAGGGTGAAAGCACCATGAGAGTGAGCACAGCTCAGACTGAACGTGAAAGGCTTGTTTCCTTGTGGGCAGTAACAGAGACCAAGACAGGGGATGCGAGGCGTGGGATCTAAGAGAATGTGTTCTGTGCCCATCTTCCTTGGATGCTCATTTAACCAGGTTAATTGAAAAAACAACTTTATGAGGAAATAGACGTTTGATAATGGTAAAGAGTTGTTAATTTTAAGCATGATACATTTCACTTCCTAACGCAGTTATATTGCTTTGGTGATTTACTGTGCCCAGATACTGTATATCATTAAGACAAATAATTAGTGATTCAGCACAAAAGCGCTAAGGGTCGGCCAGCATGAGTGCGTGGCAGGGCAGCCTGGGCAGGAGAGATGAATGGAAGAGGCGGTGCTATTCAGGCTGGGATGGCAGTGCTGAGCGTATGTCCCCACAGGTCACCCAGCTGTACGTGCCAGCGTCCAGACACGTGTGGAGGTTCCGGCGGATGGGGAGGATCGGCCCGCTGCAGTCCACTCTGGAGGGTGAGTGCCCTGCGCCGCTGTACCCCTGCTTTGACAGGGTTACCTCCCCGTGACGTGCACAGCAGCATTGGCCCTGCAGGGTATGGTTCTGTATTTCTGGGTGAGTGTGCAGTCTTAAACCCACTCTCAGAATCAACCCCACGGAGTAGTTTTGACACACTGACTCCCAGGGCCAGCACCGAGTTCCTTGCTGTCATTCTACCTTTTCCAGAAGGTCTCTGGTGGAATCCTTTGCAGGTTGCCAGTGAGCAGCCCCTCCACCCAGTACAAGGCCTGGGCTGCATGGACCCAGGTTGTCCCTTCTGGGCGTGCAGAACTTCACTGTGTGGGTGTGTCATAGTTTGCTAATGGGTTTGCCTGTGCAAGGACAGTGGGGTCTTCCTTCAGTCTCCAGTGCTGCTGAATTCACCTGCTGCAAGCATACATTTTTTTTTTCCCCCATTTGGATAAATATCAGGAAGTAAAAGTCCTGAGTCCATGTGCCATGTGTGTACTTAACTTTACAAAACAATGAAAACCTGTTAGAGTAGCTGCCCTGTGTGGTACTCTTGACCAGCAATATGAACCAGGCAGTGTTTTGTAGCCTGTTTGTATCAGCCACTTCACAGGCGTGCAGTGATAGCGCGTGGTGGTTTTGATCTGTATTTCCAAGCTGGTGATGCTGAATATTTTTCATACGCTAGTGTTTTTCTTTTTTAAGCAGTGTCAGTTTTTAATCTTCCTAATCTGTGCTTTAAGAATTTACTGAATTCTTCTTAGGTTTTTTTGCATCCTCAAACATACAGAAATAATTCTTGACTGATATTTTCAGTGGCTGGTAGTTAAAAATTTCCTGCTAATTAAACCTCATATAGAATTTCAACGACCAAAATGAATTTGTCTTATAATGATACACAGAGCTTGAACTGAATTTCAAGCCCAGTGGGAGTTTGATAAAGTAATTAGAAAGAGGGAAAAATATATTCATACACCTATGCACTTCTAAAGCCCAGCTAAAGTGTGGTGGCAAACATAACGTTATGCAGGTTCCCTTAGATCCCACTGCTGCTAGATATATTAAAAATGACAGTATCAGGCTGGAACCTGTCTGCCAGCTAGTAGGTATTCAATACATTTACCTTGTTTTTTTGGGGGGGGGTGGTTGTTTTGTTTTGTTTTGTTTTTTTAATCTTTTTGAGACAGGGTCTCGCTATGCAGTTCAGGCTGGCCTTGAGCTCACTTTGTAACCCAGGCTGGTCTTGAACTCACAACAATCCTCCTGCCTCAGCCTCCCAAATGCTGGGATTACAGGTGTGTGCCACCATGCCTGGCTACCTTGTATTTGTTGAATAAATATGCAATACTTCAACCACATGCATTTTGTATCACTTCCACTTACATACAGATGCTAACAGGAGATTTTAGAGTCATCTAGTGAACTGATAGAAATCTTGGAGGTTTTGCCTCCTGTTTGAAGGGTTTGGAACGGCCAAGCCTCAGCTCCCTATGTAGTGTTCCGCTCTCTTGAGGGAATACACCTGTGGAGGACTGGCTCCTCCTAGGCCGGGTCAGCCAAGGCATGTCCCACTGCAGCTCTGGTACTGTCAGAGCTCACTTCACCAGGCAACATCAAAGGATTCGTGGGGCTTGATACAGAGGTCTCCATTGCGGAGCAAGGCTCTGCTAGTGGAGCCCCTGAAGCCCTCGGTCGCACCGTGCCCTGCTGTGGGCAGTGCCTGTGGAGTGACCTCGAAGATGCTAGACTGGGTTGGAGGTGTGTGCATGGAATGAGGGTAGGTAGGGGGATTAGTAGGGTATGGGTGGTCAACACTGATAGTGTACATGCAGAACTTTGCAACAGGCAGTGGAAATGGAAAAGCAGAAATGAACTAATCAGTCCTCACCATGCGTTGCAGTGGGAGTAGAGTCACCGCCGCTGTCTGTGTCTGAGGAGCGGCAGCTCGCCATCCTGACAGAACTGCCCTTTGTGGTCCCCTTTGAGGAGCGCGTGAAGGTAGGGTGTCCTCGGCCTCTGTTCTGACTTGCTGCTCCACCTTTTGAGAGCTTAGCCTGTTCATGTCAAGGAAGAAGCCTCCACTCCCTCTCAGTGGTGCTTTCTTAGTAGGTTGTGGTATTCTCTAGGCCTCACCCTAGCCTTTGTGTCCAGATTGAAAGCATTCTTCTGGGCCTTGCTTGGCTGGCAATGGCTCATGGGGTTGTGGGGAGCTTACCTTTGCAGTGGTGAATTTGTATTGTTAAAATGCAAAATTAGTAAAGGTATGTTTTTATACATTCATGTGAAAGTTACTACTTTGTAAAAATGAAGTGGGTGCATCCGCTTTAACTCCTGATTATGACTAGTGTATACAACTTTGTTTACATACATCTGTTTCCAAATTTTAAAGTGCTTCATATCTTCTAGCTATATTTAGAAAATGTCTGCAAGTTTACAGGTTCTGTTCTCAGGTAATGCCTTCAAGATCGTTTAGCCTGTGCATTCTGCAGGGTGAACAAAAGACAATGGCTTTGGATGCTGTTCGCGTCTCTTCACTGAAAACCACAAACACAGGCATCACAGGACATAATTCCTGAGCTCCCTCTGCTGGACTTTCCACAGCAAAAAAGTTACTTAAATTTCATTATTGAGGAGTTACTCCCTCTGATGTGTGTGCTGCTTTACAGGGCCGTTTGTTCTTCCCTCCACCCCTATGTTTTTAGGAAGATTTATAAATGGAAATATACTATAGCATAGATTTTCAAAATTTATCATAACATGGAGGAAAGCAGCAACATTTGTGATACATAGCCAGATGTGGTGATCTGTGCTTATTCCCAGCTACTTGGGAAGCTAAGGCAGGATCAGTGTGAGTTTGAGGCCAGCCTGCACAACACAGTAGGACCTCAACTCAAAACAAAACAAAAAGAGCGGATACTATTCAGTCATATTCATTATTGCTCATGCTATTCATTCATTGATAAAAATCAATGTTTTCATATCTTGGCTGTTAGAATTTATTTAAGAGTTTATGGAGAGGGGCTGGGGATTTAGCTCAGTGGCATAGCGCCTGCCTGGCAAGAGCAAGGTTGTGAGTTCGATTCCCGGTCCTGGAAAAAACCAAAAAAAAAAAAAAAAAGGAGTTTATAGGGGCTGGGGATTTAGCTCAGTGGCAAAGCGTCTGCCTGGCAAGCACAAGGTCGTGAGTTCGGTTCCCGGTACTAGAGAAAAAAAAAAACAAAAATAAATAAATAAATAAATAAAGAGTTTATGAAGATACAAAGTGAAAACTTACTTAGCGGGTTTCCCCATTAATTGCTTGTGCTGATAACCTTGCAATTTGCTCTGTTTGTTAGATCTTTCAAAGGTTGATTTATGCAGATAAGCAAGAAGTTCAAGGAGATGGTCCATTTCTGGATGGAATTAACGTCACAATAAGAAGAAACTATATTTATGAAGATGCTTATGACAAACTTTCCCCGGAAAACGGTATTGTATAATTCTCTTTAGTGTGTGTCAGTGGCAGGCGGAGGCTAGGCACTCATCTCAGAAAAGGGTGTTAAAAAGCTTGTGTCCAGGGCTGGGGATTTAGCTCAGTGGCACAGCATCTGCCTGGCAAGCACAAGGTTGTGAGTTTGATTTCTGGTACTGGAAAAAAATCCAAAAAAAAAAATGTTTATGTCCATCATCGTGTTCTAGAACAATGATAGCAAACCTTTTAGAGACGCTTTTGCAAACTGCAACCCAAAACCTGCTTATCTCAAAATGGCAACATTGCCATTAATCAATTAATCAACTGAATATTGATTTTAATTTATTAAAAACAACATCTTTCATTGGAAAAGAAAAGCAAATAACATGTGTGCCATAGTTTCACCATCACCATTCTAGAAGGCCTCTTTTTTTTTGTTTTTGTTTTTGTTTTTTTTTTTTTTTGGTTTTTCTCTGGTACCAGGAACCGAACTCATGACCTTGCACTTGCCAGGCAGGCGCTTTGCCACTGAGCTAAATCCCCAGCCCCTTTTTTTTTGTTTTTTGAGACAAGGTCTCATTATATAGTTCCTACTGGCCTGGAATTCAAACTCGTGATCCTCCTGCCTCAGCCTCCTGAGTGCTGGTATTACAGTTGTACACCACTGTGCCCAGCTCTCTAGAATGACTTTTTTAAAAAATAAAGTTAAATGTAAAATCTAAACTGAAAGGAAAGGTAGATCAAATTTGGGGCTGTATGTTATCTATATTCCTAAAATTTGCAGTTATTGCAATAGAGACCTTTAACTTACTGAACTTTTTAAAGGTTAGAAACTGTTCCGCTCTCCCTACTACTCTTGTCTTTAAACCTTAATTTGCTACCTATTTGTGTAAATACCAATTATAAGTCTCATGAAATACACTGTGCAATCCAGATATCTTTATGATTATAATATAAGGTTCAACACAGTAGAAGAGAATTACACTGTAGCAATAATTTGGGTAGCACTTGGAGGTCAGTGATACATGCTTTGTCTTATGTTACAGTTTGATGCTGTTAAAAAATGACCTGTTACTAGCTTACCTTCTAACTGTTTTAACTGCAGAATAGCATGTTCATGGTATACATTGAATCAAAAGCTTTTATCAGACCTTTAGCTAATAGTAAGTTTTTAGATACAGAACAACAGTTTTCCTTTCTTGTGAGGGAAGTAGTTTAATTTTCTTCTAAGAAACCAGGCCCTGCAGTTAGTACTAATTGTTATTGTTCATTGGGAAAGCTAAGGTGGGGATGGAGCAGGTGGTGGACCACTGTTGACTGGAGCTGTAACCCTGCTCAGTTCTGGGATGTTTTTTGGGTGTTATTGGCTTTTGTCATTCACTTGGTGTCCTGACCCTTGTGAACTGAAGTCTTTGCCAAGCTGTGAGCTTGCCACCATGCCGGCTTCTGCATGTCTTGGGTATTGTTTTTCAAATACTGTGGACGTGTGAGGCAAACCAGGCAGACTGACTCCTGTCTACCTGACAGTCTAGCTGGGGACTGTAGGTGAGCATGCCTCCTTTCAGTCACACACCACCTGTGTGAGTACGGTGGTTCTCATGCGACGTTTCTGTAGATTCTGTGCTTCTCTTCCCCTCGGACACCCTGGAGTGGAACCATTTACCCTTGGCACAGTGCGTAGCGTGGATGCACAACAGTTTTGTTGGCTTTGTGTTGAACTCCAGGGAGAAAACACAAGAGGTCAAAACCTTAACTTAGACGTGACTGATGGTCTGTTTGGAGCAGAGTACAGTGTTAAACTGTAAATCTGTTTCATGTATGTGAGTTGTAGGACATTGCCGCACAACTGTAGCAGTCCCTGAATTTCCTAATGAAGTTCCAAGCTTTGAAAATTACTTAAAAGCTTCTAGTGCATGCTAGTAATTGCATCAAGATTGAAGAATTTGGAAAATTCTTGTAATATTTATGTTACAATGGTTAAGGTTTTTCTAAATACTATTTAATTTAGGCCTCGTGAATAAGAGTTTTTAAATCATGTGTTAAACTTGTTTGGTTTTTTTGCTGGGCAAATTAGGGAAATTAAATATCTTGGAACATTTAATTTACTTAAGAGAAATGATCTGAGCTGTTGTGTTGGCTAATCATTTACATATAATCAATTAATGTGATTGTCCCATACATCATCCAGTCATTAGAGTTGGTCCCTGTGGACACTCATTGTCCTGCCGCATTGCAGGAGGAAGCTCTCTGGGCCAGGGTGACCAGTACGTGAGCTGCGCGAGTAGTGCTTAGAGAAGTGGGTAGCTGCCCAGGGTCAGCCTCTCGGGGGGCACCCCCTGTGCTGTGCCCTGCCCCCCCGTTGCAGCAGAGCTGCCTTTGTGTGGCAGTGATGTGGAGAGTGGAGAGCAGTCATCACGTTCCCTCCTGGGAGTGTTAAGAGGCTGCGAGCTGCTGTACGGCCGCTCCCCTGGGCTGTGCCCCGCCAGGCCCTCCACCATGGATGGATGTGGCACACAGCTTCACCATGGATGGATGTGGCACACAGCTTCTGCCCTGTCTGTGGCCGGCTCCACACTCATGCCTCCGCTGGTTAATTGGTTTTGTTTCAAGAAGAAATGGAATAGGCTAAAATCATATTAATATGTTTCTGTGTTTTCTTCTGTTAACATTTTACTGATAATTAGAAATTTGTTATTTATCCTGGACACAAGTAGTGTTAGCATCCTCCAATAATAGATTGGATGCTGAAAGTACTTTTTCCATCTTCTATATTATTATGCGTAGAAGCAAACTTCAGGGAACTGTGGCATCTCAGTTCAGCCATGCACAAGAGCTCCCTCCGAGCACAGCCCTTGGAGGGGCTTCCACTGTGAGCCACAGTTGAACGTTTCCCATAGAGGATATTTTTCACTTTACCATTTTTTATAAAACCTATTCCTCCTAACAACTGGCAATCAGTTTGTGAAATATTTTTTCACAAAAGTACTTTCTTTATTAAAATTGGATGTGAAGCCTGAGTGTGATGGTACACGTCTATAATCCTAGTACTTTGAAAACCTGGTGGGCAACTTAGTGACTTAGTGAGACCCTGTCTCACAATAAAAATTTATAAGGGATAGAGGTATAGCTCACTGTAAAGGCCCCGGGTTCAGTCCCCAGTGTTTGAGAGGTTGGATGTATATGAAGGTAGGAAGTAGCTGGCTGTGGTAGTATACGCTTGTACTCCTCCTGCTCTTGGGTGGCAGAGGCAGGAGGATTACCTCAAATTTGAGACCAACCTGGAGTGCATAGTGAATTCAAGGCTATCCTGAACTATGTCATGGGATTCTGTCTCAACAAAAGTAAGGTTAGGTGCAGTGGCACACACCTGTAATCCCAGCGCTCAGGAGGCTGAGGCAGGAGGATCGTTGTGAGTTCGAGGCCAGC
>NW_004955579.1:172510-227601 GCF_000276665.1 Chinchilla lanigera
TTTTTGTAGTGGGAATCGAACTTATGACCTCAGGCTTGCCAGGCAAGCACTTATGCCGCTGAGCTATATCCCTGGCCCCCCCCAAATATATTTTTGTATTGCATTTGTAATTAGCTGATTAGATCTCTTTTGGCATTTTATCTAGAACTTAGATTGAACATATTTTGTAATCATATTAACCAAAACAGATGCAAATAATATGCTTATAGAATAGAATTATCAGTGAAAAGCATGTCCTTCACATAGAAACAGAAGTTGAGATTGTAGAAGACTGGGTCTGAGTGGACCAGAGCCCAGGCTTTGTAGGTAGGAGACACACTTATGTCACTCACCATTATAGTGTTAACCACGTGACTTCAGCGTAAGTGGAGTAATCTAAGCTTTAGTTTACTTACTGTAAAATATTTAGGACTTTGATGTAATCATGTAAAATTCCAGCACACATCTCACCGGTGAAACCATCAGTGGTGGCTGTTATTAACCCTGGGTGCAGTGAGGGCCAGCTCTGGCCACAAGTGTGAATTTGATTGTCTTGGGTCCCAGGGAGGTGTGCTCATTAACACAGATGCCTGCACTGCTGTCCCTGTGGGTGTTTCGGGGGGAGCCTCTCTGGTTCCTGCACAGTGTACAGAGAGCTAGTGTCCTGTGCGGGGACTGCACGTGGTGCCGTGCAGCACCAGTGTCCTGGGGATGATGATCCATTCTAGTAGCGCCCTTTGTCCCTAGTCCCACTCCTCTGCTTTGAGGTATTTTGGCTCTTTTGGCATTGGGGGTTCCTCCAGTTCCATTCTTGGGGCCTGCTTTTTCTCTGTCCTGTACACTTGGGGAAGTCTTAGCCTGCCTCCTCATCGCCTTTTATTTGTTGTTTTTTTGTTTTGTTTTGTTTTGTTTGTTTTTCTCCGGTACCGGGAACCGAACTCACGACCTTGCGCTTGCCAGGCAGACGCTTTGCCACTGAGCTAAATCCCCAGCCCCCCATTGCCTTTTAATATCACTGCCTTGTTGTGCCTTCTGTGAAAATGTCCCTAGCAGCCCTACCAGTCTCAGTGGCCTTCCCTAAGACTTGTAAGACAGTTTATTTTATTACTTCCTTGTAACATCTTTCCTCTTCTGTCTCCCTTTCTGGATAGAGCCTGATTTGAAAAAGCGGATCCGTGTGCACTTGCTCAATGCCCATGGCCTGGATGAAGCCGGCATCGATGGTGGTGGTATTTTCAGAGAGTTTTTAAATGAACTCTTGAAGTCAGGATTTAACCCCAACCAGGGATTCTTTAAGACTACTAATGAAGGGCTTCTGTACCCCAGCCCCGCTGCGCAGATGCTTGTGGGAGACTCTTTCGCCAGGCATTACTACTTCCTGGGCAGGATGCTGGGAAAGGTAAAGTCATCTCTGTGAGAATAGTCTCAGATGCTGTCCAGTTTCTCTGTGTGAATGCGTAATTGTTAACTCACTTTGGTGACCTCTAAGTAGTATTTATTTACATGGTGATTACGTTTCCTCCGTACATATTACATGCACAGTAATTGCACACATAAAAGTGATTGGTGTGTTTATAGAGCATTACAGAAGTCGTCTACAGTTTAAACATCATACTGTACATATTTTAAAACTTCTCACACTTTCTTGGTAGTGGTGAAAGTGAATGGTTTAGTATTTTTCTTTTTTTTGTTTTTTTTTTTTACTATTTTTCTTTTGAAAGTAAGTAAGTCTAAAGTACTGTGAGAGGGAAGACCATATTAAGTATGATTTAAGTATGTTCCATATGTTGTGCAAATAAAAATATTTACATTTGAGGATGGTAATCTGGTAAGACCCTAAGAGCCAGGACATTCCATCTACCGACCATCTGTTCAGACTTGCTCAGCCTTCTATAAATGAAAGGGGAACAGTTAATTATGTGGCAAGCAGATATTTCAGATTCTGTTCATTGTTCCTTGTGGTTCAAGTTAGGAGCCAGACGAGGGTGCACACAACCTGTTCTAGACCAGGGATATGCCTCAGGGGCAGGTCACAGCTGGTCCCCCAAAGTCACTTTAAGTAAATGTTGACAGTTACTAATTCAGAACATTGTGGCTAAGCAGTTATTCCAGTAAAGTCCAGAGCCAAAACTTGTCCTGAAACTATTGAAACTCAGGTAAGAATCACGCATTATTCCCAAGGGGATGGTGGCGCTTGTATGCAAGAGGCTCTGTGCATCTGGGAGGTGTCCCTGGCTCTGCAGTATTCAGGCTCCTGGATCTCAGGACTCGAGGATGACGAAGGTCTGTTTACCCCAGGCACTGTCTCAGTGTCAGAGCCCAGTTAGAAAACCTTGCGGTCTGAGCGGAGGAGACCACACTCAAGTCCATTGTAGCAGGGCTGCCACAGGCTCATGTACTTCCAGAAGGTCTCGCCCTCCTTCTCCACCACTGCGTACGTGGCACCAAGCCATGACTCTGCCATGTAGCCTGGACCAATTCAGAGCATTTCTTTCTCCTTGTTGCCGTACATATCTTCACCTGGGGCATGCTGTTTTGCAGGGCAGCAGAAAGAAACGACTCGGGTACGCGAAGGTGTCACTGCAAGGTGCACACAGTGCCCGCCTCTAAGGTTATTATCCAGTAGAATTAGTTTCATGTTATTCATGGTCTTTGGTATGTTGTTCTATCGGTAGGTAAAAGCCTTTTATATTCTGGGAAAGTTGTTTAGGGTGTTTTGAAGAGTCTGGGATGAGGTTTTTAAAACAGTAGAAGACAGGTACCTGACACTTAGTGTCACCTGTCCAGCACATTTTTAGAAACAGACTGGGTTATGGCAAGGACCGTAAGCAGTGCGTGTGGCTCCCACAAGCCCACAGTGGCTGGAAGTGACTCTGGAACAGTGTCCACAACACCACAGCCCTGCGCGAGGCCTGTTCGTGAGCATGTTTTCCTGTCTGCTGTGTCTGCAGAGTCAGTAGAGCTTACGCATTTATTCTCTGACCCTTCGCAGGAGAAGGTGGTGTAGAAAAAGTGGCAGCCACTCATGAGGCCTTGCACTCTTTGATAAAAAGTTTAAGCATCATGCAGGGTAGCAGGGTAGCAGGGCTCTGAGCACACGGATGTGGGGAGACAACTGTGTTTTTAGGGAGAGGGGCGTGGGTGTGAGAGAACAAGGCCCAAGTGAAAGAGTTAGGCACTGGCTCAGTGATGCAGGTCTCAGATGAGCATGGCTGAGCTAGTTGTTCTGCACTTGCTGCAGGGTGGGCTGCACAGCAGCCCCTGGACTCACACACCAGCTTCCTGGGATGATTTCACGTGCTGCATGGCTTACCTCTCTCACACACAGGTCTGTGGCTTCCATCTTAGAACGTTGCACCGCACTGACTCTTGCGGCCAGGTATGGCGAGTGCCACGTGGCTGCTGGGACAGATTCCACCCGCTCAGCATCGCATTTTCAGGGTTCCTCCCCTGCGACATTCCTCAGAGCTCCATCTCCTGTTGCTGCATGTTGGTTGTCTGTTCATGAGTTGTCCTTGTGTCATTTTCACCACAATGCTGGGATAAAACGCACTTACTCTGGGGTGAGGAGGGGGAAACCAGAGCAGTGTGAGAACGAGAAAAGGAACCGGTGGCTTCTGTGGGCTCGGGCTCCCGGCGGAGGATGGTGAGGGCCTGAGCGGAGGGGCCTGGGCTAAGGGACCTGCAGAAGCAGTCGAGGTATGGCTTGGTTTTGGGTGGGTTTCAGTCTTGCCCTGTGGCTGCCTGGGCAGGGAGAGCAGAGACCAGGTCTTGAAAGTGGGGCCCATGTATGGGGCTAGAGGGACTGCAGGGGGAGAGTGGAGAAGCACTGGAGCACCCGGGGATGTTGCCCGCCAGGGGAGAGGACTGGTGCCTGTCGGTCGTTTGTCCTTCGCCCGTTGGTGGGCACTGGGACTGTTTTCACTTGTGTTTCTCTTGAGTGTATGGCCAACAACGTGGGTGCTGGAGCTCACAGTGACAGTGTCCAGCAGTGGCTGTGGGCTGCTGTGACCACGTCCTGGCCCATGCTGTGGTCATCTCTTGTCATCACAGCCCCTGGTGGGGTGAGTGGTGCCTCGTGTGGTTCTGAGCCTCATTCCCACGGCAGCTTGTTGTGTTAAGCGTTTTTTCATGTGCTCTGTGTCTTTTGTGAAGAAATGCCCAGGCTGTTGCCCAGTACTGGAAACTGGACCGACTTCATAAACCCTCTGTGTAGTCTAGATTTGAGGCCCTTATCAGATAAAGGAATGCAAGTATTTTCTCCATCTGTGACTTGTCTTTCATGACTGTGTCCTTCAAAGAACAAGATTTATAGCTGGTGGGTGTGGTGATACATGCCTGTAGTCCCAGCATTCAGGAGGCTGTTCGAAAGGATTGTTTCAAATTTAAGGCCTGCCTAAGGTTCATAGTGAGATCCTGTCTCAAAAAAAGAGAGGAGTGGTATCTCGCATTCTTGTTTTTTCTGTTACCTGTGTTGTCAGGGATTTTTCTAAGAAACCTAAGTTACAGAGATTTACACCTGTGTGTTCAAGAGTATTACAGTTTTGGCTTAGTTTTAAGTCTTTGATCCATTTTGAGCTAATTTTCATAACTGTGTGAAAGAGAGGCCCTGTTATTCTTGGCACCCTTGTCAAAGACAATTTGACAGAAAATGTAACTTTTTTCTGCTGTGCTGATTGACTTAGCCCTGTGCCACAGCAACGCTGTCTTGGTTCCCGTATGTCTGTGGTAGGGTGTGTGTGTTTATGAAAGGCAGCTGGTGATAGAGTCCCAGGCCTGCACCAAAAGGAGGGGTGACGGAGAAGAATTGGTCTACTTGAGTGGAACGTAAATTCCCCATTATTTGCATCCCGTTGAGGTACTGTTCTGTGTCCAGTTGTTACTGATTCGTTCAGATTCCAGATGTTGCTACTTGGACTTGAAGCATTCTTAGAGAGTGACAGCAGGCTTCTGCTGGAGCCATGTGCACCCCAGCAGCAGAGAGTGACTGCAAGCCCTCACTGCAGTGACTGAGGTCAGCAGATTCCTGTCATCTTCCCACATGAAGATGTAGTGTGTGTTAGCCCATTTCTCTTCCTGGAATGGAGTATCAGAGGCAGGTTACTTTAGGAAGAGAAGAGGTTCTTGGAGCTCACTGTTCTCTCGGGTCTGAGCATGGTGTCTGCATTAGCAGGGCTGTGGGATGGACCTCGTGCTGGGCGGTATTACAGTTGCAGGAGCATGTGTAGGGGCAGGCAATTGCTGAGTGAGACAGGAAGCCAGAGACCAAAAACACGTGGGATGGGGTCCCAGGAGCACTGTGTTAATCCCCCAAGGACACTCCACGGAGGCACCTTGGGAACCCCCCACATCCAGACCATGGTTGACCTTCCTCCTCTAGTTGGACCTGTGCTGGCTCTGGTGTCAGTTGTCTGTGAAATGGCCTATCTCTCCTTGGGTGACACCAACCCTGGGGGGTTATAGAGATGTAACTCAATGCAGAGGCCCTGGGTTCAATCCTTTTTTCTTTTTTGGTTCTGTAGGGGTTTGTTGTTGTTGTTGTTGTTGTTGTTTTTGAGACAGGGCCTGACCAAGTTGCTCAGTTTGGGCTCGAACCTTTGATCCTCCCACCTCAGCCTCCCAGAGTGCCAGGATTATAGGAGTGTACCACCATGCCTTCTTATTGAAACTCTGGAGGATATAACTTTCATAGCTCATGGCATAAAAACCTTTAAAATGATGTCTTGTAGCTCTTTCAATTAAGATGAGCCGAAGAGCTTTCTAAATTGATAGAAAAGGCAAGAATAAAAGTGAGCCCTTTTTTTTTGGCCAGACTCACCTGTGTTGTTCTATAAATACAGTGGTTCTCACAGAAGATAAAGTATTAATTGTATTTCTGTGAATTAGGTCATATTAACATTTTTCCTTCCTAAACATAGAAAGCATTCTCTGTTCGTTAGTTATAGAGACTATATACAGTCGCTTACAGAAGTCTGCTGAGGATAAGCTCATTTTCCTCTGTTGATGAATGTGCTGCTGATGTTGAGATTAGCCTAAGACGGTGTCTTGCGGGATGGCAGTGCTGCGGATTTTTCACTAAGGTTGATGGGTGGCTCTTACCTCCCATGTACTTACCCCACCTTGCAGAGAGGAGACTTTGTGGCCGCTGCCTCACTGCCAAAAATGAAAGTTATGTAAATTACATCACAATAAAGCTGTGTAACAGAAGTTAGACAACACCAACAAGAAACCTATAGTTATTTCACTGATGAAAGAAAATGAAGATAAGAAAACCTCTCATGTTCGTAGGTTAGAAGAATTAATATTGTTAAAAGGTCCGTATTACCCAAAGCAGTTAATAAATGAGTACAGTCCCCACCGCCGGCACACCATGACATTCTCCGTAGAACTACAGAAGCAGCCCTGAAATCGCTGTTGAAGCAGAGAGGCTCTGAGTGGCCAGAGCAGTGGTGAACGGAAGGAACAGAGTCAGAGGCATCACAGCACCTCATTTCAGGAGGCAACCGCGACAGCGAGCGGCGGCCTCGACAGACCCGCAGGCCGGGGGCAGAGCACAGCCGCAGCAGCTGCTCGGCCACAGCCACGCGACCTGCCGTCAGCACCCACAGGAAGGAGGGCTGCTGCCTCCCCCTGTGCAAAGTCTGCTCAGCAGAGCAAAGACCTAAAATCGAAACCACCAGAGAAAAGCGAGTACAATCTCAAAATGATGTCTCAGAAGCTTAGGCAACAGAAACTGAAATAGACAAATGGGATTAAAGCAAACTAGAAACCTGTGCGGGCAAGGACGTGGTGGACCGAGTAACGCAGCTGACGGAGTGGGAGCGACATTTGCTGCTCTTCCCCGGGAGAATGTGTGAGAGACTTGGAAAACCGCTTTTCAAAAACAAATAATCTGCTTAAAAATGGGCAAATGATCTGAACAGACATTTCCCAAAGGAGAAATCCAAATGACCAACAGATACATGAAAAAAATGTTCAGTGTCATTAGCCATCAGCCAAATGCAAAGCAAGGTCACATTGAGGTACCGTCTTACCCCACTTAGAGTGGCTGTTATCAAAACAAAAATCGCCAGATATGGAGGTACACACCTGTGATCTCAGGTACTCAGAAGGCTGAGGCAGGAAGATCTCAAATTCAAGGCCAACCTGGGAAATTTAGCAAGTCCTTGTTTCACAGGATAAATAAAAGTCTGTGAGGAGGTAGCTCATTGCAAGACCTAACTACTTTCATTCCCAAGTCTCACAAACAAAAAAACAGAAGGACGAAAAATAACAAATGCTGGTAATAATGTAGAGAAATAACTCCTAATACACTGTTGATGGGAATGTAAGTATAGGCATCGTGAGGTGTGGAGGTTCCTCAGAAAACCACAAATAGATCTCCCATATGCTCCAGCCAGTCTCATTCATATATTTATATGCAGAGAAAATGAAGTAGTCAGGCGTCCACACCTGTAATCCCAACACTTGGAGTAGGAAGATCACAAAAGTTCAAGGCCAGCCTGGGCTACATAACGAGACCCTATCTCAAAAAAAAGAGAAGTCCTATCATTTGCAGCAAAGTGGATAGAAAAGGTGGACATTCTTTAAGTGTAGTTATCCAGACACTGAAAGAGAAGTATTGCACATTCTCGTGTGGAAGTTAAAAGTCAAAAGAAAAGGGCTTGAATGTGTTCAAGGGATTACTAGAGGGTGGATGTGAACACAGAGACTTCATCCGCTCTGTACGTGCTGAAAGATCACACTGAGCCTCATTCAAATGCAGTCAGGGGCTGGAGATGTAGCTCAGCAGTGTAAGCGCTTGCCTGGCAAGCCTGAGGTCATGAGTTCAATTCCCGGTACCAAAAAAAAAAAAAAAGTCGGTACTTGCTAGTCAAAATTAAACTGTACTTTCAAAACTAGTCTTATTTGAAAACGGTATTTAATTTTGTTGTACACATTTAAGATGCTCTTTACATAGCTTTTGGCATGGAAATTCCCATGGGGGGTGCTAGTTTCTAGCACATGATTATCATCTGATTATAAATGGTTAACTTCGTAGCTACATGCTAAAAATTGTCTGGGCTTAAGTAAATATAATAGTAGAGCACTAATAACATGGTACCTGAACATTAAATCTTGAAGAGAAGAAAATTGTATATTGATTGATTGTGGTATTTATTGGGTCGTAATGTATTTAAATTTTCCTTAATGCATATGTTAGTGATTGTTACGGTGACAAAGTGCAGAGAGGTCTGGGAGTGCTCCTCCGTGGGAAGAGTCACCTCGTGTCGCTGGTCACTTCTTAGTTGAGAGTTCCATTAGCAGATGGCTCTTGCTGCTGCTGCGGGTCGAGATCGCACTTTATCGCCTGTAAATCAGGATCCAGACGGGGAATAAATAAACAGCTCAAGGATGTGGTAATGTCATGGCAAACACTTTTTACAGATAGAAGCACCTAGGTCCATTTAAGCCAATTAAGTTCAGAATATTTATTGGAACAAATCCTTTATCATATTTGAATTCTGTTTGAAAATGACTCCTTTCCTTGCTGCAGAATATTGATTTAATTGGTACAGAATGTCTATAAATCATATTTAATAATATCTCGGTCTTACAGCTGAAATTTTTATCAGATTCTGTAACTTTAACATGGTTCATAATTGTATATTTCAGTAGAATTCAGTATACACTTAATGTATCATGGAATGTGATATCAGTGGGTGGTGTTTTTTTGTTTTTGTCCCTTTTTGGCAGTACTGGAGATCAAACCCTAGGTCTTTGTACTGTAGCTATCTGTATTTTTTATTTTGAGGTGGAGGCTTGCTAAGTAGCTAAATTGCTTTGGCTCAGCTTGGCCTCCCTGGTACTGGAGTTACAGGTATGAGTTGCCATGCCCAAACTTAGCAGTTGATCTTGACCTTTTCGAAAGTTCAGAGAATGTGTTCCTTTTTTTGTTTTTGTTTTTTTGAGACAGGGTCTCCCTATGTAGTGTAGGCTGGCTTCGGACTCGCTTATGTAGCCGAGGCTGGCCTCAACCTCTCAGGGATCCTCCTGCCTTAGCACAGTGCTGGGATTGCGGGTGTGTGTATCATTGGCTTCCCTTTATAAAATGCTTGCTGGATTTGCCAACACTGCAGGTTGAGGTGAATACCAGTAATCCAAGTTGCCTGGAACCTTCATGGCCCCCAGCTTCTCTTAGATGCCTTTCTCTGGGCCTAAGCTGAGCTCATCTGCTGTGTAGAGAGCTCCCTTGGCCCTGCTCCTTCCTACCGCTCATCCTCTCTGCTGCCATTCAGCAAGCACAGCCTTCCAGGTAACAGGGAGACTTCTGGGCAATGGCAGCCTTCACAGGCAGCTTCCTCTGCATCCTCCCAGCTGTCGGCAGCAGACAGGCCCCTACCAGTGTGCAGAAAAAGCAAAGATCATAATTTATAATTGATGACCTTTGTTTGAGTTGATCCCTTCTGAGAGTCGTACTTGCTCTATTGGTTTATCTTGTGCTGAGGCCACATACCTGCCAGGCACAAGCTGCACCTCCAGCAGTACCTGTTTTTGTAGGCAACTACTTATTGTGGTCTGTGTGCTTTCAATAAACATAGTCATCAATCTGTAGATTATCCTTTTTCTATGTTTTCTATAGTAATTTCATTTCATTTCTTTGGAATTAACCATGAAATAAAAAGTGGTTTGAATTGTATAGTAAAGTAGCAAGTGCGTTCCAGAATTCTGTTGCTTCCAGTGCCTAAGTAGTAGTAGTAGTACAGTTTGTTTTTGTGTTTTGTTTTGTTTTGTTCTGTCTTTTTCAGACAGGGTCTCGCTATGCAGTTCAGGCTGGTCTTGAGCTCACTTTGTAGCCCAGGCTGGTCTCAAACTCGCATCGATCCTCCTGCCTCAGCCTCCCATGTGCTGGGATTACAGGCGTGTGCCACCATGCCCAGCTCTATAGTTTTAGACACCCAAGGCAGTCACAAAAATTCTGTCTGCTCTGGATGGAAGAGCTCTTACTACTGAGTTACAGCTTTCCATTTATCTTTAAGCACTCTCAAGCACCAGCAGGGAGAATGAATCCGGTTTATACTGAGGCCATTTTCTGCAGCAGTAGGAAGTTGAACCAAGTCCTCCTGGGACTCGCAGGTTGGGCACTCCTCGCCTCTGGCTGTGGTATTACAATTAGCTTGGGGTGAACAGGCACTCAGCAGGGAGGCCAGCTATAGGCTGAGGGTTGGTAGCAGCTCTGTCCTGGGTCTCAGGGGCTTGTTCTGAGGACAGAAGGATAAAGGTGCTGTTACCTCGGCTGGGGACAAATTGGCAGGAACAGGTGTGGGACAGGCGACCTGGTGCTTCCTGGTGGGTGCCTGAAACACCTAGAGACCTCGGTAGGCAAAGCCGGGCCACGCCGTCCTCACAGCTGCAGAGCCTGAGGATCCTGAGCTCTCAGCTCAGAGGAGAAACAGGAAAGCGTGGGCTGTCAGCAGCCAGTGGCTGCCCTCTGTCACTAGCGGGCCAGGTGTGCTCAGAACGGGGACGTGGCAAGCCATTCCCCAGCTTAGACTTGCAGTGCTCGTGGGGCGGGAGAGGCAGAGCTGGTGTTAGCAATGTGGTGCCAAGGTGTGTCCAGACTGTGATCCATCCGCTTCCTCCCCACAGAAATGCGGACACTTGCGCCCCAGAGGAACCCTAGTGACTGTAGCGCCCAGCTGTGGCTACTCAGGGCCTCTGACTGTGGGGTGGGAGCTGGGCGTGGGGTGCATGCTGTAAGCCCAGCACTGAGGGACTGAGGCAGGCATTTAATTAAGTCAAGCCTGGGCAACTTAGTGACTTAGCAGTATTTTGTCTCAGTGTAAAAATTACATTGAAAAGGGGTTGTGGGGATATAGTTAAGTACAAAGGCCCTGTGTTCAATCTTAGTACCTCCAAAAAGAAAAAAATATATTGTAGGCTGAGCTTAGCAACTATGTCCTGAACACATTGGCTGAGGTGGGCCTCGTACTGAGTGGGAAGAATGCCGGTGCAGGCAGAGCTGGCTGGTGGTTTTGGATACAGAGTCACGACGCTGTGTGTGTGGGATCATGTGACATGGGCTCTCAGTCCAACCCAACTGCTCTCCCAGGAGGTGCACGTGTCAGCCGAGCTGTAGCAGGGGTCCTTGTGGCCACAGGGGAGTGGGGGAGCTGAGAGCAGGTACCTGAGGCCCACTTGAGACCTAGGCTGTTTAAAGAGTGGTCACAAAGGCCAGGGAGGCCTCAGCCCGGTGAGCCCCAGGGGCTTTGTCAGATTCGAGAAGCCTGTGGCAGGAGAGTGCCTCTGTGAGTCTGCTGACACGGAGCATCAAGAGCGGGGAGGCCTGCAGAGTCAGGGAGTCGTGCGAGCCAGCTGGGGGCCTAGAGCTGTGGAGGGGCCGGGAGACCAAGTGATGGAAAGGGTCAGAAACTGCTGGTGGCCATTGGCTGTCCAGCTCCGTTAGATCTGCTGAGCCATTCGCCGAAAGTGGCTTGATGGTCAGGTGTGTGGGTTCCTTCCCAGGTAGACTGCTAGGAGAGAACAGTGCTGCCCCCACTGTGACAGAGTTGGTGTCCCAGCGGCAAGGTGGAAGGGTAAGTCACAGCCCACGGGCACCACTGCTGTAAAGCCGGAAGGAGTCCTAGCATGTCACCCAGCCCCGATAGCGGTGACCACTGTCCCTAGGTCCCACCCGAGGGAGCGTGACACATTCCCAGAGGTGAGCATGTCCTCCCCTGTGGCCAAAAGAACTTTTGACCTGGCAGTGTTCCCTTTCATTGCTGGAGTGGGTCTGGGGTGCACAGCCTGCACCTGCCCGTGCGGGCAGGGAGGGACCTGTGGGGTGTGACTTGGGCTTCCTTTGGTCACGAAGATGGAAGCTCTTTAATCCTCCAGAGGTGTTTGATGGGCAGAGCCTGGAGCCCCGGGACTTGAGGAGCAGAGTAGAGGGGCTGCTGCAGGCCAGGTGTTTTAGGTTGCAGTGAGGAAAGGAAGCACAAGGCCCAGCCCGTGTCCTCCTACAGCGTTCCCTGTGCCTTTCTGAGGTGAAGAAGAGCTGGCCATTCACATCCGCATTGTGCTACAGCTGCGACTGTTGGAGGACAGGTCTGCGTGGTGACCCAGGGGACTGGGGGTCGCCTTTGCAGAGAGCTGGGGTGTGGAGATGGACAGCTGGGGCACAGTGAGGTCCAGCTGCTACACCTGCTGAGATGCTGGCAACCTTGAGCAAGAGAGGAGCGGGCAGGCAACACTGACCAGCACCCACAACCTGTGTGCAGGAGCTCTGAGGGGACAGAGTGGTCAGCCCCGTCACTCTTCACGGCCATTTGTGTGGGCCGAGAGAGCAGCACTGGCGCTCACCTCCACTGCGCTGCTCAGCACGTGTGCAGGGCACCCTGGGCAGCCCGCCTGGCAGCCTCACATGCCACGTGGGTGTGGGATTCAGTGTCGGCTACCTGTGTGGACAGGAATGTACAGGAGTTGACCTTGTGGAAAGTTCTGTGAATGGGGCTTGTGGTAAATCTTGGCAGTAGATAATCCTCCATAATCTGAAAGGTCTAAATAAAGAATGAATGGTGTTTGTGAAACCGTCCCTCCCTCTCTCCCTCCTTCCTTCCTTTTCTCTTCTCTTCTCTTCTCTTCTCTTCCCCTTCCCCTTCCCCTTCCCCTTCCCCTTCCCTTCCCCTTCCCCTTCCCTTCCGTTCCCTTCCCTTCCCCTTCCCTTCCCTTCCCTTCCCTTCCCTTCCCTTCCCTTCCCCTCCCCTTCCCCTCCCCTCCCCTCCCCTCTCCTCCCCTTCTTCTTTTCTTTTCTTCTCTTCTCTTCTCTTTTCTTTTCTTTTCTTTCGTCTTTCACAGGGTCTCACTATGCAGTTCAGGCTGGCATTGAACTCACTATGTAGCCTAGCCTCAGCCTCCTCTTGACTGCTGGGATTATGCATGTGCACCACCACACCCAGCGAGGCACTGTACTTTCAACCCCAGTTATTAATTCTGACACATAGGAGTGAAATAGCATGTTGATCTTAGTGTAATCCCTATCTTACATTTCTTTGTTTTTTAAGCTGTGTGGTTAGCATGATTTGAAATAAAGTTATTATCTGCTTGCTCAATTAGGATGGCTTTGAAGCAAGACATCATCTCATATAGTTTTTAGATTAAGTTATAAATGTTCACTTTAGAACTACCTGAAGATTGATAGAGATGCATTTGAAAAACATTATTTTTTTATTGATTCTTAATGTAGTAAATTACTGAAGTTATTTGGCAGCAAACTGAAGTGGCCTGTGATGCAGCTCACATTTGTTCTCCTGATAGAGCCACAATTTGCATTAATTGCGTTGCGACTGCACTCACTTATATTAAAAGGCTTCTACCATAATTAATCCTTTTTTATTTCAAATCATTTTGGCACAATTTCTAGCTATAAACACTCATAAAGGATAGACAGTTGGGAAATACATTACGGGCTCTTTCCATATACCTATTGCTAATTTTTCATGACAGGTAGTTATTGATACGCTTCCAGGGACAAGCATGGTGCAACTGGCTGAAAAATGCTAAGTGGATTATTCTGCATAAAAAATGGGTAGTTTTTGAAGTTGTGTAATTAACCTGTGTTTAGAAAATACCTTGATTTATGCTTACATTTGTATCTCGGTTGCATGCATTATGGAAATTTAATTTATAATCCATTTAGCTGATGCAATCATAGTTTTTAGTGCTATCATTTATTAGTGCTTGTATATTAAATGCTCTAAAAGTTTAAACCTGCCTTACATAAAAAATTATACCTATGCATTTACATTTTATGAGTCACAGTGGGATTTTTGTTTGAGATTCAGGTAGCTCTGATACATTTAACAGATCTCAGTGGTTTATTGTTTCTAATGCAGAAATGGCAAACAATGACCTTAGGTATCGAGCATCAGATGATTTACGCGTCTGGTTTACTTTTAAAGCCCACCATACAGATGAGGGCTGTTCCTCGGCCCCTGGCATGCATCACAGAGTTTTATGCAGAACGCGCTCCTTGGTTCTGAACTCATCGTTCATTTAGAAGTAATGGTGCTGATAAGTGCCTCAGGTTAATAGTGCTCACCATTCTTAACTTTGAGCAAACCCTGACTTTCTGGAGTGACTCCTTATTTACATTTATCAATGGATGGTGGGGTGCTGGTTGCCATTTTATCCTCATTCTCACATTAGGAGGTCCTTTTTTTGTCATCTTTTTCAAAACTAATTGGAAATCTTCAGTCTTTGGATCAGAACTAAAGCATGGCTCCCTGTGTTGGCCAGGCCAGGAGAAGTGCTGTTCATAGAGTGTCTGTCCATGGCTTTGGGTTCCCAGAGTACAGCTCCAGTAACGGGGAGGTGTTCACAACCGTTTCTAGTTTCCTTGGGTCCTGTCAGCAGGGAGTGTTTAAAGTGCAGGCCTTGGTGTACCTGGAACACCCCAGTGCAGGTATCTAAGGGCTGGTGACCCAGTAGACAAAGCAGAGGCTCTCCGGCATTGAGTTCACACCACCCTGCCTGAGTGTGTGCAGGGCGGTCTGGTTGGAGGGCAGTCACCCCACTGCTGAGGTTTGGTTTTACTGTGCCATTGTGGAGTCGCTTGCCCGGCAGCACTGGGCCCTCCAAAGCTCAGGTGCCAAGGTGTGGATACAACCTTGGCCTCTCTGTCCTTTCTGATGTCCCAGGGCTCCACCTCTCTCTGCTGGAGAGGGCCTCTGCTGCCAAAGCAAGGGTTCTCCCCTGAGGCAGTGGGGTGGGTGAGTGAGCATTGCCTGGCTTCGCCGTAGACACACATCTCTGCAGCTTTGATCCCTCTGACCCAGAATGCCTTCTTCGAGGGAACCAGCTCCTGCCGTAGATTGGACATTGTCCACAGGGGGCAGGTGGAAAAGGTGTTTTGGTGTCCTGGCTCTGCTCCACATGGCACCTGTTGTTGCAGCTTCCAGATCAGTCTGTTGCGAAGCGAATACAGTAAGTCCCTGACTTAGGAACGAGTTCCATCATGGGAGAATATTCATAAGTCCTACAAAGTGAGTCTTATACACCTCTGACACAGATGTACAGTGTAAAGCATAAAAAGCCAAACCCACATAGAAAAAAACACAGTGAGCTCCCAACAGTACTGTACCGCTCTACACGGTTGCACTGTACAGCAGCACACAGCAGCACAGCTGTGACCGTGTCGGTAGACACGTGAACTTCTTCTGTGATTTGTTCGAATCTACAAATGTTCGTCATGCAAGGCCCATTTGTATTTATGAAAGTTTGCAACTCATATGTTCATAAGTTGGGGATTTACTGTACTAAGAATTTGGAAAATTTCACGGATACTTGCTGCGTTTTGTGCCATTAGCGCGTGTATCCTGACACGTGACCCCTGGCATCATGTTGCCGACTGCCCATAAGTTTACTTTCTGCTTCCTTTGCTGGGGACTCTCCGGTTCCTGTGAAACACTCACCAACACTTGACTGAATCCATTCACTGTTGGGAGGGACAGTGCGGGCCACAGTGGGTGCCGCGGTCCTAGCCAGAATGGCCAACAGGGCCATCGATGGAGAGTGTGGACAGTGGGAGCCCATGTGGGCAGTGCCTTGTGCCCAGCGCTTCTGCCCTCCCCAATCTGCCCTGGGTGTTTATTTGTCAGAGCCAGAAACTAGAAGTAGCTCAGGTGCCTGTCGTCAGGTGGCCTTTTTGGAAACAGCCCTGAGTGCACATAATCCAGTCCAGATTATGGTGGGTTAGAAGGTGTCCCAGTCCAACAGACAGAGTCACTTTAAGAGAAAGGAGAGGACTCAGCACCCAGCACCCAGACAGAGGGTGAGAGGGATGGTGAGAGAGGCAGCGGACACACAGAGAAGATAGGTGTGTGAAGAGGCAGGAAGTGCACCAGTGCAGCCACCGCCTAGGGGACACCAGGACCTGGAAGGGGCAGTGACAGATCCTCTCTTAGTGCCTCTGGAGGGTGGGCAGTCCTGCCGACACGACACACACCTGGACCTCAGCCTCAGCCTGTGTAACTTGAAACAGCACCTTGGTGCTGCTTTGAGTCTCCGTCTCCCTGTTCGTGGCGGTTCGGTGTAGCAGCCACAGGAACCTAACACCACTGCAGAGCCATCTATCCAGCACATTGGCTGACTTCTGCAGTAGCCTGAAGGATGGGGTGTGGCCCCGCAACACCCGCTCTGTGTCCGTATGCTTCAGCCGTGGCCAGCCGCGCCATTCACTCCTCAAGGTGGAGTGTCTACCGTCAGAACCCTGTCAGGGGTTCTACTTGAGCATACGTCCTTTTGTTTGCAGGAAGCACGAAGAAAACATGTAGAGCTGGATGTGGCGGTACAAGCCTGTCATTGCAGCACTCGGTGGGGCAGAAGAGTCCTAAGTTCCAGCCCAACATGGGCGACGCAGTGGGACCCTGCCTCAAAATAAAAAATGTTTTAAAGGGGTTATGGCTGGACCTCAGGGCAGAGGCCCTGAGTTTGGTCCCCATGGCTGTAAGCATAAAAACAGAACCCCACGTGTTAAGTGCTAACTGCCATCCTGTGCTCTGTCTCGTCCAAAGGCTCTCTATGAAAACATGCTAGTGGAGCTCCCCTTCGCTGGCTTCTTCCTGTCTAAGTTGCTGGGAACCAGCGCAGATGTGGACATCCACCACCTGGCCTCTCTGGACCCTGAGGTCTACCGGAACCTGCTGTTCCTCAAAAGCTACGAGGGAGATGTGGAGGAGCTGGGGCTGAACTTCACCGTGGTGAACAATGACCTGGGGGAGGCTCAGGTGAGCTGGCATGCCTGCCTGGCCCGTGTGCCTGCCCTGTCCCATGCGCCTATACCACCGGATGGCTCAGCTGCCATTGTTTCCTATGTGTAGATGTCCATTTGTATTGCCTTCTGTGTGTGTTTGAGTATGTTAGTTGAGGGCCCTGCAATGGGGAACTGGCAGTGGCGCTGGCCCTACTTGGGCCCTTCCTGCTGTCGAACGAGACCTCTGCCACAGGGAAGCCAGTTCTCGTCAGGCTGGGCCTGGCGGCCCCCATCACTCCTCATGCACTCGCAGTGTTGGGCTCTGCCGCTGCTCACCGGGCTGCTCTTGTTGCCACCTCTTCTTCGTAGTGTGGAGCTGAGTGTCTGCAGTTAGGTGTGCAGTGTTGGTGGGAGGCGACGCTTACTGCCTGGCCACCTGTGTCTCCTGGAGCGTTACATCCAGAGGGCAAAGCATGCGCGGCCTCTGCCAGCACGCGCACTGCCTGTCTTGCTCCTGAAGTAGGTGGTGACCGGAAGTGTGACACAAGCCTCCTTTAGAGTGCTGCAGAGAAGATGGGGCCTGCCAGGAGCACGTGGGTTCCAATTAGTCAGAATTTTCCACCGAGCTTAGAAATTATAGATGGCAACATAGAAGAGCAATTAGACCAAAGAGTCTAAGCAGAAAAATGAAGAAGCTCAGTGTGAAGCCACCTAATTTGGAGGAGGATCTTACGGTTTCTGTAGAAGTGGGTATCGATAGGTAGTGCCTCGTGTGGGGTTAAGTAGTTAAATGCCCTGACTGAAAGATCCTAATATGCAGATCTTTCGTCACATGTCGGCCGGTTATGTTTATCCGTTTTCCCTTTTAAAATAATGGGGTGCCCCGTATTTGCTTCCTTTGGACTAATCAGTGTGGCTGTTTGTCGGCTGACTAGTAACATATATGACATTTGGGGCTGTGGTCTCTTCCCATCTTCCTGGAGGAGCCAGCCGAGGGCTCAAGGGGCCACAGGAACATCTACTGGGAGTTGGACTCCTGTGCTGAGACCCGAGAGAGTTAGTTTTGCTGCTTAGCTCTGTGGCCTTGGACAAGTCAGAGGACCCCTTCTATCCTGGTGGGGGTGTGACATGGAACAGGCCACAGCCACAGGGTCATCGGTGTTGTCCCAGCCAACCTTCGGAAGTGCTGTACCCTTCAGCCTGGAGATTTGATGTTCATTTGACAAGGGTTTTAAATGCACATGGTTGTTTAGGGTGAGTTGAGGGGTAGACTTTAAATTAAAAGTAGTGTCGCCAGTTCCAACGTATGAGAAACAGCAGTTTTGTCTAACTAAGCAGCTTGGAAGTTCCTTGAACTGAGAACTTCACTGGTCCTTTGTCTTCCTGATCACACAAGCACATCATCATTTATTACCTGCTTTTAATCCATTTAAGGGAAGGGGTGGTGCTTTATATATGGTGATATAATAGCTGGCCTCTCAAGGCTGGGGTGACAGATGGACTGTCGGAGAGAACCAGCAAAGGAATTAGGGTAATGAACACGGTCCCTGCTCGGCCCAGAGACAATGGGTTGAAAGGCCATTGTTAGACTTGAAGGTTCCAAAGCTAAGAAATGAATTAATAAGAAGATCACATCACCATTTTAAATGTGAAATGCTAAGAAAGCATATCAGACAAATATAACACTCAGGCTTCAAGCTACCTAACTTTTATAAAGTGAGAACCTGCAGACTGCTCTGTTCTGCAGCCACAGATTCAGGGCAGTGTCAGTGACGCGCTTCAGCCGTGCTGAAATAATCTTTCTGTGAAGTGGTTAAACGTCGGGGTATGGAGGCGATTGCCCTATGGCACAGTGCTCACTTTTAATCTGGGCATAGGAAGGGTACGGGGGGATTGAAGGGTATGGAGTTTGGGGATGCAATACTAACCATTCCCCCCCAAGCAGAGATCTGAGGGTCTCTATAGCCAGCCTGGAGACTACATTGGGCTGCCCCTTGGTGTCCACTTAACAGTGCCCTTGTTAATACGGACACCTGTAGTCTGCTCCTTTAGTTTATTTTATATGCTCTTTATCCACAGCATAGCTTATTCTTCCTCCAACTCCAAGAATGCAGTTCTTTTATATCAGAGGTTGAACTTGGAGCTTCATGCATGTTAGGCAAGTGCTTCCTCATGGAGCCAATAAGGAATTCTTTTTTTTTAGAGGGAGTAATGAAAAAAGAACAACAACAAAATAAAGAATTCTTAAAGTACACCCTTTTAAATGTTTCCATGTTTGCTATGATCTGAGATCGTTGCTTATCAATTTTATATATATGAGTCCACATAATCACAGCAGTCCTGAGGTAGACAAGGCAGATTGCTGCACATTACTGTTGAGGAAAATTCAGAGGCCTGGTGGCATTCTGTGGCCATGCCTCACCTGAGAGCTGGAGTCCATACGTCAGTGTTTCAGCCTATCTTAGGGGCACTGCCATGATGCTCACAGATTTCTTGAGCCCTGTTCCAGACCCACATCATTCGTGAGCACAACTATGTCCTGAGAAGCACTATTCTTACTAATTCCGTTCATGCGCGGGAGACATTGGCTAATCCTGTATCTCTGCCACTACCTTTTAAGTCATGCTTCAGAAGCATTAAGCAAGCCAGGTGTGGTGGTGCACGCCTCTAATCCCAGCACATGGGAGGCTGAGGCAGGAGGATCCTCTTGAGTTCGAGACCAGCCTGGACTACAAAGTGAGCTCAAGGTCAGCCTGAACTGCATAGCGAGACCCTGTCTGAAAAAGACAAAAACAAAAAAAAAACAGATACATTAAGCAGTAATGACATTCTAGAAATGCAAAGTATGGGGAGTGCTGCATCTGTAATTGTACTGCAACAGCCCTAATTCCTTCCAGTGTATTTTCTCTGAAAGGAATCCCTTGCTTGACGTGGTGACGCACGCCTGTAATCCCAGCACTGGGGAGGCTGAGACAGGAGGATCCTTGGGAGTTTGAGACCAGCCTGGGCCATAAAGTGAGCTCAAGGCCAGCCTGAACTGCAGAGCGAGACCCTGTCTCAAAAATAGACAAAAACAAAAACGAAAACAAATGAAAGGAATCCCTTTATTTTGTTCTCACTTGCCATGATCCTTTGGTTCTTCTCTTTGCCCTTTGTGGTCTCTCGCTTTTTAGAAAGGGAATTGCTGCAATGACATTGCGTCACAGTCCCCCATATTCCAGAGCAAGCAGGGGTGCTTGATGATCTTAAAGGTAGAATAAGCTGCAGAACCCAGATGAACCAGTGCCCAGATACACCTGAGCTTACGTGCAGTGCTTATACTGGTTGTACTGGGTTGTAAATTTAGACTCTTGCTTTTGTGTTGTCCTGCCAGACTCTGAGGGTTTTGATGACTGTGCTTTCTGCTCACAGGTGGTTGAACTAAAATTTGGTGGGAAAGATATCCCTGTGACCAGTGCCAACCGCATTGCCTATATCCACCTGGTGGCTGACTACAGGCTGAACAAGCAGATCCGCCCACACTGCCTGGCGTTCCGACAGGGCCTAGCCAATGTCGTCAGCCTGGAGTGGTTGCGGATGTTTGATCAGCAGGAAATTCAGGTACTCTGCCTGCTGACTCTGGGACACAGTTGTCTCAGGAAAATAAGGGCTTTCTTATTAAGAGCTTTTCTAGTCAGGCTGGGTGTGGTGACACACAGCTGTAATCCCAGCTCTTCCAGAGGTGGAGGCAGAAAGAAATGTAATTTTGAGGCCACCCTAGGCAATTTCTTGAGATCCCAATCGCAGAATAAAACCTTAGCCAGGCGTGGTGGCGCACATCTGTGCTTCTAGCACTCAGGAGGCTGAAGCAGGAGTATCAGTGTGATTTTGAGGCCAGCCTGGGCTACATAGTGAATCCAGGCCAGCCTGAAGTAATTAGCGAGGCCTGTCTCCAAAAAAAAGTCATAATTAAAAAAAAAAAAAAATAGCCGGGCATGGTGGCGCGCCATGGTGGCACCTGTAATCCCAGGATTCGGGTGGCTGAGGCAGGAGGATCATTGTGAGTTCGAGGACAGTCTGGGCTACAAAGTGAGTTCAAGACCAGCCTGAACTGCATAGCAAGACCCTGTCTCAAAAAGATCAAAAAATAAAAGTAAAAAAATAAAACCTTAAAGGGGCTGGGCTGTGACTGATTGTTTGCAGAGGGTAGAGTTCCTGCCTAGCACAGAGCTCTGGGTTTTGTTCCCAGTAGCCAGCCAGCCTCTGCGCGCACACCTTGATTTTTACAATTTGAACTTTTTTTCAGGTATTAATTTCTGGTGCACAAGTTCCCATAAGTCTGGAGGACCTAAAATCCTTTACAAACTATTCAGGTATGTTACTCAGCGGTTCCAGTCTGAAGTGCTGAAGGAGGGGCCTCCAATCCCCCGCTGCCCAGGGACTGGTTGTCCCGGAGCCCTGGAGACTGGCAGGCAGCGCACACACGCTGCACCCCCGGCTGGTGAGCTGGGGGTGGGGGTGGAGACCTGGGTTCAAGCAAGTGCTTCGCTAGCCTGCAGCCGTAGGCGTGGTCCCCAGCACCAAGAATGAGTCCATGGATGGAATGAAGCACAGTGAGGGAAGACTGGAAATGGACCACATCAAAATTTTCTTTTTCTACTTAATTTTACTTTTCAATTAAAAACTTTAAAAAAAAAAAAACCACAGGTGGGACAAAGTTTTCAGATGAATTTGTATCCAGAGTGCATGAACACCTCTAAGTGTGTTGATAAGGAACATGCAAAGGTAAAAACCTTGAGTTACGTAACCTCCTCTGTCGGAGTTCTGGCCTGGCCAGGGAGGGCTTTGGGAGATGGGCACAGCATCACTGCCCAGAGCCACAGACCACCACCGAACGGGGTGCACAGGTGCATCTGCCATCTTGGGAGTGTTTCTGACTTTCTTAGGTTTATTTGTAATGAGCTTCATGTATACTTGGTAACAAAAGAGAAAAAATATACCCTTAATACTGGTATTCTAAGCCAGCCACTGTTCTGTTGTCATGTTCACTTGTTTTGTTTTTTTATTATATGTAGTTTATAAGATACTTTGCAAGTTTTGTTTAGCATCAGTATTAAAAATTACTTCACACTGGGGCTGGGGATTTAGCTCAGCTTCAAAGCGCCTGCCTGGCAAGCGCAAGGTCGTGAGTTCAGTTCCCGGTACCAGAGAAAAACCAAAAAAAAAAAAAAGACAAAATTACTTCACACTAGCTGTGGTGGAGCACTTGGGAGGTTGAGACCGGAGGAGCACCACAATTTGAGGCCAGCCCGAGCTACCTGGGAAGGCCCTGTTTAAAATAAATAAAAAGTGATATTAATGCCAGGTGTGGTGGCACACATGTGATCCCGTCTACTGGAAAGGCGGAGGCAGGAGCACTGCAAGTTCAAGTCCAGCCTGAACTGCATAGTGAGACCCTGTCTAAAAAACTGTTTCTTAAAAATAATATGGCATCATGAGTCATGAATCCCTATTGTTAATATATGCCCTGGGCATATTCAAGTGTTGTATATCTCTTAGAAGACACTTAAAATCTATTCTTGGTGGACATGGTGCAGGCCTGTAATCCTAGCACTCAGGAGACTGAGGCAGGAGGATTGTTGTGAGTTAAGACCCGCCTGAGCTACAAAGTGAGCTCAAGGCAAGCCTGAACTGCATAGCAAGACCCAGTCTCTAAAAAGACAAACAAAAAACTGAAAATCTATTCCTAAGTAAAGCAGATCATGTGGATGGGGAGGGGTTTGAATAGACACCCCTCCGAAGACACGGACAATAATGATGCCCAGCATTGCTGATCATCAGGAGAAAGCATATCAAATCAGAACCACAATGAGCTCCACTGTACGTTAAATAGGAATGGCTAGTGCTGGACGAGGTGGAGAAAGTGGGACCTCAGTCATGGCTGTGGAATTATGAAGTGGTGCAGCTGCTGTGCAAAGCAGTTTGGATCTTTGGATCCTCTGCAAACTAACGTGGTCTTAGGGTATGGTTCAGTGGCAGAGCGCTTCGTGTGTCCAAGGCCCTAGATTTGGTCCCTAGCATCACAGGGAAAGAAAGGAAAAGGCCAGGTGTGATTATATATACCTGTAATCCTAGCAGTCTGGGAGCCTGTGGCAGGAGGATCACAAGTTTGAGCCCAACCTGAGCAACTTAACAGTTTAGGCCATCTGAAAAAAAGGGCTTACATGTAGCTCACTGCAAAAGCCCTGGGATCAATTCCCTGTACTCCACACATGGCATCATAAAAAGAGAAAAATCCCAGCACTCAGGCTGAGGCAGGAGGATTGCCATGAGTTCCAGGCCACCCTGGGCTACCTAGTGAGTACCAGGCCAGTCTGAACTACAAAAGAAAAGCCCTGTCTCAAAAGAAAAGCAGGGGGTGGGCGGCGCTGGGGATTTAGCTCAGCAGCACAGCACCTGCCTGGCAAGTGCAAGATCATGAGTTTAATTCCTGGTACTGGGGGGAAAAAAAAAAAAAAAAAAAGGGTGGAAACCTAAACAGAATTCTGTGATCCGGCAACTTGATTCCTGTGTGTGTAAACCTAAAGGAGCTGAAAGCCAGCATACTGTTCCTGAGCAGAACGAGGCAGACACAAAAGGACAGGTGTTGGGTGGTTCAGTTTGTGTGAGTCACTTGGAGTGGCAAGTCCTTGTGCTCCCCAATAGCATGGAGCCCTCAGGGCTACAGAGAGGAGGGGGAGTTCCTGCCTAGAGTAGTAGAGCTCCTGGGAGAAAGGGTGGGAATGGAGGCAGCTCCTCTGAGTTGTACACTTACCATGACTGAAAGGTGAATATTAGTTCTGAATTTACCACAATAAGAAAAAAGAGGGGCTGAGGATGTAGCTCAGCAGCACAGCGCCTGCCTGG
This sequence comes from Chinchilla lanigera, assembly GCF_000276665.1. Taxonomy (NCBI): domain Eukaryota; kingdom Metazoa; phylum Chordata; class Mammalia; order Rodentia; family Chinchillidae; genus Chinchilla; species Chinchilla lanigera. The sequence continues at coordinate 196,107 of NW_004955579.1, forward strand.
CAAGTGCAAGGTCGTGAGTTTGATTCCCGGTACCAGAAAAAAAAAAGCAAAAGGAAAAAGGAAAACTGTACAGGTCCCCCTGTTCTGAGGAACGCTGTTTGTATATTAAACGTCTGGAGATCAGGTTTGCAGAGGCGAACGGTCCATGGTGCCTGTGGGGTCAGAGTAGGATCTCAGAGGAAATGGGAGTATCTAAAACCTGGGCTGTATGAATGGTTGTAAAAGTCTTAATTTGTTAAAAACCACTCTGTGTGTGTGTGTGTGTGTGTGTGTGTGTGTGTGTGTGTGTGTGTGTGTACTTATATGTATGTGTAATTAATCTGTATTGTTGTAAATTAATTTTTACGTGAAGGCAAATAACACCTAAGGTCACATCCCCACTTGATAGTCATAAGTTTGAGAAAATGAAATCAGTCTGACCTTCCCTTTGCCAAGAAATTGTCACGGGTGTTTGCATTACCCTGGGTGCACTGAAAGCAGCTTATACCTTTAATGATCTTAGCTATTCCAGTAAATAGGACTAAAATATTATCATTCATTTTGGTGCCAATTAATGCACTTAGGATATTTTATTGATGTTATTTCTGTAGTGTATTAACAGTGGGGGAACAATATATAGCAATTATTTTAGTTTTAGGAAGCACTTAAGGAGATTAAAAGCTGTAAGTAGCAGATACTACATTTCAGAACAGTGGTCTAATCACTTGTGGGGCTGGTCATTGGCCATGGTCTTTCCCTTATTATCAAAGAGAGGTGATAAAATTAACGTAGACACCAAAATGGTAGTGACCAAATGTATAGCTGTACAGGAATATAAAAACTCCAGTGTCGGCCAGGCGAGGTGACGCACGCCTGTAATCCCAGCACTCGGGAGGCTGAGGCAGGAGGATCGTTGCAAGTTCGAGACCAGCCTGGGCTACAAAGTGAGCTCAAGGGCAGCCTGGACTGCACAGCGAGACCCTGTCTCAAAAAGACAAAAAAAAACCTTCAGTGTTTGTTTCTGAGATTTGTTGGCAAAAGATGAAGCTGTTCGTTGAGGGTGTGCCCAACAGTGGTGTTGATTTCTAACTAACATAGTTCTTAAAAGCCAGGTGACTCGCAGGATGGCCTTCCCTAGTGATGGCCTTGTTAGCCCAGTGCCCCAGCTCTGCCTGTCACCTCCAGGGGACTGGGGTCGAGTGTCCTAGAAATTCCAACCGCACACCGTGCCCTGCCTCACCACAGCTGGCGGAGGCAGACCAGTTCATTGCCTTAAGGTCATTAAGAGAACCCTGCTTTTGCGCACTTGCTTTTAATGCCTGTCTGTTCTTGTGTTCACTGTGTCACAGGAGGGTATTCTGCTGATCATCCTGTCATCAAAATCTTTTGGAGAGTTGTAGAAGGTTTCACTGATGAAGAAAAGCGCAAATTGCTCAAGTTTGTAACAAGTTGCTCTCGGCCCCCTCTCTTGGGTTTTAAGGTACACAATTTCATGCCACTTGCTTCTTTACAAAGTACAAATTAGCTATGGTCTGTATGTCACAGTGACTGGTGGCTCCTTGTGTTGATTTTTTTGGGGGGTTGGGGGGTGCAGAACTGGTCGTCGAACCGGGGATATATCTCAGTGGCACAACACCTGCCTGGTAAGTGCAAGATCCTGGGTTCGATTCCTGGTACTTAAAAAAAAAAAAAAGACTTGGGCATGAAACCCAAGACCTGGCACGTAGCCTTCTGACTTCTGGCGTTCACTCTTGGCGCAATGGCTATGCATTTTGGCCATAGCTACCTGGGGCTGTGGAAGGAGGGACAATCTCAAGGGCAAACCCTGTATGTCCTAAACCCACAGTGCAGCTTGAAGAAGTTGTTTCTGCCCTGACCTGAAAGCGTTGGTCTCGTGTGCGTGAGCAGAAGCCATTGCATTAGTGCATGTTAGCGGTGCATGCCAGGGGTGTTCACTGGGGAGCTGGAGCACGTGTACGACACACCTCTCGTTTCCAATCCCCTCTACCTCCTCCTGTCTTCCCTCCCACTCCCTGACCCCTTCTCCATGTGCAGAGATTCTGCCTGAGCAGAAGTAAATTTTTGTCCTGTTACTCACTTTGTATTGCCTACCTTTATTTTCTTCCGAAAATTAATGTTGATCTCATATAACTTGGCTTATGTTTAGCAGTTAAGCTGCTTGAGGCACATTTAATATTTCCTGTATTCGTGGTAAATTGAAAAGTAGTTGGCCGAAGATACAGCTCAGCAGCACAGTGCCTACCTGGCAAGCACAAAATCATGAGTTCCATTCCCGGTACCAACAAATAAAATAAAAAGTAGTATTTGTCCTGAACTAGGCAGAGTGGCACACATTTTTAATCTCAGCTCTGGGAAGACAGAAACAGGAGGATTCCCTCCAGTGTGAGGCCAGCTTAGGCTGTAACGGCAAGAAGAAACACCAACATGACACCTAGGATTTGAAGGCAGTTTTATTTACATCAATGGGCTCTGATTCAGATCATTCCCAAAATGTCAGGCCCTGATCTGTGGTGGTCTAGGGCCTTAATGGGATAAGCAAGGAGGATGTAACAGCAGCAGAATGGCTTGTCAGTTGGAGATTGGTTCTTGCAATATGCATCATAGTAACCAGCCATTTCTAAGAAACAAAAGTAGCAGGAACTGTAACCAGAACTGTTACCTGGGCAACTAACAAACTGAAATATACTGGTGAGGGGGAGGGGAGTATCTTCTGCTACAGGGTTACATAGTGAAACCCTGTCTCCACAAAGGAAAAAAAACAGTTAAGAGTGTCCAGTGAGCTGGGCATGGTGGTGCATGCTTGTAATCCCAGCACTCTGGAGGCTGAGGCAGGAGGGTAGTTGCAAGTTTGAGACCAGCCGGGGCTACAAAGTAAGCTCAACGCATAGCGAGACCCTGTCTCAAAAAAAAAAAAGTGTTCAGCAGTATAGGAAAATAACAGCTCAGGTAAGCATTGTGCATTGCTTGTGTTTGTGAACCTCACAGGTATGCATTCACCTTCAGCTAAGCTGCACATTTCTGAGTGAAGGTGACTGTAGCTTTCTGCTTGAAAGTTCCATTAAACATGCCAAAAAGTTGCAAGAATTGGGTGGAGGCTCCTGCACCCACTGTGGCCAGTGTTGACCTGGGTGGTACACATTTGGTCTTCTGTCCGCTGCATTCACAGTGACACGTCTGTAATTCCAAGTGAGTGATTTGAGAGTAAATTGGAGACACTGGGCTTTTTATTTCCTAAGTAGTTCACCACATAGTACTTAAAAATAGAAACAGTCTTGGCAAGCATGGAAGCACATGCCTGTAATCCTAATGCTCCGGAACCTGAGGCAGGAGGATCACCATGAGTTCAAGGCCACCCCTGGCTACGAAGTTCAAGGCCAGCTTAGTTACATAGTGAGACCCCCTCTCAGGGAGAAAAAAATAGCAAGTGTCTTAAAAACCACAATGAAAAGGTTACAGTCCATTTGACTATATTTGTGGACTCTCTGGTCCACAATTTGCACATGTCCTGGGACCAGCACCTTCAGTGCTCCTTGAGCTTGCTAGGAGGGGAGAGTGCTTAGCTAGCATGTGCGCGGCCCGACATTTGACCCCAGTGCCACAGAGAAGGAGCTGAGAGAGCAGACAGTTCCCAGCCCCATTAAGCCTGCTGCGTTAAGCCCCTGAGGTGAGTTCAGCTGCACGGCCTCCTCGCCTGTCCTGCAGGTATTCGGGAATGTGCTGAAGTGAACCAGCTGTCTCTTAGTCCCAGCGCAGTCTGTTCTGCCCATTCTGGGTCCAGCCAGAGCTGCACTGGCATCCCATGGACACAGGCAAGGCCCTCGGTGTCGCAGAGCAGCTCCCTCCGCTCCCAAGACTGTGCTCATGACAGAGACCATGTTTGTGCACACGATGTCTGCAGGACGGTCCCAGCTGGGAACAGTCCACGTGTTGTCAGCTGGTAAAGAGGCGCTACACGGGAATCCCGAGGAGCAGCTGCATCGGAACACTGAGGGCATTGTGCCAGTGGGGAGAAGACGGGCACGGCTACGTGCTGCAGAGTGCCGTCTGCATGAATCATAGTCCAGGCTCCCTGGGGCCGGAGGTAGAAGTGGGGTCTGTGAGCGACATGAAATAGCCCAAAGCTGGGTTGTAGGGATGGTGCCGGGAATCTGTGAATTCGCTGCAGTCACCGAGTTGTGCATTTAAATGAGCAAATCTGCAGTAGGCAAATGATACCTTAATTAAGCTGTCCTGGAAATCGCCACTCGTGGTTAGCACAGCACCCAGGCTGTGCCCAAGAACAGCTATGACAAAGCTGTGTGGAGAGGGTACCATGCAGCTGCAGCGCCCCTGTCAGGATGTCAGGTCAGTCAGTGAGGGGGCTGTGGGTATTTAACCTCCGGGCAGGTGACGTCATCTGATGATGTGGTAGGACCAGAACCCCTCCTGGAGGGCCCTCAAGCTGAGAAGAGCCAGCCACATTCACCGGGAGGGTGACAGCACGCATCACAGAACGGTGAGCATTAGTTCAGGGAGGCCGGAACTGCTGCCAGAGACGGAGGCTTTTAGTCTGGCTCGGTGGCCACCATACCACACACTGCGCAGAGGGACCAAGGAAGGCGTCACAGTGCTCCTGGACAGACGCAGAGGCTCCCCTCACCGCCTGCCCGGTGATGCGAACAGTCCTGTGAGTTCTTCCATCTTCGAAGTTTAGTCCCTTGGGAATTTTATCCAGGACATTGACCCTGAGACACAGGCACTAGCACTTTATTTCAGAGCCATGCTGAGGCCAGAGTTGGAAGCCCAGGAGCCTGGAGACCTGCTCTCATCTAACCCACGAGAACCCAGAGGGTTGGGCAGGTCCCGCCCAGCATGGATGCCGCATTAGGACTGATGTCTCAGGCAGGGTGACAAGCATCCCTGAATAGTCCTAACAGACTTGTCATGTCATGGAAGATCCTTTTTTAGAAGCTAGGAAGCAGCCGGGGATATAGCTTCAGTGGCATAAGTGCCTCCCGGGCAAGCACAAGGTCCTGAGTTCGATTCCCACTACCAAAAAAGAACAGAAAAGAAAAGAAACTGAGACGCTAGAAAGCAGACTGGATTTTTTTTTCTCAGTGATCCAGCATGTGAAGTGATTTGTTACCGCTGTTTTGTTAGACTTGGGGTTGGGGAAACCCACCCAGATGGGTGCAGAAGGACCGTGCTGCAGAAGGGCCTTGAGGACCCTGGGGTGCGGGCAGCCCAGGCAGGCAGGCCTCGACTGGACGTCAGGGGGTTCTGTAGTGCCAGGCTATTGAAGAAGGATGGCACCTGCTAAAGCTAATTAAACTTCAGTATGTTTAATGAATGTGATTGTTACAGACAAAAAATCATTAAAGTGCTATAGAAAATTGTTGAGTTACCAGCAGGCCACAGAACAGATTGCTAATTTCTCTCACTCTGAATTAATGCGAATTCTCATTGTACTGCATTTAGTTAGGCACGGGTGGTACCCGGGAACCAGATTCCAGTGAAGAGCCATTTTGTCACTCCTGAGACTCTTCGGAGATGGTGTTAGTGCCATGAAGGAAACATTGAAACGTAGCGTTACTTTGACTGTGTCTAGATGTCCCCCCAAACCCTCATGAAGTCACAGGTGGAGCTTTTTCAGAGGTGGCTGGGTCTAGAGTGTGTGATTGATTCATGGTGCAATACTAGGATTAAGGGTGCTAGAATTAGGGGTGAGTACTTACTAAATCAGTCCATTAACTGCAGCCGAGCATGGTGGCTCACACCTGTAATCCCAGCACTCAGGACCCTGACGCAGGAGATTTGCCCTGGGTTCAGGGCCAGCCTTCACTACATAGTGACACTGTCTGAAGCAAAATCCACTGATTGGTTTGGGACTGCCCTAGACTCAGTAGTCTGGATACAGTGTAAGGGACAGAGAGAGGCTCGTCTTGTCCCTTGCTGGCTTTGCTACCTTCTGCCTGCCATGAACTGCTTCTCCTCTGCGTTGCCCTCTGCCGTGCCACCTTGCCTTGGAGCTGGCCTGCTGTGCACTGAAAGCTGCACAGACTGAGCTCAATAAGCCTTTCCTCCTTTAACTTTGGGCATCGGGTATTTTAGCTCAGCAACGAGAACAGTAGGCTCTGTCTCACAGCACAGAGCCTCAGGCGTCTGTGTGCCGGTGCCCTTGCTGGGAGCACCGGTCGCTGCCCGGACCGTTGCCGTCTCTCACATGAGGCAGCTGCATTTCAGTTTACGTGGGCACTGGAGAGAGCCGTCGGCCCCTGTGCTCAGAATGCTGAGAGTAAATGTAATGCTTGCTACTGCTGGTTCTCCTGGGTCCATGTTTTGACACTGTAGGCCCATTACAAAGAGATTTCTTTCTCCTTTTTCTTTTGTTTTGTACCAGGAATCGAACTCAGGACCTTGCACTTGCCAGGCAGGTGCTGTGCCACTGAGCTAAACCCCCGGCCCTGCCACATTATTTCTTCAAGTTTGTATGCAGCAGTAAGAGGTCCACAAGGTGGGAAGGAGCATTTATGCTCTGCAGCATTCTGTGGGCTGCACCTCCTCGGCTCTGGTCTCGTCGTAACTCACGGTAAATTCCACCCAGAGATGAACCTGTGGACACGCCATCAGCCGCAGGAGCCCACACACAGTGTGTCCGCCCTGTGTGCCCAGGTCCCCACAGGGGAGCCGTGCTCAGCTTCCTGTCTACAGCACGCCCAAAGGGGAGGGCACCACTGTCTGAGGTGCTAGGTTTTTATTGCATATAACAAAATTGACGCAGGGCTGGGGATTTAGCTCAGCGGCTCAGTGCCTGCCTGGCAAGTGTGAGGTCATGAGTTCGATTCCTGGTACTGGAAAAACAAACAAAAAATTGATGGTTTTATCGTAGAAAATGGAAAAACATGGCTAAGGGTAGGAAGGAAGATATCTACAGTCTCTCCTGTTGATTTAGACTTCAGGGTAGCACAGTCGAATCAGGACCTCACGCCTGACAGGCAAATCTCTCCTATTGAGATTGTTGCGCTGTTAATATTCCTGTTTCCTTGTACCAGGGTTTGCGCCCAGGGCCTGCCCAGGGAGCCACATCCCCAGCCCTTTATTTTGTATTTTGAGACTGGGTCTTGATCAACTGCTGTTGCCCAGGATAGCTCAAACTTGGCAATCCTCATGGCCCAGCCTCCTGGACTCCTGGGATGACGGGTGTGCACTGCCGTGCCCGCCTGCTGGTGGCTGGAAAGTGGAGTTTGCCCTACTCCTGCTTGCAGCACTTGGGCACACTGCCTAGGTTCCGCCCTCAGCACTGCTGTCTCAAAAGTCTTTCCCCGCAGGCCGGGACGGGGCAGGTGAAGGGCACAGTGCTCAGTGTTGGAGGAGAGTGCAGGAGTCACCTTTCTCGCAGCTTGCACCGACAGCCTGCAACTCCGGATGCTCACGTGTGGAGGAAGGTGCAGGTGCTGGCAATCCGTGACCAGTCGAGGTCCACACGAAGCGAGCACATACTGCCCCGCAGCCAGTCTGTGCCGCAGTGGGCCTGACTGTGCCCAGGTGACTCACTGAGTCCTTGTAAAATGCTGAGACAGCCCCTCAATAACCATAGTCATGCTGCTGCACGGGTAGGATGCTGGGCCGCCTCAGGAAAGAAGGGGAACCAAGGTAGGGCAGAGTCACCAAGACCCATCACCACCAACAACCACACATGCGGGCTCTGAGCCACGCCGTGGCCTGACATTGGACTGGAAGCGTGGAGGGAGTGCGTGCTTCCTGGTCTTGGGACTAGACCTCCGTGTGAGCATGTCTAAGCCACCAGGAGGGCCTGTTGCTCCTGGCAGGGACCTGGGAATCCACAAAATGGAGATGAGCATTTTTACATGGCACCTAGGGCCGGGGATATAGCTCAGCAGTACAGTCGCCTGCCCAGCAACTGCCCAGCAAGCACAAGGTCCTGAGTTCAGTTCTTGGTACCCAAAAAAAAAAGAAATACATGGCACCTAAACAACCAGGATATCGTCCCACACCTTGGGAGGGGCAGTGCTTGGGACCTGCCTTTCACATTGCCCTCGCTCCCACTCACCTGCCCTCCTTCCCTGCTGCTCGTGGTTGGCACAGAAAAACCCCATCTTAGGGGCTGGGGATTTAGCTCAGCGGCAAAAAGTGCCTGCCTGGCAAGCACAAGGTCGTGAGTTCGGTTCCCGGTACCGGAGAAAAACCAAAAACCAAAAAAAAAAAAAAAGAAGAGCCCCATCTTCTCTGGTGTGGCTGCTGCAGCTCTGTAATCTGTCCCATCCCGGTCCCCTCCCTCTGTTTCACCTTGTCATTTTATAGAGGAGGTGCCAGGGCAGTGCTCTGTATATCTCATCATCTGGTAGCAGTCCCTCAGAGTCCAGACTTGGATTCCCCTGTCGGCCTCAGCCCTGCCTAGGTAACGTCCTGCCAGCCTTCCCAGGACCTGCAGGGAAGCCCCGCCCACCAGTCGTCTGAGGTGCTTGGTTCCCCCAGGCTCAGCTGCCTAGGCCCAGGTGCTGCCCATGGGTACATGTGGCCCCTACCAGCTTTGCTTTTCACTCATCCTGTGAAACAGCCATCGTTAAGTGTGTCCTTCTGTCATTTATTAGCTGAAGCTTGGCACAGAAAAGATAGAATGAATAGAAAGACGGGGTGATAGACACCAGAGTAACAGACTCAGTCTCCAGGGTGGGGCGAGGCTGCTGTGTCTGCCGTGGGCGTCAGAGGGTTCCTTTCCTGTCGCTGGCAGCTGAGCTGAGACCCCAGGACGGGTGCTGGGTCGCACCATTGCGTCCCCTCCAGGTTGGGCTCACAGGACAGGAGTGACTCCAGCAGAGCAGCTGTCTTACATGCAAGAGGTCTGGGGTTACGTCCCCAGCGCTGCAGAGCAATGGACTTAGGCTCACAGTGTTTCTGCTTTGATTTCATGTTTGGTCTCTTTTATCCAGAGATACTCAGGGTGCCCGTTAGCTCACAGGCTTGGCCGAGGGTCAGGTTAAGAGGAGGGTCTTAGGTTAAGTTGGGTCTTTTAACAGTAACTGTAGGCTGGGGATATAGCTCAGCAGCACCAGCACCTGCCTGGCAAGTGCAAGGTCCTGAGTTTGATTTCCGGTACCCCCCCAAAAAAATGAGTAGTTATAGAATAGTTACCATGGTTCTGTAATCGCTTTAGAGCAAGACTGATAATTTTGCTGAGTGTGGCGGCTTTCAGTATCAAGAAGTCACTTTTTTCTCTCATTCCACTCAGTCGTCCATCGCAGCACCACATTGGCTCCACCCTGCCCTGTCCTCTCACCCCCATTTTGACAGAAGCAAACACAAAGGCCAGCTCTTTACCCTGGCACCTTCTAAAAACTGTCTTTAAAAGTCCAGAAACACCGGGTGTGGTGGCACCTGCCTGTATTCCCAGCACTCGGGACGCTGAGGCAGGAGGATCATTGCAAGCTCGAGACCAGCCTGGGCTACAAAGTGAGCTCAAGGCCAGTCTGAACTGCATAGCGAGAACCTGCCTCAAAAAGACAAAAGATAAATAAATAAAAAATTTTTAAAGACAAAAAAAAAAAAAAGCCCAGGAAATGGCGAAATTGGCCAGACGTGGTGGCGCACACCTCTGATCTCAGCACTTGGGAGGCTGAAGAAGGAGGATTGCTGTGAGTTTGAGGCCGGCCTGGACTATATAGCGAGACCTGTCTCAAAACAAAACAACCCGAAACCCTCAGAGGCCCCGGCCAGTGGAACATTGCTTCCCCAGGCAGGGCTGTGTGCTTTCCTCTGTCCCAGCACCTGGGTGTGCAGTGGCTCAGCTGCTCTCAGCACAGGGGGAGTCCTGGGCTGCATGCTCCCGTGATGCCAGTGTCCTGTGCCCCTGTTTTCTAGGAGCTGTACCCTGCGTTTTGCATTCACAACGGGGGCTCCGACCTGGAGCGGCTGCCCACAGCCAGCACCTGTATGAACCTGCTGAAGCTGCCCGAGTTCTACGACGAGACGCTCCTGCGCAGCAAGCTGCTCTATGCCATTGAGTGTGCGGCTGGCTTCGAGCTGAGCTGAGCTGAGCCGAGCCGAGCCGAGCCGAGCCGCCAGGCACCCTGGGCCGACCAGACTGCACCGCCTGCTCCACTGCGCGCTCAGCGCTCCCAGGCACCCACTTCTTCCCGGCCCCGCCCTCATCGCTCTAGGTGGTGGTATTACACGCGGCCATGTTCAGGTGCGCGTTGCTTCCCGGTAACCTAAGTAACTGTTAGGCGCCGTGTGGCTGGTCAGTAGCTTTGCCAAGAAGAGCAGTTTTAGCCCAGTGGCAGCGCCGTGAAATTAGCCAAAGATGAAGCTGTAGCTCTGTTGGCCCGGAGCGGGTCCGCCTGGCCGCAGCCACACAGCCCTCAGCACAGCCTGAGTCTCAGCACACTCTGCCCGTGCGCTCAATGGTTTACAGGCCTGGTTGGTAGTACTGAAGGCGTTTCATCCTGCTGCCTTGGCCCGAAGTGGTTGGGTTTGGAGAACAGATAATAGGAGTGTTACTTCGTGCTGTTTAAGCCATTTCCCCAGGCGGGACTAGCATGCTTGTGTCCACGTCACGTCGACCTGCCTTGTGACGGCTTGGATGTTGCTGTGTGGGGTGTGGTGCTGCCTCACTCCTCGCTTGTCTTCAGCTCCACTCTTCCTGGAGAGCTCCTGGGAGGCAGAAGAGGGTCCCGCGCCGTGCATGCGTGTCACCTGCAGTGAGTGGCCGCCGGGGAGAGGAGTTGCTGCAGCTTCTATTAAAGTCGTTTGAACCAAAGTGGTGGGCTGCATCTGTCCATCACCACAACCCTTGCTGGCCGGGCCACGCCACGCCGCCCCCTCCTGGGCACCCTGGGGTAACACGTGGGCCCTTGGTGCCCTCTACCCCAAACTGCTGCTTAGACACAAGGACAGTGTCCCCGGCGCATTGGGGCTGGGGGTGCTGGGTGATTCTCACGTAGGCACTTTATTGGGACCTGACGCGTCGCGGGGCGACTTCAGCTTCTGCAGGCAGCCAGCAGGCAGGAGCGCCAGCTGTGGCTCGGAGCATGCGGTGTGGACCACACGCGCGGACACTGGAGGAGGACCCCAGCCTGACCTTGCCACGCCTGGTGTCGCGTGGCAGGGTCCTGGGGCTGCTATAGGTTTCACCAGAACTAGCAATATACTTCTCAGTGTGCAGAAACTGATGACACTTTTACGACAATGACCATTAAAACAAATGTATAATTTCTTAATTTGAAAATAAATTAAGTGTTTAAATGCTATTTATAGTCTTGATATACAGAAATAAATAGTGTTTATCTGGTTTTATTTTTACTTTCTGCTGTTTATGTTGAACATTCTGTATCTTCTTACTAGTTGATTCGTGTATTTTGGCATCAGTATTTTCAAAGTGAAGTGTCTGAGACTGAAGAGAAATGGGCAGTTATGCTTACATTTCGTTGTCCCTTACGTATTTATTTGTGTGTTCGAATGGCTGAGTACTTGGGTTAAAATTTCTCCTGGACTCCTGCCCCAGGCCACTCACTGGTCGCATTCTGCTGTAGTGACACCAGGCTTCCGCAAGGTGACAGGCCTGTCACGGGCATCTGGGGCCGAGCCATCCGCACAGGCTGAGGACAGCCGCACCTGCTCTCGAGGGCGCCCCCTGGGTGGTTCAGCATTAGGCTGTTGAGGAGAATGCCTCCTAGGGGAGAACGTTGTTCGCCCTACTCTGCACCTGCTCTACGTGCAGGCCTGCCCGTTGGCCTTGGTATTCGAGGCGCTCCTCAGGAGCGGCCACCTGCAAGGGCCGTGCCTGGGGCCGTCGGTGTGCACAGGCCGCAGTCAGACCACGGCCCACGGCCCACGGCAGAAGCTGCTCCCCTCGCCGTGCTGCGTCAGAGCATGTCCAGGCCGTGCGCGCGGAGCCTGGGGGCGCAGGGAGGGCTCTGTGGGCAGCCTAATGCAGTGTGTGCGCTTTCTCAGACCTCAGAGAAAAATTAGCAGCGTGAAATAAAGGCGTAAGTGATTAAAATGAAACAAAACTCGGGCACTCTTTCTGGTTCTGCGCTGCATGTAAGAGAGCATGCCGTCAGCCCAGCGCCTGTGCCAGCACGGGGCTCCCGCACACGCTCACTCCCCGCTGGGTACCCCATCTCAAAGAAGGGCAGGGATGAGGCGCATTACTCCCTGGGTTCAGCCTCCGTACCAAGCAGTGAAGCTGCCTCCCCCACAGCAAAGCCCGGACTGGTGTGCCGCTCGGTGGTTGCCTACGTGACTCCGGACCTGGGTTCCATCCTTGGCCCTGCAAAACCGGAAAGAGCCCGGCCCTGACTCTTCAGTTCTTGGGCAAGAGGAAGCTACCGAAGAACGAGGGGAGCCCCCCGAGTGGCCCCTCATTCTAGTGTTCTGCCGAGTCCCGATTTCCCTCTGTTTTTGAAGGACATGTCCCACGGCTCGGGGCTGCTTGGGCTCCGGACAGCCCAGGAGGCTCTGCCCGGCAGACACTCGTCCCCAGCCTGTCGCTGTTGGCGAGGGTCCACACACACCGGCCCTGCAGTCAGGTGAGAGCCACCACGGGCATCAGTGGCGGGAGTTCCAGCTCTGCACCATGCCAGCCCTGCGCCTCCTGACCTGCCAGGACTGGGGACAGCAGCCAGGCAACCTGTGGGGTGCCCACCTGAGCACCCGGAGCTGTCCTGCCTCCTGGACTCGGCACTAGGCAGCAGCCAGTGGCACTGATTACACCCCGGGCCTTTGCCCTGCGCTGTCTGCGGCCACCACCACACCCTCCGCCTTTTTTGAGACAGGGTCTCACTAAGGTGCCCAGCCTAGGCTCAGACTTGCTGTTCTCAGCTCCCTGAGTGCTGAACTTGTGGGTGAGGGCGTCCGCGCGTAGCTGGGAAGACTGTTTCTCAGAGAATTAGCGTGGTGTGTGCAGAGCTTCCTGTGGCCACCGTCACAGCTTGCCACAAGCTGGCTGGCCCGAAGCAGCAGCATTTGTTGTGCAGGCCAGTGTCGGAAGCGCAGGGGTCTGGGCCCCACTCCCTCCGCTGCTCCAAGGAGACCGTCCAGTGCTTGCTGCGCCCTCTGGTGGCCTCGACCCAGTCCCTGCCTTCGCGCTGCCTCTCCCCGGACAGCTGTGCCTTGGAACTAGGACTCACCCAGACCACCCAGAATGGTGGCCCAGCCCTCAGGGTCTGCCAGGTACATCTGCAGAGTGTTCTCCCCAGTAGAGCGACGCTCTCAAGCCCTGGCTGCGAATGTGGCCGTCCCGGAGGTGCCCAGGCCTCTGCGTGTGCTGGGCTGGTGCCCAGGGCCCCTCCTGCTGTCTGCGGGCTGGACCGTGGCCACCGTCGCCTTGCCACGCGGCCCCCAGGCCCCACACCGAAGGTCCTCATGAGCAGCGCTCCGTGACTTGGATCACAGTCCCTAATGCGTTTTTTGTCCCTGCCACCCACACCTGCCGACGGGCCGCTGCCTGTCCTGTCGCTGTGCCCGGCAGCTCCGCGCACAGTGCCCCTTGCCACCTCGTGTCTTTTGTGGCACTGCTGTCCGTCTCACGCACACTGTATCTGCCCGTTCCCCTGTCCTGCAGGTCGCTCGGTGCTGTGGGGTCTCGGTGTGCTGACGGGCGTCACAGGTGCTTGCAGGAAGCAGTGGCGCTGTCCCTGGAGAGCTTGGTAACCAAGCTCGATCCGGTGAGTGCCCGGACTGCTGCTGCTTTGGCTCTTCTGCCCGGGCTCTGCGTTCCCTGTTGGGCGGGGCAGTGCCACCTGGTGGCCCTAGCGGGACATTGCAGTTGGACTACATCTGTAAAATGTTCGCCTGCTTCTCGGTCCACAGCACCCATCTGTGCCTTGGTCATGGGGTGGCTGTGAAAACAGCGGGAAGGCCGCTGCTCCAGTCCTGTGGCCTTAGCTCCTGGGCCTGGAGGAAGAGCGGAACGAGGACCTGTGTCCCATGTCACATGCGCCATGTCCCGGAGGGGCCTGTGATCCTAACGCCCTGGGAGGCCCAGGCAGGAGAGTTGCAAGCTTGTCGGGCAACTTAGTGAGACCCTGCCCCCAAGTAAAGTTTTTAAAAAGGGATGGGGCCGGGCATGGTGGCGCATGCCTGTAATCCCAGCACTCGGGAGGCTGAGACAGGAGGATCGTTGTGAGTTCGAGGCCAGCCTGGGCTACAAAGTGAGCTCAAGGCCAGCCTGAACTGCATAGCGAGACCCTGTCTCAAAAAAAGACAAAACCCAAAAAGACAAAACAAAGGGGCTGTAGCTCAGTGAGAAGACCCTGGGTCCCATCCTCAGTCACACACACCCCTTCCCGGGGGGAACGCACAGTGCCTGTGGCAGTGGCGGAGACGGGGAGGGGAGGGACGCTGACCGAAGCGGCTGGGGCTGGGGTGGTGGCTGTACAGCTGTGTAAAGCAGCGACTTGACAGTACGTGAGTTGTGTCTCCATCAGCCTGCGCCTGCAAGCCCCGTTACTGCGCCCCGTTACTGCGCCCCGTTACTGCGCGTTGGTGAGGTGGGGTCCCGAGGTGAGGGTGCAGCCGACCTGCCTGGGCCGGCTGAGCCCCTGCCCCGGCCTCTGCCTGCATGTTGGCTCTGTGTGCTCTGCTGAGGTTGGCCCCCCTTGTTGCGTTCTCACGGGGCCTTGGCGTAGGACAGCACTTTCGACAAGGGATGCCACCAGAACTTGGGGATCCCCCTTGTCCCCCAGCCACCTCCCAGAGGCCCACATTTTAGAAGCAGGGCCTTGGGGTCCACAGATGAGAGCCACCCCAGCAGGCTGGATGCTGCGTTGAGGGGAAGCCGAGTCACCACGGGGAAACAGCATCACACAGCCTGGGCTCTTGGTGACACGGCGGGGGGCGGGGGGGGTGCTCAACCCGAAGGCAGGGCTGGCAGGACAGCCTGCAGAAGCTTGGCCTGCTGTGGCCCTTGGTGGGTGATTCTGGGGTTTTCCTGAGTACCTTGACTTTTCTGTGGTGCTCAGGGTCTTGCTGGTTTCTGTCACTACCGTCACAGATGGCCATGCAGAGAGCTAAACAGCAGCACATAATCCCAGCACTCGAGAGGCTGAGGCAGGAGGGTTCTGAGTTCTAAGCCAGCCTGGGCTGCATAGTGAGACCATGTCTCAAAAAAACAGCTCTCTTTGCCGGGGATATAGCTCAGCAGCACAGCGCCTGCCTGGCAAGCGCAAGGTTGTGAGTCTGATTCCCGTTACCAAACAAAAAATAAAAAAACAGCTCTCTGTTCCTCCCTTTTTGCACTTGTTGCTTTTGCTGTTTTCTGCCACCGTGAACTGTAGCCCTCTGCCATGTGCCACCCTGCCTTGAAGCCAGCCAAGGATGAACTGAAACCTGCATAGACTGTGAGCTAAATAAACCTTTTCTTCCCTAAAAAAAAGAAAAAAAAAAAAAAAAACACTAAAAACAGCACAGGGAGCTGGGCGTGGTCATGCACACCTGTAATCCCAGCACTAGGGAGGCTGAGGCAGGAGGATCGTCACGAGTTCAAGACCAGCCTGGGCTACAAAGTGAGCTCAAGGCCAGTCTGAACTGCATAGTGAGACCAAGACCCTGCCTCAAAAAGAGGAAAAAAAAACAAAAAAAAAACCACTTGGGGCCCCACCCGCTACAGTGTGGAGCCAGGGTCCCCTGCAGCCGGGCCTGCTTCCCAGCCCATGGGAGTTTCTGTGTGCAGAGCACCCTGTGACCTGTCTGAGGGGACCCGGAGCTGAGCGTGCGCTCCGTTGCCCGCAGTCCCTTTGGGGCTGGGGGCATCACAGTCCCTCCAGCCCACGCTCCGCTGACTGCGACCGCACAGGCCCGGGCCCACCTCGAAGCTCGGACAGAGCTGGCCACACCAGGTGTGCCGTCACACCCCCTCCAGCACCCTCGGAAACGGCTCGCCCACAGCCACGGCAGCACACGCTGGTGCTTCCTGTGGCCTCATGCAGAACAGCCGCGCGCCGCCGTCACACAGGCCTGTCACACACACCGTCGCTGCTGCCTCCTCCATGCATGCGGGGTGTCCCGCGCAGCCCTGGGGTTCCCCAGGATGAGGACCATAAGTGCCCATCAAGGCAAAGCCTGTACTGCATACTTTGGGTGTTTTTAAAAAGGAAGTGTATCCGGGTGTCGTGGCACACGCCTGTAATCCCAATACTCGGGAGGCTGAGGCAGGAGCATCACTGCCAGTTCAAGGCCACCCTGAACTGCATAGTGAAACCCTCCCTCACAAAGAGAAAAAAAAATAAAAATAAAAAGCTCTTTTCTGAGGAGGCCGCACCTGTCTACACAGCCTAGGACATCGGATTCCGGATCGTGCTGGTAGCCAGGGAGATGTCCGGGAAGGTCATACGGTTATAGGAGGCAGCTTGTCAGCTGGGCTGAATCATCTGGCTGTGCAGGCACTTGAGGGCTCAGGGTGTCTCGTGCAGCCTCTGGGAGACGCCAGCAGCGCGACCTCGGGCGTGCGCCGTGCTGCAATGCAGCCCCTCTGCCCGCAGGGGGCACCCTCGCGGAGTTCCCTGCAGGGACACAGGAAGCTGGTGAGCATTCCCAGCAGAACTTCACCGTAAGGAACGCCTGGAACCACCGTGACCACTGGGAGAATACACGGCCTCCGAAGCCACAGCAAATGGAAAACCCCGGAGATGCAATGTGTAGTGGTGGTCCTCCCAGCACTCTGGAAGGCTGAAGCAGGAGGATTGCGAGGACTGATTGCAGGAGGTTTGACCCAGCCTGGGCAATTGAATGCGACCCTGTCTCAGAATTACAGAGGACTGAGGGTGTAGCTCAGGGCAGAGATCTGGGTTTGACCCCCAGTATTAGAGCAGCGGCCGAGGTCTCGGCGGTGTGTGAGACAGGGCAGGAAGGCGGGTGCTGTGGCCGCTGCCCACTTGAGCCAGGTCTTCAGGTTTGAGGTTCAGCAACAGTTTCCCTGCAGTGGGCCTTCACGAGCCGGAGAGGAGCACCGAGCGTGGGTGGAGAGGCAGAGTCGGGCAGCTCCCCCTGGCCCCGCCCCTGCCCTGTGCCCTGTGAGGAGCAGCGAGGTCAGCTGGTGTCACCCCAGAGCTGCCGGCAGAATTCCGGGCCTTTCCCAGTGCCGTGCTCACCGGCTCGAGTCGCCTCTCCCTTCTTCACACTGCGGCTTCTGGGTCGGAGAGAAAGGCCCGTTGCTGTGCCCGTGCCCCGTGCCCGTCACAGCCCCACACTGCTCGGCGCCCGGGCACAGGCGGGACCCTGGCCCTTGCTGCCCAGGGCCTGAGCGCCTGAGCCGGCCTGGTGCACGCGGGGGTCCTTGGTGTCCTGCCCACCCACTGCTGCCCCGGCCACCCCGCCAGGGCGCCTGTGCGGGGAGAAGGGTTGAGGCCGTCTGGGACCCAGGGGCCCTGTGGTGGAGGGAGGCGCCCTCCACCTACCTCACTGTCACGGTGCCCCTGAGATCGCCATGAGGCGCGCCCATGGGACAGAGGCAGGTGCCCAGGACTGACAAGGCAGGAACAGTGCTCTCCACGCTGGGGCCCCTCCTTCAGCATTTGGGGACCCCAGGTCTGGGAGGAGGCCCTGTGACTGGGGTCCCACCTCTCCTCCAGGCCCTCCGTACCTGCCCCTGGGCTCCACCAGCCTTGTGCCCGCCGGTGTTCTGGAGCCCAGGCAGTGGTGCCCACGGAAAGAGGCCGTTGTCCCTCCCATGCCCCACCCTCACAGGCTACCCAGTGCTGTGTGCATCTCCGTGTAGCCAATAGGACGCGGCCTCCTGCTGGCCTGGCATTCCCTGGGTGTCTCATGTCAACCCGGGCACGGGGTGACCAGTCCTTTCTGCACGGCTCAGTGTGGGCAGGGCCAACCGGGGCAGAGTTGCGGCCCTGGCCCAGCTCCCCTGTACCTCAGGAGGGTCTGGGCACCCAGAAGGACGAGCTGCCCGGGCAGCACCGGGTCCCACCTGCCTGGCGCGTCTCAGCTTTCCCCGGTCCTGGGGACATTTCTGCCCCGGCGGTGTCCCGGAGGAGTCTGGTGAGCAGTGGTTGACACTGCAGCCCCACAGCTGGCACACGGGCACATGCTCCCTGAAGCATGTCCTGACTGCAGGGGCGCTGGTCAGTGCCCTTAGGGTGACAGCCACCAAGGAGCCCCACAGCTCTCTGACCTCAGGCAGCACTGTGCCTCAGTTTCCCTCCGTACATGGCAACGAATGCCCACCTTGCAGGCTTGCTGTGAGGACCCTGAGCGGCTGCACACAGCAGCTTCCCTATCACAGAGAAGGGACCCCGCACCTGGCCTGAGGCGAGAGGGCACCCTTCAGCTTGCAGGGGCCTCCCGGCACCCCTTGGGAGATCAGGGCTGTGGGCCCTGCGGAACAGCCATAGTAACAACAGCTAATAGTAACAAGATCATTTTCACAGTGCTGGACCTGGGACCAGGGCCTGTGCAAGCACTGTACTCCTGAACTGAAGCCCCAGCCCCCAAAGGTAGAAAAGAGCCGGCGTGGGGCGCACACCTATAATCCGGGAGGCTGAGGCAGTAGGATCACCATGAGTTTGAGGCCAGCCAAACTTCATAGGGAGACCCTGTTCCCAAAAACAACAGAAATGAAGTAGAATACATCCCGCCCCGTGCTGGAGCATCTCCTTTTCTTTAAATACTTCCGAGAGTTTTGAAGCTCTCTCATTCATCACAGAGTTAAGGGGTAGGTGCAGCGCAGTGTTGGAGCCCTCACCCAGCGTGGACCAGGCCCCGGCTCCCGTCCCCAGCACCAAAACACTGTTGTGTTTACTGAGGAGCACGCTTACTGCCACGAGTGAGGACCAGAGACCTCGGCTGGGGGTCGCCGACCAGGGCTGCACCCGCTCCAGGCCAGGGCTCAGTCTCCGGGCCGCAGTGCCTCGCCTCGGGACCTGCGCCGCCTCCGAGGCCTGGACCCCGCACACCTTTCCTTGCGCTGCTTCTGATCACGCAGGGCTTGCGGAGAGGCCTGCACCTGTGAATGTGAAATCTTTCCCTTAAATTCTTACACTTGTTAAACTCTTCCAGAACTGCAGTCCTTCCCCTGTGTATTTTTTCTCCATTTTATGCAATACGAGGGATTGAACCCAGGACCCTCACACTGAGCTACATTCCCAGCCCACTCACTCATTCACACATTTTTAGTTATGAAACAGGATCTCACTAAATTGCTGAATTGGGGCTGGGGGTTTAGCTCAGTGGCGGAGCGCCTGCCTGGCAAATGTGAGGTCCTAAGTTCGATTCCCAGTACCCAAAAAAATTATAAAGAAATCACTGAATTGTCCAGACTGAGCTCCAACTTGTATTCCTCCTGCCTCAGCCTCCCTGTCTGCTATTATAGGTGTGTGCCACCATATCTGTCTCTTTTTCCTGTGTTTGCTTTTTTCCTGTTTTACCACTTTCCCAACTGACTTGCCCGGAATTTGGAGACTCAGACATGGGTGAGAAACCAGCCGTGTGCAGGGCAGGGCGCTGAGAAGCCCTCTCCACCCAGTGCCCGAGGGCGTCCACGCTTAGGCGCCGACGCATTCGGGACTGGCAGAGGGCAAGGCCGAGTGAGCTGGCAGCCAGGTCCCTCCTGCAGGGGCTGCAGTACAGGGCTCCGTGGGGACCAGCTGCTGGGCCTGTGGTGATGTCACAAGTTCTGTTTCTGCGTAGTTTTCATTCAACAATAGGAGAACATTTAGGCTCTGTCAGTACTGAGTAGAGACCCTGACCATGGCCTGGATTCTCTCTTTCTATGGACGAGGCTTTTATTAGCACATTAATTCTCCTTGGGGAGGCGGCCTGAGCTGTCTCTGAGGTGCCCAGAGACCCGAGGTCTGTCCCCCCCAAAGCCCTGGGTCACACTGTCCAGCAAAGACATGGAGGCTCACGTCCCCACCCTGACCTGTCCATCCTGGACAGGATGCGGCCCCTCCCCACCCCAGCCTGCCGCTGCTTGGCTTCTGGCCTCTGGGAGAAACCCCAGCTCACAGTGGTAGACAGGCCCGCACAGTGCCCAGCATGCGCGTGCGTCCTGCCAGGAGCCCAGGGGGTGACGCTCAGCCCTGGTGCCAGGTCCCTGGGAGGCCTTGGGTTCAGCCCTTTGCCACCATGCATGACACTGGGGATGTGGCTCCTGAGACACAGCGGTTGCCCGGGGTCCCACCAGGACGAACCGCTGCGTGGCCATCTGGGTGGGGCACCGCCGGAGGCAGGGCTGGCGCAGACTGCAGGGCACCTCTGTCTCTGCGGCGGACGGACGGGGCGCATGGCCGCCTGAGCTGGTCTGCAGCTGGGGTAGCCAGGCCCTGAGCGCCAGTGTGGGCCCGGGCAGGACAGACAGGGTGGGCCCAGACGCAGATGCCAGGCGGCCTGTGTCCAGAGTTGCACCGCCCAGGGTGAGGCCGGCTTCGAGGCGGGCCGGAGCAGGCTCTGGCGGAGCTGCGAGTCGCAGGGCAGAGGGAGCGGGCCGTCTGCCTGCCCGGTGCCTGCCCTCGGGGTTCCCCTGGGAGGTCGCGGGGCGCCTGACCTGCTCTCCCGGAGAGCCCGGCTCCTGGCTCCGCGGGCGGGGCGGGCTCAGCTGGTCGGGCTGGCCGGTGACTGAGAGCCCGGCCCAGGGCGGGGCTGTGGGACGCGGGGCCTCGGGTACAGCGGTCCTGACCACACAGCACAGCACACGCACACCACGCCACACCTGCCACCTCAGACACCGTGCCACGTCACGCAACACCACACACACACACCACACACACACCACACACACCACACCTGCCACGTCAGACAGCACACACCGCGCCACACTAGGTGTTACCAGAGGAGAAAGCCCCAAGGGGCCCCCAACCTCTGGAAAGTCAGGAACTCTTCACCTTTTGTACATTTTTATTTTTTTGCAGTGCTGCAGATGTTGCCAGGGCTCTGCGATGAGGCATGGGCTTGGCCACCGTGCTGCCCCCAGGTCCTTGGGCACGTTGTAAAGTCTGCGGGAGCAGCCCGCACGCCTCTCTTCTGTGGGCGTGCAGTGTTCGTGCAGGATACTTGCTGGTGTGGGAGTGTCCAGATCCCAGGGCTCAGCTGCCTCCCCTGGGGCCGCCTGGAGCCCAAGGAGGATAGTGGCCCCCTGGCGGATGCAGCAGAACCCAGAACGGTGCCAGGGAGGGAGCCCAGGGCCGCCCCAAAGGACTAGTGCTGCCCCTGCCCGCAGAAGCACTGGCCACGCGGCTCCACAGAGCCCCTGGGGCCTCGAGGTCCCGCCTTGGCTCCTGGCGTCTGCGGGCAGCATTGTCCAAGGTCACCCCCAGGCGCTTCGGAAAGCAGCGCACTCACCAGGGGAGAGTAGCCGGACGGGACCAGGCGGCCCCCAGTGGGAGCCACTTCTCGGTCCCTGGTCCTTGTAGCTTCAGACCTCACCTTCCGACCCAAGGACTCCGTGCCACCCTCCCATGCCACTCCAGAAAGGGCGGGGCTGGGGATTTAGCTCAGCGGCAAAAAGCGCCTGCCTGGCAAGTGCAAAGTCGTGAGTTCGATTCCTGGTACCGGAAGAAAAACAAAAAAAAAAACAAAACAGAAATGTCCATGTCACGCAGAGAGTCCCAGGTGGCTGCTGGTGGCGTCCCGGCGGCTTCTCCAACGTGATCACAGTCGCTCACCATCCCTCTCCCTCCCCAGAGCGGAGAGCCTTGTGTCCTCAGCCCTGGGGTCCCCATCATGCCAGGTCAGGACCCACCCAGTGGGCCTCAGTTCCTCTTAATGCCCTCTTTTTTTTTGCCCTTTTTTTTTTTTTTTTTTTTTTGGCTTTTTTCCGGTACCAGGAATTGAACTCACAATCTTGTGCTAGCCAGGCAGGTGCTGTGCCGCTGAGCTAAGTCCCCAGCCACCTTTTTTGCCTTTTTGAAACAGGGTCTCCCTATGCACTTCAGGCTGGACTTAAACTCACTTTGTAGCCCTGGGTGGCCTCGAACTCACAACAATTCTCCTGCCTCAGCCTCCTGAGTGCCAGGATTACAGGCGTGTGCCACCATTCCTGGCTCATAATACCATCTTGAAAGGCCCTGTCATGCCAGGCATGGTGGTGCACACCTATAATCCTGGCACTTAGGAGGCTGAGACAGGAGGATTGCTGTCAGTTCCAGGCCAGCCTGGGCTACACAAGTGAGTCCAAGGCCAGCCTGAACTGTATAGTCAGACCCTGTCTCAAAAAGACAAACAAGACAAGCAAAGCCCTATCTCCAACTCCAGGAATATTCGAGGTCTTAGGGCTCAGCATGTGGATTGGGGAGACACAATCAGCCCGACAGGGCCCTGGGGACAGTTTAAGAATCTTTGGCCTAAGAGAGAACATGGTTCAGCCCTCTCCAACGTGGCATCTCTCAGCAAAGATGCTGAGTGCTACTGTTGGGAACGGGGCCACCTCGAACCTCTCAGAACCCAGAGATGGACAGACGGACGGGGGCTCCTGTGTCTGCTTGGGTTGGCACCAGCAGGCAGGGCTCTGCCCGGTGGAGCCACGAGACAGCCCTGGTTCCTCTCCTCTGTCTAGTCCGGGTCTTATGCTCAGTGTTACCTGGCTTCTCTCTCCAGGGTTTAACCCGCATGGTTCCTGGGAGGAACTCGGTGTGGACGTCTGCTCCGCGGTGCCAGGCCCTACCCAGTCCCCAGCACTGTAAACACTGGCTTCCACCCAGGTGCAGAGCTCTAAGGGGTCAGCCGGGCACTGACCCCCGTGTATCACAGGCCCAGGCTTGGCCACAGGACTGCGGGGCAAGTAGGGAGTGTGGTCTACATCCCATGTGCAGGGTGGGCAGCAGGCTGAGGCAGCAGCTCCAGGGCACAGAATACCCCTGCGCAGCCAGGATGCATGTTGGTGGGGGTTGTTTGCTCGTTTCTGGCTTTGTTTTGCGGTGCTAGTGCTTGAACCCAGGCCAAGAGATTCAAAGAACACTCAGAGCTTGAGGAAGACAGGTTCCGGCCATTCTGCTCCACAGCGACCATTGGGCCAGGCTGCAGCTGACAGACCTGCTGCCGGCCTGTCACACAGGGCCACATGCGTGCCCGGACACTGCTGTCACTGAGTCAGGGGCCCCGCACACCCATAAGTCACCCACAGGTCTGCGGTTGCTCCCAGCGCCTGTCGCGGCCCCACCAGTTCGTCTCACCAGTTCCCTGTGGCAACGGCTTGGGCTCAGGGGCTTTTGCTTCTCTGTGAATGCCCGTCCCCACAGCGCACTTGTTCCCACAGCGTACCCACCCCCAGTGCAGCGCACCAGAGAACGGCTTCCATAGCACAGCTGCGCGGTCAAAGGCCAGGCGTAATTTCTCTGGATGTCAGTCAAGTCACACACCTCGGGCTGAAGTGGTTGTTTGTTTGTTTTGGCACGGGGAATCAAACTCAGGACCTTGCAGGCACTGTGCACTGAGGTATCTCCCCAGCCCTGAGGTGCTTCTGGTTTCAGGTGGGTGTAGATGCCCCTGTGTCAAATAAATTCAAATCTGTCTGAAAGAAACGGGAGGAGCCTGGGATATAGCTCAGCAGTGCAGTGTCTGCCTAGCCTGCCTGAGATCCTGAGTTCAATTCCTGGTGCCCCACCCCCCAAAAAAGAAAGAAACAGGATAAGAAAGAGTCCTCTGGTGAAGCCAGGCTTGTTGGCACACCTGTAATCCCAGCACCGGGGAGACTGAGGCAGGAGGATCGTTGTGAGTTCAAGGCCAGCCTGGGCTACAAAGTGAGCTCAAGTCAGCCTGAACTGCATAGCGAGACCCTGTCTCAAAAAGATTAAAAAAAGAGTCCTCTTGTATGAATTCCTGGGCAGCCGCAGTGGGAAGGGTGAGAGGAACGGCAGCGAGGATGGCAGCAGTGCACGTGGACACAGGTCTGCCCTGCGGTGGGGACAGCGCCCTGAGGCTGCACAGTGGCTGCCATGGCAACTCAGTGAACAGAACGGAAATTGTGGATGCCCGCTCCCCTGGCAACCTTGGCCCCAGACTCAACCACTGAGGCTGGAGTCTCTGCATCTGACTGTTCACCCTGACGTATGAATCCTTGTGAACTAACAGTGGGCGGGACAGGACCAGCCCTGCGCCCGACTGTAGACGAATCCCACTCCCCCGGCACTCGGTGCTCGAGGAGTCCCTGGGGAAGGCCGGCCCAGGAGCTGGTGCGGTTCTGGGTGGGCCTGCGGTGCCCTGACCCCTGCCTGGATACCATCGTGGGCCAGGAGGATGAACAGACGCTGGCTTCCACCCAGGTGCACAGCTCTAAGGGGTCAGCGGGCACTGACCCCAGAGCATCACAGGCCCAGGCTTGGCCACAGGACTGCGGGGCGAGTAGGGAGTGTGGTCTACATCCCACGTGCAGGGTGGGCAGCAGGCTGAGGCAGCAGCTCCAGGGCACAGAATACCAAGGGTCAGGGTGTCTGTGGGGGGCAGGTCCCCAGGCAGCGCCCTCAGGAGCCTGGACAGGCTGGAGGAGCTGTGGGGCTCAGGCTAGCTCGAGCCCCAGTTGTCCTTGACGCTGTGAGCCAGAGGATCAGGGTTAGAGGGGGCCATGCCGTAGGAAGTGACCTGTGGCCTGGACTGCAGATTGCACCAGGACCTCAGGAATCTGTGGGCTGCGGCCTCACCCAGCCACGGCGTCAGCCTCGCACCACAGCCTGGGAAGAGTGGGGAGCTGGTGGGGAGCCGCAGCCTCTTTCCAGGAGGCTCCTTCAGGGCCCAGCGCGCCGCCCCGGGAGGCCGTGTGGCTGCGCTGCTCTGTGGCCTCCTACACAAATGGGGCTGGGCTGGGGCAGCCGACCCTGACCTTTTTCTTTCTTGTTATGTTTTTGGTTTTGCAGTACTGGAGGCTGGACCCAGGGCTTTCACACTAAGCTACAACCCCAGCCCTTTCTTTATTGGGACAGGGTCTTGCTACATCACAAGGTGTGCAGGCTAGGCTTGAGCTTATGATCTTCCTGCCTCAGCCTCCTAGAGTGCTGGGATTATGGGTGTGAGCCACCAGGCCCACCTCTGACCTTTCTCTGCCTGTGACCAGGGTGTCCTCTGGTGGCATGACTCCGCCCTCAGGAGTGCCTAAGGGGTCAGAGTCTTGGACAGGTGGCTTCCTGTCCAAGGCCTAGAGGGAGGGGAGCCACCTCCCACGGGGGATCAGCCTCCCCTGCCCCAGCACCCCAGCTCACCCCTTCCATTCGCCACCACCCTGGGGGGCAAGGTGTGGGTGTCCCCTCTTTTCTGGGAGCTTTCTTTTCTTTTTCTTGTTTTTTGTTTGTGTTTGTTTTTTTCTGGTACTGGGAATCGAACTCATGACCTCACGCTTGCCAAGCACGCGCTGTGCCTCTGAGCTAAATCCTCAGCCCCACTGGGAGCTGCTTCTGTCAGCACCCAGGACCCTCACTCTCCTGGGACAGTCCGCACCCTCTAGGCACAACCTCAGCCCACAGGTGCGGCCCCGGGCGCCTGGCACGTGAAAGGACCTCTGACCCGGTGGACACCTGGCCCACCCCCAGCCCAGTTCTCCCCCTCAGAGATCAGCACACACCTCGGGGGCACCCGGGGCACAGCCCTTCCCTGAGGCAAGCATCCAGACCTTCCCGGTCGGGAAGTTGTCCCCATTTGCTTTAACATATGCAAATCCACCTCCCAGCACGCAGCAGGAAGTTTGGCTCAGGTCGGGGAAGTCCCTCTTGGGGCCGGGAGAATGTGGGGTGATGCTGCCCTTTCTTCTTCCCGGAGGGACGAGCCTCGCCCTGCCTGACAGCGCCTGGAGTGCAGTGGGGCTGCCCAGCCCGGACCCCGAGGGGAGGGCGCAGCTTCCTCGGAGGGTGTGGTGTTTATTCAGTAGTAGAGCTGCTCTCTTTCTCCCTCTCTGGGTGGGAAGTGCTGGGGCTCACCGCCCTGAACGCCTCGTCAGGTACATCCAGTACTGCAGCACCGTGGTGCACAGTGTATAACCTCAGTGTCACAGGCAGCTGAGTTAGGTAGACAGGGCCAGGCCCTCGAGGAGCTGCCGTGAAGGACGAGGTACCTTGTGAATGGAGACGTATTTGCCGTGGGCCAGACCTCAAGACAAAGGACTAAACAAATGCACCCACATACCTCCCTAGGGATGGACCTCAGGAATTGCTATTCTAAATAGGTAGGGATCACCTTGAGTCCCTGACCCAGCCCCTAACAGGAAAAGCCCCTGTTCTGTATTCTTGCCTACTTGCTGTGTGACTTGCTTCCCCATTTGATCCCAATTTAATCAATTTTACCTGAACAATTCTTATCGGCTGACCATAGTTGTGTCCATTTTTCCCTTACCTTGGACCTGCCTCACCTCATGGTTTTGCTCTATAAAAGTCCCTAGAGGGGCTAGGAATTTAGCTCAGTGGCACAGCGCCTGCCTGGCAAGCGTGAGGTTGTGAGTTCGATTCCCAGTACTGGGGGGAAAAAAACCGAACAACTCCCTAGAAAAGACAGTCTTAGGTGACCCACTTAGGCCCCCTTCTGTCCCTCTCCTGGACAGAAGCTTTCTTTTCTTTCCCTCAATAAATATATTCTGCTCTTAACCTCTATTGTTCCTAAAATTCATTCTTCAATTTTAGAGAACATGAATTCGTCCCAGGTATCATTCAGGCTGGGAGTTTTTATTTCCCTGTATCAGTCCCAGATATCGTTCAGGTTGGGAGTTCCTATTTTCCTGTATCATCAGCACTCTGGGAGGCAGAGGCAGGAGGATCACAAGCTCAAAAGCGTGGGGAACTTAGTAAGACTCTGTCTCAAAATAAAAAAAAACAATCTGAGGATATCCCCAAGGTCACTGGGGTAGTTTCTCTTCTGCGGGGGGAAAGTCTCCTGCCCAAGGGTGTGGCTGAGAAGCTAACCCCCCCTGGCTTCCGTCGGCAGGTCTGGCCAGCCTCCACAAGGACCCTGGCCTCACTCTGCCTTCCTGAGACTCCTCGGCCCCCAGCCCCTGGAAGCCCGTGGCCCGCTCAGCCCTCCGGCCAGGAGGACAAATGAAGGTCAGCCACCAACCATCCCTGGGTCTGTTCTCGCAGGACTCGCTGTGGGCCTGGCACAGGGTGAAGGTTTTAGGTCATTTAAATTCTCGACCAGGGGCCCAGGGACAGGAGGGGCATGAGGACCTGGGTGCCCTCCCTGCGGGTGGAGGCTGTTCAAGCCTCTGTTTATTCAGCACCTGTCCCTGGGTTGCCGGGCCAGCCAAGGGCACGACCCAGGCCCCAGTCACCTGGTCGCTCCCCTGAGCGTCCGCCCCACCTCTCCTTGGAATCCCAGGTGCTTCCAGACGTGTGGCCAGGACCCGTTCGGCTGCAGCTGCCGAGGACCCCGTGTCGCCGGCTGCTGGGGGTCCCGGCTCCGAGTGGTAGTGGGGGTGAAAACCTAAGCACAGCTGCACAGGGAAGAGCTTCCGTCAGACAGGCGGAGAGAACGGCAGGCGTCTGTAGCGTGAGTCAGCCGGCGCGGCGCGTGCTGGTGAGCGAGGCCCGCGGCGGCCCTCAGGGCCGGGGTCCGTCGTCGAGTGCCAGCTCGGGGACCCCCGTGGCTCAGGTGCTGCTCGGCCTGGTCTCAGGGGCTTGTTCGGGTTGTCGCCGTCACGCCGGGCTCCGTGCGCTGGCTGGAGACTTCCCGCACGGTGGCTGCCCCTGGAAATCCCTTCTCTGGGTGTTCTGGGCTTGAATGGGAATCAGATCATGTAAATTTAGGGCTAAGCATTCCTTTTGCCAACTTCCAGATGGTGATTAACACACCTATACACAGACCTCCGCAGAGCTTTGAGCCGGAGTTTAAGGCAACAAAGGACACAAAAGGTGACACAAAAGATACCTCACCTCCCGGGCATCTGTGGGTCACGTGAAGAGTCAGGGATCTTAACCGAAACAGCTTCTAAGTCCCTCTGTCCCCGGAGAAATCACAAATCCTTTTAATGGGGAGTGCCTAAGGGGTCAGAGTCTTGGACAGGTGGCTTCCTGTCCAAGGCCTAGAGGGAGGGGAGCCACCTCCCACGGGGGATCAGCCTCCCCTGCCCCAGCACCCCAGCTCACCCCTTCCACTCGCCACCACCCTGGGGGGCAAGGTGTGGGTGTCCCCTCTTTTCTGGGAGCTTTCTTTTCTTTTTCTTGTTTTTTGTTTGTGTTTGTTTTTTTCTGGTAAAAAAAAAAGGGAACTGGGGAGAAGACTCCACCTTTGCCCCCCATGTGGTGTCCCCCACCGGTCACCAGGCGCAGGAGCCGGCACAGGACAGGGCTCCTGCAGGGCCCCCAGCTGCGGGGACCATCCCCACCCGGCGCCCCCTGCACAGCTCCTCCCTTGCACTTGGCCTGGTTGCAGGCGCTCTGGCCAGGACCTACGGTTTGGGGTTCAGTTCCACAAGGGACACAGGTCCAGCTGCTCCACCTGGGGACCATAAGGCTTTCCCTCCCGGTTGGCAGAGGGTCCCCTCCAGCACCCGGGGTTCCCCCATGGCTGGCACAAAGGAAGCACAAGACCCACAGGCCATGGGCCACTTCCCTCCCTGCCTGTGTCTTAGGCATTTAAAAATCCTGCTCCGCCGGGTGTGGTGGCGCACTCTTGTAATCCCAGCAGTCAGGAAGCCGAGGCAGGAGGATTGTCCGGAGTTCGAGACCAGCCTGAGCTATAAAGTGAGCTCAAGGCCAGCCTGAACTGCATAGCGAGACCCTGCCTCAAAAAGACAAAAAATAAGGGGGCTGGGGATTTAGCTCAGTGGCACGGCTCCTGCCTGGCAAGTGCAAGGTCGTGAGTTCGATTCCCGGTACCGGAAAAAAAAAGACAAAAAATAAAATAAAAAAAAATAAATGTCCTGCTGTGCCCACTCCACAGCCAGCTGTGCAGGGATGGGAGGGGACGTGCAGCAGCGGGAAGTGAGGGTCAAAGAGGAGGACCTGGCAGGCGCCGCCGCGGGTGGGCGTGAGAGCGGTGCCTCCGCCGGGCCCTCCTGCAGGTCAGGCTGGTTCCCATGACGCGGCCCCTGGGGCCGGAGAGAAAGGGCCGTTGTTGTGCTGCACCCACAGCACAAGGCAGCCCTTGTCACCTGCCAGCAACGGTGAGAACACCCTGACCTCACCTCTCGGAGATGAGCAGCTGTGCCAGGATTTGCCAGCTTCCAACTGTGTCTCCTTGGCAGCCAGGAGTGTCCAGATAAGGCAGGGGCGCGCTCTCCCGATCTCGCCCGTGCTGGGCTCCTTGTTCCTGCGTGGCCCTTGGAGCCACAGTTCTGAGCCCCTCTGGGGCTCCGGGACCATGCTGACGGCTACAGCGCTCTGAGGGAGGCAGCAGAGGGGACCAGGACCAGCCACTCGGGGTACCCAGGCTAGCACCCCAGGCCTGGGTCGCAGGCGAGCATACCACGAGAACGGCCAAGCTTGCCTGACCCGCAAGCCGCCCTCACCTTCATGCTGGCGCCCACTGGCAGGTGTGCCCGGTTCAGGCAGTTCTGGCTCCAGAGCTGGGTCTTCAGAGAGCCTCTCCTGCTCCTCCAGGATGGAGTGACCTGGCAGGGCTACATGGGACGGCACAGGTGCGGGTCACCAATTCCTGAGTGAGGAAAGGGACTGAGACTGGGTACACTGGGTAAGCACCTGCCTCCCCGGGTTAGGGTTAGCCTGAAGCCCGTTTCCATCTCTAGCATCTTTTTTTTTTTTTTTTTTTTTTTTGGTTTTTCTCCGGTACTGGGAACCGAACTCACGACCTTGCGCTTGCAAGGCAGACGCTTTTGCCGCTGAGCTAAATCCCCAGCCCCCATCTCTATTATCTTAAAAAAAAAAAAAAAAAAAATTGGCTGGGCATGATGGTACATACCTGTAGCCTAGCACTCAGGAGGCTGAGGCAGGAGGATCACCACCAGCTCCAGGCCAACCTGGGCTACATAGTGAATTTAAGGTCAGCCCAAACTACATAGAGACTCTGCCTCGAGAAACAAAAATAAGGGCTAGGGAGATAGCTCAGCAGCACAGCAACTTCCTGACAAGCGCAAGGTCCTGAGTTCGATTCCCAGTACCAAAAAAAAAAAAAAAAAAAAGAAAGAAAGAAACAAAAACAAAACAAAGAGAGGAGAAGAAAGAAAATATTGGAGGTGAGTAGAGGGAAGACAATACAAACCATGCTTTTAAGGTCATCTGCCATGCGCTCTTGCCCTCTGTGCCCACTGGACTGACCCTGATGCTGGCCAGGGAGGGACACAGGAACAACTGTCCTCATTCCCTGGGCTCACAGGTTGCCTGTGACTGTCCTCGGGCCCAGCAGCCCTCAGTTGCTCCCCAGGCAGGCTGCCCTGGCATGCAGGGACCTGTCACCCACAGTCCTTTCGTCAGTGTCCAGAACTTTGGTTCTCCTAGCTGCACTCTCAGGACCTTTGTGGGTGGTCAGTATTTTCAGGGTACTGTAAGGAAAAAAGCAAAAAGGTAGATCCGTCCATTTATCCATCCATCCATTTGTCTATCCACCCATCCGTCTTACTTTTCTCACTGCTGAGACAAAATACCCAAAACCCAAAGTTAAAGGAGGAAAGGTTTATTCGGCTCCAGTCTGTGGAAGTTCAGTCCATAATCAGCTGGCTCCAACGCAGGGTATGTGGAGGAAGGGCAACAGTTCATCGCCGTGGAAGATAGCAAAAGCAATGAGAGAGAGCAGAGAGGGAGACAGAGACAGAGAGACAGAGAGAGACACACAGAGAGAGCCCCTTCTGTCCCTTACATTGTTTATTTGTTTGTTTTAGGTACCAGGAATCGAACTCAGGACCTTGTGCTTGCCAGGCAGGTGCTGTGCCACTGAGCTATATCCCCAGCCCTGTCCCTTATATTATATCTAGTCTACCAGGATTATAGCAATGCCAATCCAGTTAGTGGACTGATCCAGCAATCACTTACCCTTAATCCCAGCATTGTACTATGAATCAATCATACACTCCAGATTCTACATCCAAAAAACTATGACTGCATGAAGCTTGGGGGGGAGCTATGGACATAAACCACAACACCATCCATTTATCAATCTACCCATCCATATCCATCCATCCACCCACCCACCCATCCATCCATCCATATCCATCCATATCCATCCACCCACCCACCCATCCATCCATCCATCCATATCCATCCATATCCATCCATCCACCCACCCACCTATCTATCCATATCCATCCATCCACCCACCCAGCCATCCATATCCATCCACCCACTCATCCACCCATCATCTACCTTCCCACCCACCCATCCACCCATCCAGTCCATGCATCCATCCATGTCCATCTATCCATCCATCCATCCATCATCCATCAATATCTATCTATCCATCATCCACCCACCCACCCATCCATCCATATCCATCCACCCACTCATTCATCCATCATCCACCTTCCCACCCATCCATCCATCCATGTCCATCCATCCATCCATGTCCATCTATTCATCCATCATCCATCAATATCTATCTATCCATCCATCTACCCACCCACCCATATCCATCCATCCATCCATCCATATCCATCCATCACCCACCTTCCCACCCACCCATCCACCCATCC